>NW_006408601.1:13305437-13335435 GCF_000296735.1 Chrysochloris asiatica | reverse complement strand
CATCATTCAATATTTTGCCCTAAGAATTCTTCTATACTGCAAATCAAGGCTTGATTCATTCCTCAGTTCTTTCAGCATTAGAAATGTATGTTCTTCCCCTTTAGTTTTCTAATTCCAGGTCTTTGCACATTTCACTATAATGCTTTAAAAGACTTTGTCTTCTCAAGCTGTCCTTAGAAATTTTCTTTTCAGCTATTTTATTGCCTCATTTATTCTATTTGCTTTAGCATCTCTATGCTGAAGAGTCTTTCTGACATCCATTTTGGTCTTTTCCTTCTTTCTTTGTCTTCTTAATTACTGTTGCTTTCTTCCTGTATAATGATCTTGATGTCATCCCACAATTCTTCTGGTCTTCAGTCATTAGTGTCTAATGCATCAAATCTGTTATTGATATTACCTCTAAATTCAGGTGGGATATGTTCAAGGTCAAATTATGACTCTAGAGCATTTGCATTAATTTTTTTTCAGCTTCAGACTGAACTTACATATGACCAATTGATGTTTTGTACCACAGTCTACCCTTGGTCTTGTTTTTGTTGATGATATGGAGCTTTCCAACTTCTCTTCCCACAGATGTAGTCAATTTTATTTCTGTGTATTCTATCTGGTGAGGTTCATGTATATAATGAATGTTTTGTTTAAAAAAGGTTTTGGAAATTGAAAAATCACTGGTTTTGCAAAATTCTAACACGTGATCTCCAGCATTGTTTTTATCACCAAGTCCTTATTTGCCAACTACTTTTTACTGCCAACCTTTGTATCCCAATCACCAGAAATTATCGTTGCATCTTGATTGCATGTTTGACCAATTTCAGACTGAAGAAGTTGGTAGAATTTTTCAGTTTCATCATCACTGGCTATAGTTGGTACATAAATTTGAATAATAGTGGTATTAACTGGTCTTCCTTGTAGACTTATGGATATTATACTATGACAAACAGATAACTCTTGATATGTTCCTTTTTGATGATGAATGCAACACCATTCCTCTTCAATTTGTTATTCCCTGCATAGTAAGCCATATTGCTGTCAGATTGAAAATGGCCAATACAAGTCAAGGTCAACTGATTAATGCCTAGGATATCAATCTTTATGTATTCCATTTCATTTTTTACAGCTTTTGATTTTCTTAGAATCCATGTACATTCCATGTTCTGATTGTTAATGCATATTTACAGCTGTTTGTCCTCACTTTGAGTTGTGTCCGTCAGCAAATGAAGGTACTGAAAATTTTACTCCATTCTTGTCATCATTATTAGCTCTGTTTTGAGAAAGAAGCTCTTCCCCAGTTCTATGTTGAGTGCCTTCCAACCTGCTGGGCTAATCTTCTGGCACTGTACCTGACAAAATCCGATGCTATTCATCTTGTTTCAATTTTGGATATTTTGGTATTGACAGTGTTTCAGTTCTAGTCATAAGGATTTCAGTGGCTAAACATTCAAAATTTGTCTGCCTCTCCTTCTTCCTAGTCTATCTTAGTCTGGAATCTCAGCTGAAATATGTTCACCATGGATGTACCCTGCTGGTATTTAAAACACCAGTGGCCATCACTGTATGACAATAACACATAAACCACCACAGTATGACAAACTGACAGACCCTTAACCTGGTTTGTATGTTTGAATATTACAAAATATTATTTCCATAATTATGCCTCCTTACATATCAAAAGGGGCCCTGAGTGGTGCTGTTAGGTAAGCACTGGATTGCAAGTTTGGTTTGAACTACAAGGTTGGCTGTTCAAACTCCTCAGCCACTCCTCATGTTTCAAATTCACCAGCCACTCCTTGGAAATCCTATATAAGGTCACTGTGAGTCGGGACCCTCTCAACAGCACTTAACAACAACACAGCAAAAAGGCTTTTACAGATGTACTCAGTTTTCCTAATCAGATGAATTAATGAAAAGAGCAATTACTCAGGTAGGCCGGACCTAATTACAAGAGCCCTTTATATATGGCTCTAGGGATTCAAGACAGAAGAAATAAAAGACTCAAGCCGGAAGAGCTATCCTCTACTGTCCTTAATGGAACAATCGCCATGATATGGAAAGGACCACGTGATAGGAAATGATGGACTGTCTCTAGGGACTGAGAGTAACTTTCAATTGACAGCCAGTCCAAAACCAAAACAAAACAAAAAATAAGGAGATTGTTATAGTGGCAAGGAACTAAATTCTTCCGTACAGGAATGAGATTGAAAAAGGCTTCTATGCCTCAAATGAAATAGCGCCAGCAGACACTTTTATTCCAGATATGTGACTACTCCATGATGCTGTTTCAGACTCTTGATCCACTAAAACTGTGGGATAATGATTTTGTGTTGTTTTAAGCCACTAAGTTCGTCGTAATTTGTTATGCAGTGATAGAAAACTAATACAAAGCTCAAGACAAAGAAGCCCAGATGTGCTATTTTGAGCTTCCTACTTAAAGACTTGAATAGGTGCAAATGTACCATAACTAAGCATTGTTATGCACATCGTACATCTTTAATTAGAATATGATGAATTTCCGATGCAGCTACTAAAGCAAGGTTTTGAAAACCATTCATAAATGTGAAATAGGCTTGGCTCTAGCCCTCAAAGAAACTAACAACAAGTTAGTGGGTGTGAAATTCATGCTTATAAGTTGAAAAGTACGTGTTAACAAGAAAGAACAAAAAAGTGCCAAGTGTGGGCTAAGGATGTAGGCTAAGTACCATAGACTTGGTTCCGACTCATAGCGACCATGTATGTACAGGGTTTCTAAGGAGCGACTGCTGGTTTTTAAATGCAGACTAAAATTTATAGTTCCAAGTCCAGTGCTTACCCTACAGTGCCACACCAAGAGTCCAGGCTAAGGGTGGAGCGTTCCATTTTCCCAGCTCTCAGTTGAGACACTGATTCAGTGTGTACAAGACAGTCTTTGAAAGCCTACTCCAGAGGCATCTAGACTGTTCCAGAAGGTTCCTCTTCTGTCTTGCCTTTGTCTGGATTTAAGTAGAAACCATTTATGCTGCATTTCAAATTAGAAAAAGCATATTTTTTTTCCAACTTTCTGGGGAGTGGGGTGGGATTTTATCCAGTAAATGTATTGTTGTTGTTGTTAAGTGCCGTGGAGTCGGTTCCTACCCATAGCAACCCTGTACAGCGTTTCTGAGGGTGTAAATCCTTATGGGAGTAGAAAGCCTCATCTTTCTCCCGCTGAGCGGCTGGTAGTTTCAAACCGCTGACCTTAAGGTTCGCAGCCCAATTGGTAACCACTACGCTACCAGAGTTCCTTAGTAAATGTATTACTGGCCTGAAATGTCAATAGTAATAGACTACTTTCCCCAGTCCTTTGGACTCAGCGTAAAGTGCCCAAGCTGAAGAGCATCTGATGTCATAAAAAAGTATGTAAATAATACTGAAAAAGCCCCATTTATGGGAAAATAAGTCATATAAGCAGTCCCATCCAGAGGATGCTGCTACAGTTTCTGAAATTCTCTTTTTAATTCTTTTTCTCCTCATTGTCAGTGGAATCTAATTATGATGTTCCTGAATGATCGGCATTCTAAGAAGAAGGGTAGAAAATGGTCATAATAAGCCGACACTACACTAATGGATGCAATCCATGTTGAACCTCCCCCCACCATTAATTTCCACATCCCGGAGTTGCAGTAATTTATGGTTATTACTCTACAATTTAGTGCTGCTTCCTCATGCCTTTGCATAGCTTTCCTCCTAACCTCACTAGGATAAACACAATGAGAGGGCTGACTATCCTGGATGAGTGAGCATGTACGTTTCATAAGAATGAGATGTCAATCATACTGAGGTTTCTACTTCATAGAGAACTGGGATTTTCACGTTATCAGAAAATAAAGCACAAACAACTTATCTAGAAAACCTCATTTTCAAAAAGTTATGATTTGGAAGAGATAACAATAAATTTTATTTTTGTACTGCTTGGGAAAAAAGGTCAGGGAGTTAGTTATTTATTCATTAAGATTTCCAACCCTTTATACATACAACGGAATGCTGGTATGACACTTGAGGATAAGTATTTAATTGCTAATCTCAAGGCTGGTGGTTCAAATCCACCAATCACTCCTTGGAAACCCTCTACAGGGTTGCTATGAGTTGGAACCTGACTTGAAGGCATTTTAACAATATACACACGACATCTATTGAGAAGGAAGTGTCCTGTGTCAGGGATATATACATGGCTAAGATATGGTTCTTGGCAGAAGGAAACCAAACCTATTGCCATATTCTGACTCATAGTAATCCTATATAGGGTTTGCTGTTGTCATTGTTAAGTGCCCTCAAGTCAGTTGCAACCCATAGCGACCCTGTATAGGGTTTCTGAGGAGCGACTGGTGAGATTAAACCACTGACCTTGCAGTTCAAATGGCTTTGTAGTCAAGAGTATTAGCCCACAGTGCCACACCAGGGATCTTTGTATAGGGTTTACAAGGCTGTAAATTTTTGTAGGAGCAAAACTCCTCTTCTTTCTGTGGTGAAATGGCTGGTGGTTTTAAACTGCTGACCTGATTGAGCTCAGTACTTATCCAATATTACTACCAAGGCTCCTTGCCATAAAGAAGTTCCAATTAAAAGGAGGAAAATTATGTGGTCAAATCATTTTAGGCCAAAATGACAAGAGCTATTACAAATTTGAATAAAAGATGATTCTCAAACTGTTTCAGACTTTGAATGAAAGGAAGGTCTCTTGGTGTAGGAAAAACTCAGTAGAAGATGTTTCTGCATACCTACCATAACACTTTAGGATATGTATGAGACTGCTGACCACAAGGTTGGCAGTTCAAACACACCAGCCCTGCTTTGAAAACACTATATTGTTAGGCGGTGTCAAGTCAGTTCTGACTAATATCAACCCTGTGTAAGCAGATGTGGGGAAACTTTCTTTTGCCAAAGGCCAATTGAATATTTATAACATCATTTGAGGTCTTCACAAAATTATCAATTTATAAATTAGTCTACTATGTTTGGTCAAAAATTTAATTAACTCACCCATAATGTGATGGCTAGGACTCCTGATGTAGAGCTGTAGGATTAGTACTAGACTGTGAATCACAAAGTTGGTAATTCAAACCCACCAGCTGCTCCTCTGAAACCCTACACAGGGTCACTATAAGTTGGAAACAACTCCATGGCACTTAACAACAAAAGTAAGATAGATGGAACTGTGGTTGCCTTGGCAGGGCCAGACCAAATGATTTAATGGGTCTTATACATGGGCGTATGGGACAGACATTACCCACTCCATCTACATAGGGTTTCTAAGGAGCAGCTGGTAGGTTTGAACTGCTGACCTTGTGGTTCACAGTCCAGTGCTGATCCTACCTACAGTGCCACTATGTGTTGGAACCAACTAAATGGCACACAACAACAACAACCATAACAAAATTGAAACTAGAATGGGTTTCAGGAAGATGAGAAAACAGTTCTTTTTTAACCACTGAAACTCCAGGTGACTTCAATTTAGAACAGGGACTGGAAAGTAAATAACGGCTTTCATCACTGAAGTTTAAATAAGCGAGGGATGTCAGTTGTACATAATCACTCAGATGGTGCCTAGAAATGGAAAAGAAACTCCCCAGAGGGAAGAAAAACTGCAGCAGTTTGGTCTTGGACTTAAATGTTCTTTCTAGAGAGTGTCACTTGACTTTATCCTAGAGGAATGGAAGACAAGTTACTAGGATAGGAAGTGGTTTGAGTTGGGTTCCTTGAGTAAAAAAGTAGTAAGGAAAATATGAGTTTAGCAAAAGTGTAACCTATTGTTTCATCATAGGATGACTTTTGTTTTTCTCTTTTGGCAATAATCCTGTAGGTTCCAGGCTCTTTCTGACCAGCAAGTTTGGTCTTTTTTTTTTGCTTTGAATTTTTTTGTCCTACGTTTCTTCTGCATAGTGGTTACTAATTGGGCTGCTGTCCTCAAGGTCATCAGTTCAAAACTACCACTTGTTGCACAGGAGAAAGATGAGGCTTTCTGTTCCCGTAAAGATTTACAGGCTCAGAAACCTTGTGCAGGGTCGCTATGGGTCAGAACCAACTCCATGGCACACTACCACCACCACTCTAATCAAGACTGTGGTTCTGGTCAAAATGGTAGGTAGAAGTAGCTGGACACCATGTGGTCCTTCTGGTCTCAGGCTAGAGGAGGTTGTACTTCATATGTGCCATTAGTCCTATGGACTAATTGCTTGCATCTTAATTTTTCTTCATTCTCCCTTGCTGCAAGCAGAAAGAGACCAATGGTTGCTTCTTAGATGACCATGTGCAAGATTTTAAGACCCCAGGCGCTGCTGTAGAATATTATCTTTATGAACTGTGTTTTGCCAATTGATCTAGATGCCTCTCAAGGCTATGGTCCTTAGCTTTATGTCCATTGATTCAGTCCCAAAGTGTAAGTAGTTCCTATAACTGTTTGTATGTAAAAAATATTGACCACAATACCTATATATGTATGTAGGTGTACTCCTGTATGACTTCCATCACCTAATTAGCATACATATTTTCTTATGTGTATCCACTCACCAGCTCTTTCTTGAAAACCCTAAACAGGGTCACCATGAATTGGGATCAACTCCACAGCACTTAACAATAACAACACCAACAATTTACTCAGAAATTATTGTTAATTGTTACTTTTGTTGCAGGTCTGTATGTTTACAGATTTTTTTTTCCTTCTGTACCTCTCAGTGTTTCCCTTTGCCTTGGCCACATTGTGCTGATTTCCTCCATATTGTAGATTGTCTTTCCCTTCACCAGAATTAACTCTTGTCAATGGCCTTAGGTTTGTTTTTTGGCTGGTAGTATAGTGGTTACAAGTCAGGCTCCTGACTTCAAAGTCAGCAGTTTGAAACTACCAGCCATTCCATGGGAGAAAGATGAGGCTTTCTGTTCCCATAAAGATTTACAGCCTCAGAAACCCTACACAGCGTCCCTAAGGGTCGGTACTGACTCCACAGCACACTACCACCACCACCACCACCACCACCACCATATTCTCTTTCCCTCCACACTTGTAACAATCAAAGAATGTTTCTTTCTTGTGGTTAAACCTATTCTTGATTTTTTTTTTTTTTATAATACTGCTCTCATACAATATTTGTCCTTTTGTGGTTGACTTACTGTACTCATCATAATATCTGCCAGATCTATCCATATTGCAAGATGTTTTAGGGTTTTTCCTGGTGTGGTGCTATGGGCTAATGCTTCAGACTGAAAAGCCATTTGAACTGCAAGGTCAGCTGTTCAAGCTCACCAGCTGCTCCTTGGAAACCCTATACAGGGTCACTATGGTTCGGAATCTACTCGATGGCACTTAACAACAACAACAGCAACATTATTCTTTATTGTGTAGTATCCCATTGTACATAAAAGTACCACAGTTTATCCATTCCTCTGTTGATGGGCATTTGGGTTGTTTCCATCTGGTTGCTATTTTGAATAATGCTGCCAAAATTATGGATGTGTATGTGTCTATTTCTGTCACCACTCTTATTTCTCTGGGGATATATAGCTAGATGTGGGATTGCTGGATCAATCATATGGTAATTCTATTTCCAGCTTTTTAAGTAAACACCATGCCATTTTCACTAGTGATGGTACTATTTTGTAGACATTGTGTGGCACTGTAGAATAAGTACTAGACTGGTAACCAAACCCACCAGTTACACTCAAAAACCCTATACAGGGTCACAATGAGTCAGAATCAACTCAATGGTGCACAACAACAACAGCAAATGTTTAGGTTTTCCATTTTTCCACAGCTTTGTCAACATTTGGCTAAAGTTCTTGCCATAGATGAATGAGTACTCCCTCAGTTTGTTGAAGGATTTCAATTTTTATTCCATCAATTCCTGGAGCTTTGTTCTTTGCCAATGCTTCCAGTGCACCTTGAACTTTTTCTTTCAGTATTATTGGCTACCTCTTGAAATGGTTGCACATAAATCTTTTTTTTTTTTTTGATACAGTGACTCTGTAGTCCTTTCATTTTCTTTTGATGCTTTCTTCATCGTTCAGCATTTTACCCTTAGAATTCTTCAATATTTCAAGCCAAGTCTTGAATTTTTTCTTCAATACCCTCAGCTTGAGAAATGCTGAGTGTGTTCTTCACTTTGGGCTTTCTAACTCCAAGTTTTTTTCACATTTCATTATAATATTTGACTTTGTATTCTTTAATTGCCTTGAGAAATTTTCTGTTCAGCTCTTTTTCCTCCTCATTTCTTCCATTTGCTTTAGCATTACTACTCTGGAAAGCAAGTTCTGAATCTCTTCTGATATGTATTTTTGTCTTTTTCCTCTTTCTTATCTTAACGACGTGTTGCGTTTTTACTGTATGATGTTCTTGATGTCATCCTACAACTCTTCTGGTCTTCATTCAGTAATGCCTAATTCAGCAAATATGTTCTTGAGATGATCTGTAAATTCATGTGGCATATATTCAACACCATATTTTTGCTCTCATGGACTTGTTTGAATTTTCTTCAGCATCTATTTGAACTTACATATGAATAAGTGATGGTCTGTTTCACCGTCTGCTCCTACTCTTGGTTTGACTGATGACATGGAGCTTTTCCACCGTCTTTTTCCACTGATATAGTCAATTTGATTTCTGTGTATTCCATCTGGTGAGGCCAATGTATATAGTCATCTTTTATGTTGTTTAAAAAGGATATTTGCAATGAAGGAGTCATTGACCTTGCAAAACTCTATCTTATAATCCCCAGCATAGTTTCTGTCACCAAGGCCATAATTTCCAACTACTGATCCTTCTTTGTTTCCAACCTTTGCAATCCAATCACCAGTAATTATCAATACATTTTGATTGCATGTTTGATCAATTCCAAACTGAAGAATTTGGTAGAATTCTTGAATTTCATCATAACTGGTTTTAGCAGTTGTTGTGTAAAATTGAATAATAGTGGTATTAACTAGGCTTCCTTTTGTTGTTGTTGCTACATGCTATCAGTTTGTTTCTGACTCATAGTGACACTGTATATGGTTTCCGAGGAGCAGCTGTTGAGTTTGAACTGCTGGTCGTACATCTCAAACTGATCTTGCAATCTGGTGGTTACCCGACAGTGCCACACAAGACTTCCTTGCATTTTTGTTCTTGTTAAGTGCCATCAAGTTGGTTACGACTGGTTGTGACCCTGTATAGAGTTTCTGAGGAGTTGCTGGTGAATTTGAACCACCAACCTTGAAAGTTCAAACCAACTTGAGGTCAAGTGCTTATCCTATGGTGCTACATCAGGATTCCAGGGTTCCTTGTAGATGCATGGATGTTATGCTATCACAGACAGTGTTGTACTTCAAGGTAGATCTTGAAATGTTCTTTTTGATGATGAATGTGACCCCATTCCTCTTCAATTTGTCATTCCTGATATGTGATTGTCAGATCATAATTCTCAATACCAGTCCATTTAAACTAGCACTGGACTGCTAACCACAAGGTCAACTGTTCAAACCCACCAGCCACTCCTCAAAAACCCTATACAGGGTTGCTAAGAGTCAGAAGTGACTTAATGGTACATAACAACAACAGTTAGATTTATTCCTAAAGATTTTTGTTTTGTTTTACTTTGCAATTGCTTATTATGTTTCCCATATCATAATATTATAATGATGATATCCAAAACCAGCATTATTATTACACAATGAAGCAAAGGTTTAGAGAGAACAAAAGCCATCCTCAAAATTGCTCAACTATGAAGAGGCAGAACTTGTATTTATTTTGAGGGCTTTGAGGCTGCAAAGTCTGTGCTGTTAGCCCTAACAGTATAAAATTGCATTTTATTTTTACAATTGTGCTCTCTGTTTAGGTTCTCAAGGTCAATTCCTAAAAATGAATGAACCAGAATATTCCAATGTATCATGTTTTGATGAACTGGAAAAAAGTGTGAAGTGAAGAGGTCCATATAATTACAAGGGAGATGTTGAGCAGAAATTTTCTAGAAATGGTTCTCAGGCATTTGTATCTTAGCCCAGGTCTCCACTGATTTGTTTTTTTGCCTAGTTAGTGGTTTTTTGTTTTTTTTTAATCTAACACATGAGTCCCCCTTTCTTGCATTGTGTTTTTTTTTTTATTATTATTCTTGTTCATGAACATAATGGTTTTTTTTTAACTTTTTATTGTGAGCTTAGTGAAGGTATTATACAGACATGATCATCAGTTTTACATTCAACAAATTATACACTTTCTTTCAGTATTATATCTTTTTGAGGGGGGTTGTAAATGTTATTGTTTTCCTAATTTCCTTTTTAGAATTCTATAAATTAGAGAATTAGCATAGGGGATCCCAGCAGATTTTTGTATGTTGAGCTTATACCTTGCCTCTTTGCTGAAATCTTCTGTTGGTTTTAGTAATTTTCTTGTGGAGTCTCTAGAATTTTCTAAGCATATAATCATGTTACCTGTGAATAGGAATCACTTTACTTCTTCCTTACCAGTTTGTATGCTGTTTATTTCCCTTTCTTGTCTTGTTGCTCTAGATAGCACTTCCATTACTGTATTCTATAAGAACAGTGATAAAGAACATCATTGTCTTCTTCCTCTTCTCATGAGGAATGGTTTTAGTCTCTCTCCACTGATTATAATGTTGAGTGTTATTGTTGTATGTTGTTGTTAAGTGCAGTCGAGTCGATTCCGACCCATAGCAACCCTGTATAGGGTTTCCAAGGATCAGCTGGTGAGCTTGAACCACTGACCTGCAGTTCAAACGGCTTTGCAGTCTGGCGTATTAATCCACAGCGCCACACCAGGACTCCACAAGACCTTAAATCTATTGTGGAATTTCTCTTTTATTCCTATTGTGCTGATACTTTCTACAGGTTGTTGTTGTTGTTGTTAAGTACCGTGGAGTAGATTCCAATTCATAGTGACCCTGCACAGGGTTTCCTAGGCTGTAAATCTTTACGGGAGCAGAACGCCTCATCTTTCTCCCGCAGAAACGCTGGTAGTTTCGAACTGCCGACCTTAAGGTTAGCAGCCCGATTCGTAACCACTTTTTACAGGTTATAGCTGTTAAATGCTTTTTTCAAATGCTTTTCTTTTTAAATCCATTTTTCAAGTGCTTTTCCTGCATTGATTGATATGATCATGTGGTTCTTGTCCTTTGTTTTACTTATTTTGTTTATTACATTGATTGATTTTCTTATGTTGAATCATTCTTGCATATCTGGTATGAAACCACTTGGTCATGGTGTATTCTGTGCTTTGTAGAAGAATATGTATTGTGCTACTACTGTTTGGTAGAATGTTCATAATTCATTCATTCCATATTCTGATTATTAATGGATGTTTGCAGCTATTTATTGTGCTGTGGTGACATTCATGTTGCTATTATGTTAAGAGCTGTGCCACTAACATATCAAATATCAGCTGGGTTCTCTGACGGTGGACAGATTTCAGTGGAATTTCCACAGTAAGGCAGACTAGGAAGAAAGACTTAGCAATCTACTTCTTAAAAATATTGGCATTTATAAACCTTATAAACAGAAGCAGACAATGAATTCCTCATGTTGGAAAACACTCAAAATATGACTTGGAAAAAAACTGCTTCCTCAAATTAGAATTGACCTTAATGACACGGATGGAATAAAGGTTTCGAGATCTTCAGTACTCAAAATGAAAAGAAACAGTTGCAAATAACCATTAATAATAGGAATATGGAATGTCCAAAGTATGACTATAGGAAAATTTGAAGTTGTCAAAAAATGAAATGGAAGATAGGTATCATAAGCATTAAGGAAAGTGGTGGCGGCATTCTTTAAGAACTAGACTATGAATTATAGGGTTAGTGGTTTGAGCCCACCAACTGCTCCATCAAAGAAAGATCAGGCTTTCTGCTCCCATGAAAATTTTACAGCCTCAGAAACCCTATACAGGATCTTTTATGAGTTGAAACTGACTCACGGGCACACAACCACCACCAGTGAGCTGAAATGGACCGGTATTGGGAATTATGATTCAGACAATCTTATATCCCCTAAATTGGAAATGAAAAATGAAAGAGAATTGATATTACACACATAGTCAAAAAGAACATTTTAGTATCTGTCCTGTTATATAACAGTATCATCAATAGGATAATATCCCTAAGTCTACAAGGAAAGCCAGATAATATGACTCTTATTCAAATTTATGTACCAACCACTAATGTCAAAATTAGTAAACTGAAGTTTGTTTTACCAATTTTGGCAGTATGAAATTAATTAAACATGCAATCAAGATGCCTTGCTATTAACTGGTGTTTCAAGTACTAAAATTAGAAACAAAAAAGAAGGATCAGTAGTTGGGAAATATGACTTTAGGGAAAGCAACAAAGTCAGATATTGCATGTAGAATTTTGTAAGATCAGCTTTCAAAATGTGTAAGACCAGCTTATTTTCAGCAACATAAATGGTGACTCTTCATGTGAACTTCACAAGATGGAATACACAGGAATCAAACAAACTGCTTGTGTGGAAAGAGATGATGGTGAAACTCAATATCATAAGTCAGAACAAAGCCAAGGGCCTACTGTAGAACAGATCATATGGAATTTTGAGTTGAAAACCATATGCAAGTTCAAGTTGAAACAGAAGAAAATTAAAACTAGCCCATGACAGCCACAGTCTGACCTTGAATATATGCCACATGAATTTAAGGACTATCTCAAGAACATGTTTGATGCATTTAACACTAATGACTGAAGTCCAGATAAGATATAGGATGACATCTAAAATATCATATGTGAAGAAAGCAAACAGTCATTAGAAAGAAAGAAAAGAAAACATCAAAATGGATGTCATAAGAAACTCTTAAACTTGCTTTTGGATGTAGAGATGCTAGAGCTAAAGGAAGAAATTACGGAGTAAAAAGCTGAACAGAAGATTTCAAAGGACATTTCAAGTAAACAGAGAAAGCATTATAATTAAATGTGCAGACACTCTAACATTATAAAAGCCAGAGAAAATAATATATTCAACGTTTTACATGCTAAAAGCACCACAGAGGATTATAAAGCTTCGAGCTGAAAAATTGAAGGATTCTATGGACAAAATATTGAATGATGCAGAAAACATCAAAAGAACATGAAAGGAATGCACGGAGTCACTGACCAAAAAGAATTAGTCAGTTTTCAGCCATTTCAAGAGGTTACACATGATCAAGAACTGATGGTACTGAGATTAGAAATCCAAGCTATACTGAGGCATTTGTGGAAAACAAGGCCCCAAGATTTGATTAATATTAATTGAGATGTTTCAATAAATGGACCCAATGCTAGTCACTTGTCTATGCTAAGATATTAAGAAGACAGCTACCTGGCCAACTGACTGGAAAGATCCTTATTTGTGTCCATTCTAAACAAAGGTGATGATCTAAATGAATGATGAAATTATCAAACAATATCATTAATATCACATGCAAGTAAAACTTTGCTGACAATGATTCAAAAATGGTTGCAGTAATATATAGACAGGAAGTGGCCAGTAATGCAAGCAGGTTCAGAAGAGGACATGGAATGAGGAATATCATTGCTGGTGCCAGATAGATTGCAGCTGGAATAAGAGATAGCAAAAAGATGGTTACCTTTGTTTCACTGACTATGCAAAGACATTCAACTTCATGGATCATAACAAAGTATGGATAACATTGCAAAGAATGGGAATTTCACAATAAGTAATTATGTTTCTAAAGAATCAGTACATAGACCAACAACAGGCAGCCATTGAAATAGAACAAGTGGATACTGCATGGTTTAAAATCAGGAAAAGTGCTTTAGGGCTGTACCCTTTTACCATACTCATTCAGTCTGTCTGGTGGGCAGATAATTCAATAGGCTAAACTGTATGAAGACGAAAACTATATCAGGATTGGAGGAAGACTCATTAACAATCTGAGATACGCAGATGACATAATCTTGCTTGCTGAAAAGGAATGCTTAAGCACTTACTGATTAAGATCAAAGGACTACATATTTATACTATGAATTACACCTCAACATGAAGAAAACAAAAATGATCACAATGGAACCAATAAACAACATAATGGTAAATGGGGAAAAGATTGAAGTTGTCAAGGATTTCCTTTAGTTGTGCCCGCAGTAAATGCCCATGGAAGCAGCAGCCAAGAAATCCAAGGATATATTGAATTGGGTAAATCTACTACCAAAGACCACTTTAAAGCGTTTAAAAGAAAAGATGTCACTTTTTTTTTTAAAGCTTTTTATTGTAAATTGAGTGAAGGTTTAGAGACATGTTCATCACTTTTATATTCAACAAATCATACATGTTGTTTCATCTCAATGATTACAATCTCCTCCATGTAACAAGTTATCCCACTTTCTCTCTGTGGTTCCTATTTCCATTCCACTCACCTTCCCATCCCTTCTCAACTTTGTCCTTAGGTAAATGTTGCCCTTTTGGTTTTAAATGATTGATCATGCCCTGGTGAGCATTCTTTACTAGTGTTGTTTTCCCTCTATATCCCTATACACTGTTGTTGTTGTTAAGTGTCATTGAGTAGGCTCTGACTCACCATGTGAGAATCATTGTCAATACTGACCAATGCTCAAGAAATCCAGGCTGTACTCATTTTAGCAAGAGTGAGGTTTTCTTTATTAGATTTTGCAAAATCGGTTGCCCAACCCAGTAGACACGAGCAGATGGGCCACATGGCTGGCTCATAAAGATTTTTATTCCCACTTACCTCCCCATTTAGCAGGCAGTTCACAATCTAGCCCCAATGGTGCCCATGGTCTTATTATTTAAAGTTCCTAATCATAGATGAGATTTCTTTCTCCCCTCCCTCAATTCATCCTGCTTACATATCCCTGGGGATGAATCAACAACCTATGTCTGGTCTAGCAATCTCGTGTGTCCTTTATTCCTGAAGATGGACCATCTTGAGAATTTCTCACAATAGCAACCCTGTATCTGGTTTCCAAGGAGTGACTGACTGGTGGGTTTGAACCGCTGACCTTAGAGTTAGCAGTCCAGTGCTTATCCTACAGAACCACACCAGGACTCCATAACTATCTATTGCTTAGCTGACAATTGATCCATGAGGGTGACTTTCTTTCCAGACTCGAAGGCTGGTTGAGGGCTATCCCCTCAGTTTCCTCCAGTCTCTTTCTGACCAGTAAACCCCAATTTTTTTTTTTTTTAATAATTTAGATTTTTGTTCCACATTTTCTTCCACTCTATCTGGGACTTTCTAATGTGATCCCTATCAGAGCAGTTGCTAGTGGTAGATGGACACCATCTAGTACTTCTAGTCTCCGACTCATGAATATTGAAGCTTGCATGCTCCATTAGTCCTTTGGAGTAATTGAGTCTAAGCATCTTTAATTCTCATCACTCTTTCTTCTGTACATTGAGAGACCAATAATTGCAACTGAGACAGCGCCTCATGAGCTTTTAAGATCCCAGTCGATACTCAACAAAGTAGGATATAGAACATCATTTTGGTGGACTATATTATGCCAATTGACCATGGTATCCCTTGAAACTATGGTCCTGAGTCCCCATAGCCAGCAACTCATTGCCTTAAAATGAAAGATATCATTTTGAGGACTAAAGTGTACCTGACCCAAGTCAGGGTATTCTCAGTCACCTTATATGTATGTGAAAGTTGGACAATGAATAAGGAAGATGGAAGAATTGATGCTTTTGAATTATGGTGTTGGTGAAGACTATTGAATATATGCACGCACCTTAAATAATAAAATATATGGACTGTCAGAAGAACAAACAAATCTGTGTTGGAAGAAGTATAGCCAATAGCCACAATACTTCTTAGAAGCAAAGATGGTGAAAATTATTTGGATATGTCATTAGAAGGTACCAGTCCTTGGAGAAGAACATTATGCTTGATAAAGTAGAGGGTTGGCAAAAAAGAGGAAGCCTCTCAAACAGATAGATTAACAAGTGGCTGGAATAATGAAACAACAATAAGTGTGGGGATGACATAGGACTGGGCAGTGTTTTGTTCTGTTGTACATGAGGTGTTTTGAATTGGTTCCAACTTCAAAGCTCCTAATAACAACAGTTCTTTAATTAAACTTTATTTTCACTTAATATTTCTATTTGTATATTATCTCTTAAGTTGTGGTTCTGTAGGATAAGCACTATACTTATAACCACAGAGTCAGAGGCTCAAACTCACCAGCTGTTCCTTGGAAGCACTATACAGGAACTCTGAGTTGTAACCAACTTGATGGCACATAACAACAACATATTCAAGCCAAGACCTCAACTTTTATTCTATACCCATTTATTTCTCATCATAACTGGACATAAGGTATACAGATATATAACTGCAGGGAGAGATTTATTTTGGTTTCACTATGTAGTTTCTAAGGAGCTCCAGTAGCGTAGTGGTTACAAAGCGGGCTGTGAACCACAAGGTCAGCTGTTCGAAACTACCAGCTGCTCCGTGGGAGAAAGATGAGGCTTTCTGCTCCCATAAAAACTTATAGCCTCGGAAACCCTGTATAGGGTCGCTATGAGTCAGAACGGACGCCACGGCACATAACAACAACAATGTAGTTTCCAGACTATTTCATGAACGTATATTAATAAATTAGGCTCATTGTTGTTAGGTGCCATCGAGTCAGTAACAACTCACAGCTACCTTGTGCACAACAGAATGACATAATGCCAAGTCCTGGACTAAACTCTCAATTGTTGCCACACTTGAGCCCATTGATGCTGCCACTTTGCCAACCCATATCTCTGGTGGCCTTCCTCTTTTTCTCTGACCCTCCACCTTACTAAACATGATATCCTTCTCCAGCTACTTATCCCCCCTGACAATATGTTCAAAGTATGAGAGACGAAGTTTGGCCATCCTGGCCTCCAAAAAGCACTCTGGCTGCACTTCTTCCAACACAGATCTCTTGGTTCTTTTGGCAGCCCATGGCACTTTCGATATTCTCCTCCAACACCGTAACTCAAAAGCATCAATTCTTCTATGGTCTTCCTTATTCACTGGCCAGCTTTCGTATGCATATGAGGTTATTGGAAATACCGTGACTTGGGTCATATGCACCTTAGTTCTCAAGTTGACATTTTTGCTCTTCAACACTTTAAAAAGGTCTTGTACAGTAGATTTGCCTAATGTAATACGTCATTTAATTTCTTGGCTGCTACCTCCATGATTGTTGATAGCTGATTCAAAAAGAATGAAGCCCTTGATAACTACGATCTTTTCTCCCTTGATAAACTGACCTTGTAGTCCAGTGCATTAACCCACAGTGTCACACCAGGACTCCGTAAATAAGGTTTATAAGGTATACTTATGAATGTTCAATATTATTTTATCTATTTTAAAATCAGCTCTATTTTTCTAGGCAGATGGCTTAAAGCATTTAATAGTACACAAAAACTCATAACAAAAACAAATATTCTCATCTCCCTCTTATCCCACCCTTGAAAATCATCCTTCCAAATACTTCTTTGGACTACCTCTTTTCTTATTTACTGTTGTTGTGGTTTTTCCGTCGAGGTAAATATATATGTAACAAATCATTCTCATTCTCAACATTCTTCATGAGTACAACTCAGTGGCATTTCTTAGTTAATCATGTTGTTATCGTCTTATATAATTTTGTAATTATTAGCACACACTCTGATCTTATGGATAGTCAAATATATTGATTGTCATATTATTATAAGTGGGTAAAATATTTTGTTTCCCATATATCTTTCACTTGTCTTCTCCATTCACTATCATTATAATTATTTGTAAAATCAATATACTGTTTTAAATGTTTAAATAATGTTTACTGATGAACCAACATTCCTGTCTTGAACATATTTTCTTTATTTCTTGGAGTTAATCATTATTAATTTTATTACATTCCATGCCAGTCTTCCTCATACTTTCCAACAACTCTATGAGATACTTTCAGTGTACTATTTAAAAAAAGTTGTTGTTGATTCAGTTCTGACTACTATGACCCCATGAGTATCAAAGTAAAACTGTGCTTCATAGACTTTTCTATTGCTAATTTTACAGAATACATCACCAGTCATTTTTTTTCAAAGACATGTCTGAGTACATTGGACCTCTAATCTTTTGGCTAGTGGCCAAGCACAGCTACAGTTTATACAATGTTGTTGTTGTTGTTGTTAAGTGCCATCAAGTCAGTTCCGACTCATAGAGACCCTGTATAAGGCTTCTAAGGAGGGTGGATTTGAACCATCGACCTTGCAGTTCAAACTGACATTGCAGTCAAGTTCTTCTCTTACAGTGCCACGCCAGGACTCCAATGCAATGTTACAAGGGGTCATAAATGTCAGACCATATAGTCATTCACTCAGGAATAAACTCTTCAACTGCTCCATCCCTGTGCTAGAAAAAAGGACTTTTTTGTACACATACTCTTGATGGATATTTTGGCTGGCTTTAGGATTCTAGGTTGAATAATCTTCTCTTATTAAAATAATTTTCTATTAAAATGTGTCTTTTTTGTCTTCAGGTTTCCATTATTTTAAATAAGTCAAACACCATTTCTGTGATCTGTGAATCTATGAAATGGTCTTGTGATAGTAAAAATTTGTATCTTTTTTTTATTTCAAATCATTCCAGGTGGAGTTGGTAAATGGGCTATCATAGAAAAGATTGAGTCAGTCAAGTAGAGAATAAATTCTAAAAGATTCTAGACTTGACTAAGATGGAAATAAGTAACTTGTCACTCACCCTCAGCAAATATCCTTACCTCTTCACAGGGAAAATCAAAGTCATCAGATAAGAACTCCCTCAATTTCCTCTATCAAATTTTCAAACTTAACTACTTCTAAATCCATTATTTCCTTAGTTGCTGCTATTAAACTAAAGTTTGTCTCCCTATTTTTCCTTTTCATTCTTCTTGAAAGCCTACCTCATCTTGTATTTTCAAGTTATCTCGATTATCAATTATGCCTTATTTTATTCTAATTTTAATTTATCCTCTTAATGTGTTCCTTCCTTTACATATGTGAAAACGCTAATGTCCTGGGGTGGCACTGTAGGATAAGCACTGGATACTAACTACAAGGTCAGTGATTCAAACACACCAACTTCTCCTCTGAGCCCTATACACAGTTACTACAAGTCAGAACTGACATGACAACACTTAACAACAACGAAGTCAAATCCACCAAAACAAAACCTTTCTACTCCATTTATTTTTCTCCACTTTATCTCTCTCCTTCCTTTAAGGACTATCAGTCTGAAAAGTTATCTATCCTTGCTACTTTCAGATTTTCACCACCTCAATGCATCTCTAATGCGTAGAGGTTGGAAGATTTTTCAAGCACTTATTAGTAAACGTTTAGATTGTTTTCAAGAAACTGTTGGTTGAATTATGGATTATAAAGAAAATTATTCTGTGGGCTCAGAAAGAAGTGAGGAGAGTTGTAGAAAAACTTGCACTATTTTGCAAGAAACATGGATGTAAAATGTGCTTCTCATGAGGGCTTAAAAGGAAATGATGAACATGTTATTAGACACCTGCCGACAGGCGATATTTTTTTATGCAAAGGAAAGAGTTTAGCTGAAATCTTCTAACGTGTTTTCTCCTCATGAGGAACATTGGCTAGGAATCTAACCCAGGTTCCCTCATGGAAGGCAAGAACCCTACCACTCATCCACCAATGTCTCATGCCTACCATTTAGGGAGGTGGCAAAATTGTCTTTGGTATTCAAAGCATCTGGTTAGTCTTAGGATCAACATTCACATAATTTGGTGACATGATTCAGAATCATGATTTGGTTCATCTTAAGACAATGTTTTTTGAGTGAGCAATGTGTACTTAAAAGAACTGAACTACAAGTAGACACCTTACCTATCAAGTTTTATAAAAAGGATCTTGAACTTAACATAACTCTACTCAGATGGTTAAATTTTATTATATTCTGATTTTTATGCAGAATAATTCACTTATTCATTCATTCACTCATTCTTTATTGTTTTGGAAAAAATATTTATTACCTACTAAGTGCAACATGGAGTTCTGGTGTGCTACCATGGGAAAAGCACTCAACCTCAAGGTCGTTTTGAACTACTAAGATCCATGGTTCAAACTCACCAGCCACTCTTCAGAAGCTCTATGCAGGCTCACGCTGAGTCAGAACTGACTCGATGGCACTTAACAACAACAAAAATAACAAAGTACAAAGTATTTTGTAAGGCACTGGATTATTTGCCTAGGTTTTCCAGATAGACTGCCTCTAAGTCATTAATATTACAAAGCAATTTCACCATCACACACTTTATTTTTCATAAGGTCTGCCTTAATATTACACATTAAATGTTCAATCCATGCTTGTCTCATGGAAGCCCAGAGAAACATTCAGAATGGAAATGGTGTAATTATCTTTGATTAGTGACTAAGCTAACTAACACCACCACCACCACCACCCCGTGCTATTTTAGACAAAAAAGGAAGTAGATGTTGATTATGAAGCACTAATGTAGAACATTCATGCATAGCTATAATTTCACTCATGAATATGTAAAGTTATGCATCAGTTGTTATTCTTAACAGTATGGAAGGTACCTCAACCAATGATACACTGATTTAGGATTAGAAAACAGATGGGAATATTGGAAAGCAATTTAGGGGAAATATTGGCTAGAAGCCAAACACTGTTGCTTGTGTTCCATATGGAAGTGGTCCCTAGGCTTTTCATCAAATAAAATGTGGTTGCTAATTTAAAATCCCAACAGAGGTTTATAGCCATCCTTAGTGGCAGCTTGGAATAATGCTGATGTTGATGGTAAAAGAGCAACAGTATTCACAAAGAGTGGAAAGGCTCTGGTTTTTGGCATCCTAGACTTCAAATTATGTCTCTTCTACTTTGTTACCTTGAGTAGGTAATTAGCCTGTTGGAGCTTCAATGTCATCAAATTTAAAGTGATAATGATAACGTCATCTCTCAGGATGGTTATTAAAATTTAAAGAAATCTAGCTACTTTTAGATTATAAGTACATTGGCACAAAAATAATGTTTGTTAAATGAAATCCAAACCAACCATTTTGATGATATATTTCCCCTCAATTAGTTTTGTAAATTAATAAAAATATATGTTATTATAGTTTCCTAGATATGGTCTGTATCAGCAGGAACTAAGCCAATTTCAGCAGTGAGAAATTTCTTTAAAGAGTGGTGGGAAAGAGGAGACTGGTTTGCAAGAAGAAAGAAATGACATCCATTAAGGGAGGTGGGAAAGGGAAAGAGAGTTAGCAAAAGGAAATAAAGCTAGTTAATAATAAGCTGAAACCTGAAAAGCAAGACTCAAGAAAACTGTATATAGACCAATTCCCTGGATTGGCTCCTTGGGCACTCAGACCAAGAATATAGCCCACTCCCCTGACAAAGGGATATATAAAGAAGATGTCAAATTGCACTCAGGGCTCCACTTCCTCTCTTTTTGCAAGGTGGATGCGTCTCCTTATCTCTCTGTAAGGATGTCTATGCTAATAAACCTAGCTTTCATTTCCTAACTTCTTTTGTACATGATCTGTTAAGCCTTCCCAATTCTTTGGAAGGACAGTAGTACCATTCTAGAGACTACAATTCAACTGTGACACAAGGGCTTCCAGATTAATGTATAACAAACTTGATGCCTTAGGAGAGCCTCACAGTTTTGGAGAGAACAGAAGTCCAAAGTCACACTGACAAGAGGGATCTGAAGGTTGTTGCTGAAGCGACTGTCTGCTTCTGGTGGCTGGGATGCCTTGGTTTATGGCTCCATAACTTAAATCTCCACCTCTGTTTTCATGTGGTCTTCTACTCTGTGTGTCTCTTTTAGGAGCATTCTTGATAGAAAATTCAGGATAATCTCCTCATCTCAACACCCCTAATTTAAATTAATCTTTTTTTTTTCAAATGAGGTCCTATATATAGTTTCTGTATGTTAGAAAGTGGACCTATCTTGGGGAGTAGGCAACATTCATTTAAAGCTTTTTACATACATCTCTCAAAGAATTCACTTGAATAAAACTATTTTTTTCGTTATGAGCTAATCGAGCATTTTTACTTGTGATCTGAGTGGTAATACTTCTGGCTTCTGCCCCTTCCATAGAAAACAAAGCTTTTCTCTCATTTACTCTATACTACATATAGTTTGGAGTCCTGGTGTAGCACTGTAGGTTAATGTGCTGGGCTAAAAAGTCAGTTTGAACTGCAATGTTGGTGGTTCAAGCTCACCAGCTGCTCCTCAGAAACCCTATACAGGGTCGCTATGGGCCAGAACTGCACTGAGCTACTAGTCATGAAGTCAGCAGTTTGAACCCACCAGCATCTCTGTGGAAGAAAGATGAGGCTTTCTGTTCCTTTAAAGATTTATAGACTGGAAAACCCTCTATAGGATCACTATGAGTCAGAACCAATTCAACTGCACACAACAGCAGCAGCAGGTGTATCATACTACTTTATTTTTGTTTAGGGCTGTCAAGTGCATTCTGATTCCAACTCTGTAAGGATTCCAAAAGACTGCAAATCTTTGCAGGAGCAGAAAGCGTCATCATTCTTCTTTGGAGCAGCTGGTAGGCTCTAACTCCTAACCTTGTGGTTTTCTGTCCAGTGCTTATCCTACAGAGCCACTGCACTCTCTGTATACTACTTTGTTAAGTGCTGTTGACTTGGTTCTGACTCATAGTAACCCTGTGGAGGGGTTTTGAGGAGTAGCTAGTGGGTTTAGACTTCAAACCTTGTAGTTAGCAGCCCCAGTATATATCCTACAGCTCCACAACAGAACTCCAGTATCTGACTTTAGGTGTATGGTTTTAATAAAATGGGACAAAGAGTAAAAGTCAAGCTTGTAAACTCCAAAGATTTTATTTAACTTCATGAGAAACCATTAGATACATCAATGAAATCTCCTTTTCTCTCATTTGTGAAGATAAGTAGGCAGAAGAAATGAGTGGTTAGAAATTTAATTAATAAAATCAATTTTCTCTTTTAGTAGTATCTCTTAGGATAGTTCTTTATTAAGTTAATTTGAGCCCTAAATCTAGATTATCAGCCAAACAAATCACTATGCCTACCAAACATGCTCTAATCTCTTAAGGTAGAGGTTCAAAATATTTTAAAACTGGCAAAGTCTGGATGACTAGATCATAGAAACTTGAACTCAGTTTTCCTTTTCTTTCTTCGTGCCCAAGGCCCCAAGTTATTGTAGAAAGACCAACTCTAATTCAGAAGTATCTTTTAACCACAAAAAGTATGTCTCCAGAGGATCTACTCTTCTCAAAATGTTTCTTCAGGCTTCCTCTGGGGCTTTGTGAATCAAAGATAACGTTTAGTACATGAATGGGCACACAAGATTATAAAATTCATATACACCTTTACAATGTATTAGTTTGGGGGAAATTCATGGTTTTCCTGCCCTTTGGCTAATCTAAGCCTTAAACAGTTTCTAGTCTTAGGGTTGAAAATATGAAAAGAAAAAAATATGTAGTGGAAAGGACTGGTATTTTACTCTCATCTATTACTTTTTATACTTATAATGGATTTAAAAATAAGAACATAAAAGTACCTAAGGTTTCATAGTCAAGAACAAAGCAGCAATTCCCCTATACCAAAAACCTCTAGTTAAATTTCTACCCACATTTCTACATGTTCCCACAGCTTTTGATTGTCTCTTTGCAATCTTCTGGGTGCCTCAGTGTCTCCTGCCTAAACTAAGCAAGATGTTGATTGCAAAATTGTTCTTTTGCTATCCCTCAGGTGCCTCAGTGTCTCTTGGCGAAACTAAGCAGGATGTAATTGACAAAGCTTTTAGCTGATGTGGCTTTTCCTAATGGTGAAACTCTTCGGTGATGTAAAAAGCAACTATTATAACTTTACATGATTAAATTTAGTGTGAGAATGTCTAAATGTAATTTTAATTTTTACTGTGACTATAGCAAATTATCAAGTGAATATATAGAAAATTATTAAAGAACTTCTTATAATAAGATCAAAATTAAGCTGTGCACAATAGGGAAAAACAAGAACTGCAAGGCCCCAGCATGAGGTTCCCCTTGGGGCTTTGCCATCCAAGGAGGCACTCATTGTCGCTTTGCTAAACAATGAGTTTTTCATGCTTAGGGTCTCTTGCTGTTCTGTTCCTTAGTGGAATGGCTTCTGCCATGAAAGGTCATTACAAAGAGAGGGAAAAAAGAAAATATCAAAATGGACATCAGAAGAGACTCTGAACTTTGCTCTGAAACATAGAGAAGCTAAAGCAACTTCAAGAATTGAGAGGGTAAAAGACTGAACAAAAAAATGTCAAATGATTGCAAGAAGGCAAAGTCAAGTTTATAATGAAATGTGCAAAGACCTGGAGTTAGAAAACTAAAAGGAAAGAAAATGCTCAGCATTTCTCAAGCTAAAAGAGCTGAAAAAAATTCAAGTCTCATCTTGCAATATTGAAATATTCTATGGGCAAAATATTGAATTATGCAGAAAGTGTGAAAAGAAAATTGAAACAATATGCAGAGAGACTGTATCAAAAAGAAATTGCCGATTTTCAACCATTGCAAGAGGTACCATATAATCAAGACTCTATCGCATTGAAGAAAGAAATCTAAGATGCAATGAAGACGTTGGCAAAACCAATGCTTTGGTAATTGACAAAATACAAATGAAAACGTTTCAAAAACTGATTCAGCACTGGAGGCACTCACTCATCTTGCCAAGAAATTTGTAAGACAGCTACCTAGACAACGGATTGAAAGAGATCCATATTTGTGCCATTCCAAAGAAAGGTGACCCAAAATAACATGGAAATCATTGAACAATATGACAAATATAACATACAAGTAAATGTTTGCTGGAGATAATTCAAGAGCAGTTGTAGCAGTACATCCACAGGAAGTTGCCAGAAATTCAAGCTGGATTCAGAAAAAGATAGATATCATTGCTAATTTCAGAGTAACATTGACTGAAAGTAGAGAATACCAGAAATATGTTTACTTGTGCTTTGACTCTGAAATGGTATATGACTGTAAATCATAACTATGGATAATATTGCAAAGATTGGGAATTCCAGAATACGTAATTGAGCCTATGAGGAACTCATATGTAGACAAAGAGGCAGTCATTGGAAGACAACAAGGGGATACTGAATTGTTTAAAGTCAGAAAAGGTGTATGCCGGGTTGTATCCCTTCACCATACTCATTCAGTGTGTATGCCGAGCAAATAACTCTAGAAGCAGGAATATATGAAGAAAAATGTGGCATCAGGACTGGAGGAAGACTCATTAACAACTTGGAATATGCAGATGACACAACCTTGCATGCTGAAAGTGGAGAGGACTTGGAATACTTACTTATAAAATTCAAAGACTGTAGACTACAGTATGGATTACACCTCAATACAACGACAAAGGAAATTCTCACAAATGGACAAATAAATAGAGAAAAGATTGAAGTTGTGAAAGACTTCATTTCACTTGACGTCACAATGAATGTTCGCAGAAGCAGCAGTCAAGAGATCAAATAACATTGCATTAGGTAAATCTGTTAATAAATAAAAACAGTACTTTGAGGGCTAGTTGTACCTGACCTAAACCATGGTATTTTCACTTTCCTGAATTAAGAAAGGTGTGCGACAAGGTTGTATTCTTTCACCATACTTAGTCAACCTGTATGCTGAGCAAATGTTCCAAAAAACTGGGTTATATGAAGAAAAACGTGGCATCAGGATTGGAGGGAGACTCATTAACAACCTGTGATATGCGGATGATACAACCTTGCATGCTGAAAGTGAAGAGGACCTAAAACATTTATTGATGAGGGTCGAAGAGCACAGCCTTCAGTATGGATTACATCTCAGTGTAAAGAAAACAAAAATCCTCACCACAGGACCAATAAACAACACTCTTATCAACAGAGAAATGATTGAAGTTGTCAAGGATTTCATTCTTCTTGGGTCAATTATCAATACTCATAGAAGCAGCAGTCAAGAAATTAAATGATGTATTACATTAGGCAAATCTGCTGCACAAGAGCTTTTTAAAGTATTGAAGAGCAAAGATGTCAGCTTTAGGACTAAGGTGCACCTGACCCAAGCCATGGTATTTTCAATAACCACATATGCGTGTGAAAGCTGGACAGTGAATAAGGAAGACCGTAGAAGAATTGATGCTTTTGAGTTATAGTGTTGGAAGAGAATACTGAAAGTGTCATTGGCTGCCAAAGAACCAATAGATCTGTTTTAGAAGAAGTGCAGCCAGAGTGCATCTTGGAGGCCAAGATGGCCAAACTTCGTCTCTCATACTTTGGACATACTTTCAGGAGGGACCAGTCGCTGGAGAAGGATATCATGTTTGGTAAGGTGGAAGGTCAAATAAAAAGAGGAAGACCCCCAACGAGATGGTTTGGCTTAGTGGCAGCATCGATGGAGTCAAACGTGGCAACAGTAGTATGTCTGGCCCAGTATCGGGCAGAATTTCGTTCTGCTGTGCATAAGGTTGCTATGAGTCGGTACAAACTCGATGGCCCCTAACAACAGCAACAACATATATATGTGAAAGTTGGACAATGAAAAAGAAAGACTGTAGAAGAATTGATGCATTTTTAATTATGGCATTGGAGAAGAGTTTTGAAAGTACCATGAACTGTCAGAAGAAAAGGTAAATCTGTCTTGAAAGAAGTATAGCTAGAATGCTCCTTATAAGCGAGGATGGCTAGACTTTACTTCTTGTACTCTTGACATGTTGTCAGGAGGGTCCAGTCTCTGGAGAAGGACATCATTCTTGCAATAATTCAAGGTCAGTAAAAGAGAAGAAGACCCCCTAATGAGTGGATTGACACAGTGGCAGCAACAGTAGGCTGAAACATAGCAACAATTGTGAGGATGGTGCAGGACTGGGCAGTGTTTCCTTCTGTTGTGCATATGATCACTATGAGTTGGAACTGACTCATTAATACCTAACAATTCAGATGCCCCTTTATACATGCATGAGCTTATTCCAAACAAAAAATATTTCAGTGTATTTCTGCAAATTAGCTAATGGCTGCAGACAATTTCTCCTATAATACACATTGCTTGGTCTCATAAGAAGCTTTCAAAAAAATTGGCCAAGCAAATTGTTGCCAAACTGAAATGGGGGTTTGCCACCTGTCACTGTAGTCAATCACAGAGACAGGGAGTGATCCAATCCAAGCTTTATTAGTAGGAAGCCAGCAATCTGGAGGAAAGAGAGAATAATTTCTCAAGACCATCCTGCCCATTATGAAGAACGGGCACATTATATAGGATAAATGACATTTGGATGTACACTTAATCTATTTTAATATCAAGACAGCATTATTTGGAAAAAGAAACAATAAAGCAATCAACTTCTTCAGACATTCTTCCTTTAGGGAAAAAGAAACAATCAGGCAATAATCCTTCTCAAACATTCCACCTTTTATGATCCGAGCTGCTTATTTCCTGAGATAACTATCTGAGTGAGCTTAAGCACATCCTATTCTATCTTCTAGGACCATGAGGTAATCTTGGCTAACTTTTAAACTAAATTCCTCATTTGCAGGGTCTTCATTTATGAAGAACTAATGACTAAACTGGAGTCCTGGTGTGGCACTGTGGGTTAACGTGCCAGACTGCAAAGCTGTTTAAACTGTACAGTTGGTGGTTCAAGCTCACCAGCTGCTCCTTGGAAACCCTATACAGAGTTGCTATGGGTCGGAATCAACTCAATGACACTTAACAACAACAACAACAACAATGACTAAACTGACTCCATTTTGTTTATGTCAGTGGATCCATGCTATCAAAATCAGTGGCTTTCAAGGAAATATACTAGCCAGTTAAATTCAAAACAGGTTATAATTACTATGTTTTAGAGATTCCCAAAAAGAAATCCTGATAGAATGCCTAACAAACATGAGGGCTTATTATGAATATGTTTCAAGAAAGTGAGAAAAAGGCCAGGAAAGTTGTGCACAGAAATACTTTTTTCATCCTGACAGTACATTTGCTCATTCTTTCAGCATAACAATGGATGTCCTATAAGAATGTCATTAGAAAATCTTATCCCATTAACACTACAGCCCTGATTTTGGCCCTTCAGACTTCCTTTTGTTCCACAAATTGAAAGAACATTTATAAGGAACATAATAAAACCCTCTAGAATGTCAGTGAATAAGGAAGACCATAGAAGAATTGATGCTTTTGAGTTATGGTATTGGAGGAGAATATTGAAAGTACCATGGGCTGCCAAAAGAACCAATGGATCTGTTTTTGGAAGAAGTGCAGACAGAGTGCTCCTTGGAGGCCAAGATGGCCAAACTTCATCTCTCATACTTCAGACATATTGTCAGGAGGGACCAGTTGCTTGAGAAAGGTATCATGTTTGGTAATGTGGAAGGTCAGGAAAAAAGAGGAAGACCCCCCAATGAGATGGATTAGCCAAGTGGCAGCATTGATGGACTCAAGCATGGCAACAGTAGTGAGGTTGGCCCAGGATTGGGCAGTGTTTCATTTTGCTGTGCATAGGGTGTCGCTATGAGTAGGTACCGACTCCATGGCACCTAAGAACAACATGAAGGATGCCAAAACTGCCATTTTGACATGGTGAATCAAAAAGCATAGAATTGTTTGGAGAAGGAATAGATGATATGGAAATACCATCTTCATCCTTGATAGACCTAGATAGAGTATATGTCGAAAAACAATAGCGTTACATTTTAATATTTTGTTTAATAACAGTGTCTCATTGTGGGATTAAGTACTGGAACAAAAGGTTGTTTGAGCCACAAAGTTCAAATAAGGTTCAAACTCACCAGCCACTACTTGGAAACCCTATGCAGGGTCATTATGAGTCAGACCCAACTCTAAAGCATTAAACAAGGACAACAACATACGTAGAAAAAGAGGCAATCACTCTAACAGAACAAGGGAACTCCAAAGGATTGAAAATTAGGAAAGGTGTGTGCTAGAGTTGTATTCTTTCATCATACTTACTCAGTGTTTATGCTGAGCAAATAACCTGAGAAGCTGAGTTATGTGAAGAGCATATTGTCAGCATTGGAGAAAGGGTCATTAGCAACCTGTGATATGCAGATGATACAACATTGCTTTCTGGAAATGAAGAGGACTTAAAATACTTACTGATGAAGATCAAAGACCACTGCTTTCAGTATGGGTTGCACCTCAATGTAAAGAAAATAAAAATCATCACCACTGGACCAATGAATACCATCTAGATAAATGGAGAAAAGACTGAAGTTGTCAAAGACATTTTGTACAGATCAACCAACAACACTCATGGAAGCATCAGTCAAGAAATCAAATGATATATTGCAGTAGGCAAATTTGTTGCATAAATCCTCTTTAAAGTGTCAAAGAATAAAGACGTCAGTTTGAAGACTAAAGTGCACCTGACCCAAGCCAGGGTATTTTCAATAGCCTCATATGCATGTGAAAGTTGGACAATGAAAAAGGAAGATTGTAGAAGATTTGATGTATTTGAGTTATGGTGTTGGAGGAGAATGTAAAAGGTACTGCTTAACAACAGAAAAACAAACAAATTTGTTTTGAAAGAAGTGCAACCAGAATGCGCCTTAGGAATCAGGATGACCAGACTTCATCTCTCATATCTTGAACATATTATCAGGAGGAACCATTTCCTAGTAAAGGACATCATGCTTGGTAGAGTGGTGGATTAGCAAAAAGGAGGAAACCTCCAACGAGATGGATTGGCACAATGGCAACTATTTTGAGATTGGCACAGGAACTGGC
This sequence comes from Chrysochloris asiatica, assembly GCF_000296735.1. NCBI lineage: Eukaryota > Metazoa > Chordata > Mammalia > Afrosoricida > Chrysochloridae > Chrysochloris > Chrysochloris asiatica. The sequence continues at coordinate 13,305,735 of NW_006408601.1, read as the reverse complement.
AGTGTTTTATTCTGTTGTGCATAGGGTTGCTATGGACAGTGACTGATTCGATGGCACCTAACAACAACATGATTTTGTAGCAACACTAACTGGCTTATCCTCGTATACATCATTTTATTCAATCTTTGTGCTCCCCCTTCAGGTGTGTTGTACAAGCTCTAATTGTAATGGTATTTACTCTGGTTCCAGATCAGTCATTAGGTACAATGCTATAAGTGATAGGATAATATCCATGCGCCTACAGGGAAGCCCAGTTAATACCACTATTATTCAAATTTATGCACCAACCACTAAAGCC
>NW_006408601.1:13296934-13298822 GCF_000296735.1 Chrysochloris asiatica | reverse complement strand
AGATCCATATTTTTGCCTGTTCCAAAGAGACGTGACCAAACAGAATGCAGAAATCATTGGACAATATCATTAAAATCACATGCAAGTTAAATTTTTCTAAAGATAATCCAAAAATGGTTGCAACCATACATTACAGAGAACTTCCAGAGGTTGACGCAGAACCCACATAAGGACATTGTTGGGTTCTTAAGTGCCATAAACATTTAAACACTAGACTGCTATTGCTAACTGGTATGAGTCCTTGTGTGGTACTATAGGATAAACACTGGACTGCTACGTCAGCTTGAACCGCATGGTCAGTGACTCATGCTCATCAGCTACTCCTTGGAAACCCTATACAGGTCACTGTGATTCTGATATGACTTTATGGCACTTAACAAGAACAGTAACTAACTGATAGGTTGGTCATTCAAGCCTATATACAAGCACTTTGGGAGAAAAACCTGGTGACCTCCTTCCAAATGTTCACAAACTTAAGAAACCTCTGGAGTTCTACTCTGAAACACATGGGATCACAATGAGTCTGAATTCAACTCTACTGCAACTGTTTTTGTATGCTTGTTTTCTTGCAAACACTCCTACTGTAGTGAATTTCTAGCCATGAATATGACATCACTAGACATGAAATTAGAAAGGATGTTCCATAGCTCATCATTCTATAGTTGTTGTTATTGTTGTTGAGTGCCATGAAGTCTTGTTTCAACTCATTGCAACCTTGTATAGGGTTTCCTAGGAACAACTATTGGGTTTGACCCACCAACCTTGTGGTTAGCAGTCCAGGACTTATCATACAGTGCCATGCCAGGATTCATTATATGTAAGTAATCAAAAGAAAATAGATAATAGAAAAGTGGAGGAAAAGAATTAATAAAAAAGAATTTTTATTAACTCTATTTCTCATATCTTTATTTAAGTTCCATGGTGTGCTGGTGGTATAGTAGATTATGCACTGAGCTGTGAACTGCAAGGTTAGCAGTTCAAATCCAACAACCTCTTGATGGGAGAAAAGTTAGCCTTTCTGGTCCCTTGAAGATTTACAACCTCAGAAATTATGTCGCTCAAATGTTGTTATTTTATATTCCATCAAGTTGGTTCACTATGAATCAGAACTAACTTGATAGGTCACAACAAAAGTTATATAATCTAGTTTTTAATAATGACTGTGTTTAAATACTGACTCATGAAACTACTGAAAGTTTAACAAATGCCTCTCACAAACTGGCCTGAGGCTGCTCCAGTATACTACTCTGCCACTTTCCTTCTCCTCTAGCTTTCTCTGAGTTTATTTCCTGTTGTTGTTGTTAAATACTGTCAAGTCTATTCTAACTCATAGCAACCTATAAAGGACTTCCAACTGCTAACCACTGACCTTATAGTTAGCAGTTCAGTGCTTATCCTACAGTGTCATATTATGACTCCCCCCCATTTCCTCTAACTCTGCTCACATCAGTGCTACATGCCCTTAACCTGATTCTCTGACTTGACTTCCATCAAATTGACCTTTAGGGTGTCCCACATTTTCATTGCCCTGAGTGATAGGTAAGTTTGAAAGCTGTGTAATAAGTTACCTATCTTGAAGGTATTTATAAGGAACCCGTGTGGTGCTGAATGACTAGACTGCTACCCATAAAGGTGGTACTACAACCAGCCACTGAAGAGAGAAAAATAAGACTGTCTTCTGTAAAGATTTACAGCCTTGGTGATTTGTTGTTGTTAAATGCTGTTGAATCAGTTCTGACTCATTTGTTGTTATTAGGTGCCATCGAGTCGGCACCGACTCATAGCGACCCTATGCAAAGCAGAACGAAATAATGTCTGATCCTGGGCCAACCTCACTACTGTTGCCATACTTGAGTCCATCGATGCTGCCACCTGGCCAATCCATCTC
>NW_006408601.1:13283559-13295989 GCF_000296735.1 Chrysochloris asiatica | reverse complement strand
ATTCTCTGCTTTCAGCCAAGATCCATCAGACATCAGCAATGATATCCCTCATTCCACGGCCTCTTCTGAATCCAGCTTGAACCTCTGGAAGTTCTCATAGTGACCCTGTAAAGGATTTCTAAGGAATTATTCGTGGGTTTGAACTACCCACCTTGTGGTTTGAACTACCCACCTTGTGGTTAGCAGTCCAGTGCTTATCCTAGAGTGCTATACTATAACTGCACATTGAAAAAAAATTTTATTGTGATTTGAGTGAAGATTTACAGACAAGTTGATCAGTGTTACATTCAACAAATCAAACACTTCATTTCAACTCAATGATGTACGCCTCTCAGTGTAATATCACTATCCCACTTCCCTCCTGTGTTTCTTGTTTCCATTTCTCCTTTTTTCTCAGTCCTTCTGACCTTTGTACTTGGGTAAATGCTGACCTTTTGATATCGAATGCTTGACCATTCTGGTGTATGTGCCTCACTAGTGTTGTTGTCCCCCTATATACCTATCCACTGCTTGACTGGAAATTAATCCAGGGGAGTGAGTTCAATTCCAGACCCCAAGGCTGGCCAAGAGAGTACCAGCAGTCTTTGTATTTTTTATGATTTTGAGTTTTGCTCCACATTGTCTCTCACATTATTCGGGACCGTCTACTGTGATCCTTTTCAGAGCAGTTGGTAGTGTTAGCCAGGCACCATCTAGTGTTTCTGGTCTCAGGGTCATGGAGACTAATGTTGAATTATACATTTATCATCCCAGACTTATGAAGTTAGCTTTCTTCAATGTCCTCAGGAGGAAGATATTAAAGGGGTGTTCTTGTTCAAGTTCAGGGAGTAGCCATTTTCAATATTAGAAAGATGTTTCTTCAATCTTTTGTCTCCTCTCTCATATTTAAAATTTTCTACCCTCTGTCAGAAGCTTTGGCAGAGTTGATAAGCATTGGCCACTATTATCTGTGGTCATAAAGCAAAGGCATTTCTTTGAAGATTGTTAATTAAGATTCCCCCCTACTCTTCCTTTTCCATGTTTGAACAAACTCAATCCCTTGAACTTTTCCTCAGGAATCTTATTTGCATGTTTCCCTCTGTGCAAACATTTCACTCTGTTTGAAACTAATTACATGGTGGAGATTTATCACCACTACCACCCACCTACCAACATCCATTTATTTTGCTAACTTCAGTGGCATTTTACTTTGGGGATTCCATGAATGGCAGCAAGTTGCTGTCACTAAGAAAATTGAGTCACTCCCTGAACTGATTACAACAGCATCTCTTTGTTGTTTTTGAAACCTGAAGGGAAAATCTGAATCCCCGATACGAGGATGTATCTGTCAGGAAGTCAAAGACAAAAACAAGGTGACTGGTAATAAGACATATAAGCAGAACTGCAGAGTCACTTACAATAATGATAGGAACAGTGACATTATCTAATAAAGGCTTGAATCCTATTGTTATTATTAATAAGTATGCTTTTTAAAAAGGCAAACACTAGGCTAGAAGTTAGAAATGTTGGGTTAATTTTGGTTTGTCGAATCACGTGAACAGTTCAACTTCCTAAGTCATATTGAATGGCTACATTATGGAAGGCAATATGTGATTCAGTAAGAAATAAAAGAAAAGGCTCCTGTCTTTCAAGTACTTATGACCTAGTGGGACAAATCAATAAATCTCATTTCCAAGATTTGTAAAATGGACATTTAACTTTAGATTGAATGAGCCTTTGGGTCACTTTGAGTTTCACGTGACCAGTATTCAGTGTGAATAATCTGAAGCATCATTTATCATTTAGTTTCTTTATCTTGCTTATGAAGTAATATGGAAATAAAAATGTTACTTTCACAGACTTGCTATTAATTAGCTAGTGGGAAGTTAAAATACTTTCTACCATATTCAAACCTCAGGGTTCTCATTAGCAAAAATCAGAATACGAATATCTTTTAATTTTTAAGATAAAAGGAGCAAAGAAAATAATTTAGGCAAGCCCTGGAATAAGTAAGTACTCAATACATTGTATCTGTTGTTATTAATCAATTTTTAGAAGGATTAAATAATATAATATACATAAAGTTCTTGATACAGTATTGGGTGCCTAGAATGACCTCAGGTGTTCAAATACAGGAATCAATAATATTAAATTGTTACCATTCTACTTGGTGTTTTCAGCCACATGTTGTCTCATTTACATTCACTGCATGTTTTTCTAACCCATGAGGTGAATTTTCAGCATATACAGGGTGAGTAAAAAAGTATTGCTACAAAATCATAGACACCTTTATTAAACAAAAACACCAAAATGCAAATCTCCGGTTTCTCTACATCTTCTCCATCTAGGTCTATACACTTCTAAGGGCAGTGTTTCCATCTCTAGACCCCTTCTCCAAAGAATTTTGTATTATTCAATTCAAGCCAAACCAAAACATGCAGTTTGGGCATCGTTGAAGGTCTCAAATCATGTTCCTTTTAAAAGTTCTTATAGTTGTTGTTGTTGTTAAGTGCCGTCGAGTCGGTTCCGACCCATAGCGACCCTATAGTTAGGAGAACAAAAAGAAGTCTCAAAGGGTAAGATTAAGGTTTGGAGTGGATCGCATAGGATTCCCTGTGAAATTCTCACATGATAACCCTTGCTATCCTGGAAGAATGAGCACACACATTATAATAATGGGGGGAGGCATTCTTCTGCTCAACTTTCCTGGCCTTTTCCCCCACCGTTTTCAATTTTCTTAAGACTCCTTTGTAATAAGCCCTCCCACTCATCCATCCTGTGTTCTGTTAAAAAAAAAAAAAGAAAGAAAAATCTTTCAAGATTATCCTTTTGGAATCCCAAAACACACTTACTGTAATGTAACCTTCTGATTTGATTTTTTTATCTTGAATTTAACTTGCATAGCAGATCTTCTTGGAAGCCACTGATTTTCTTTGCTTGGATCCTTTTTTTTTTTTTAATGGTTCCCAATCAATGGCCTGGAGTCCTGGTGTGGTGCTGTGGGTTAATGCATCAGACTGCAAAGCTGTTTGAACTGTAAGATCAGTGGTTCAAGCTCACCAGCTGCTCCTCAGAAACCCTATACAGGGCCGCTAGGGGTTGGAATCAATTCAACAACACTTAACAACAACAACAATCAATAGCTCTTAACAACAACAATCATGACTAATACAAGTGTAAACAAGATAAACAAGGGAACTTGTCAGCAATCATCCACTAATCACGGAGATGTGTTTCAACATGTTTGCTTCCAAGCATTTATGAACTGGAATCCAAGTAGCAATACTTTATTTTTACTTACCCTCATACTATAAACTATCAGCTGATCCACAGGAGAAAGATGAGGCTTTCTGCTCCAGTAGAGATTTACAGCCTTGGAAACCCTGTACAGGGTCACTGTGAGTAGGAACCGACTCCACGATACATAACCATCAACCACCATACTATAAAAGCAATAAGAACTTACCATAGGCTTAGCTCACTGGGGATAAAATTGTACAAAGTCCAAAATGGTATGATAGGAAGAATGGATTTGCATGTATAATTTTTATTGTTCAAAGAGATAGCTCCAACTATTGCTATCTTTGACATTTTCAGTAATAAAAAAGTATATAGATGAAGACATAACCAAGTCAAAATCCTTCCATGTCCTTCTGACCTCTTGATTGTGGTGGTGTTGGTTGAATGCCTACAAGTCAGTTCCATTTCACAGCAAACCTGTATAAAGTTTCTGAGACTGTAAATCTTTACAGGAACAGAAAGCCTTATCTTTTTCCTGTGGAGTGACTGGTAGATTTGCACTTCTGACCTTGCAGTTAACAGCCCAACTCATAACCTACTATGCTACCAAGGCTGCTTTTTGACCTCTTAGGACTCTCGTAATATAGGGAAAACAAAGATCAATGTGATTCATCAATTCCCTTATTAGGTTGATTTTTTTTTTTTTCCCACTGCCATTATGTACCTCCCTAAAGGACAGAGAAGAACTGAGGTGGTCCTGGTATGGTACTATAGGATAGGTGCAGAACCAGAAGGTTCATTTGGACCACAAGGTCAGCTCAAACTCACCACTCCTTCAAATCTCTATCCTGGCTCACTATGAGTTGTAACCGATTCAACAGTACTCAACAACAACAATCTTTATAGAAGCAGATTGCTGTATCTTTCTCCTGAGGAGATACTGATAAGTTGGAACTGCCAACCATTTGCTAAATCACTGCACCACATACACATACAACTACCGTTGAGTCAATTCTAACTCTGCCCCACTAGGGCACCTATTAATCTTCTGTCTGGCAGGATAGCCTCAAATTTATTTCAGAGAGGATCCAATGCACATTATCTTTACCAGTAACCTCTTAGTTCTAGCTCTGTACTGCCTTCAGTAAAATTTATACATTAGGCCCTGAATCCAAATGAAGAATGTGCATCAAGAAGAAATAATTAATTGTGCTACCAATGATAAATCACAGAAGATGAGTGTAGAGAAACAGCCAAGCTCACCCTACAGTGAACAACAGAAAGAAGGCGTACAAGTATGTTCTTTGAGGGATTTATTGTTTTGGGGGGTTTGTACCCCTAATCATTACAGAATTACCACACCTCTCACTAGAGTAATTATGATTTCCTGGGTAATCTCCAAGAGTCTAACAACCATACATTAAAACTGAAGATGGAGGGAAATATGCATTATGTATCTTTTTCTTATCTATACCACTAATCAAAAGGGGTTGTTATCTTTAAGCAAGAATTGTCTTCAAATCCCTTCCTTGAGATAAGAATTTTCCATTTTGTTTTTTGTCCTGTCTTTTTTTTTTTTTTTTTAATTAAGAGTGTAGGAGATGATCATTATGATAAAAACTATTCACTTTTAGGGAAAGAATGTGAACTTTATAGTTCTAATACTAAAAAGTTTAGATAGAAGCAGTGTTAAATCTTGTACTGCTCAAACTCAAAATCCATCAATGTTGATTTCTAATTGTGTTTGAAGATCCAGCTTTCTAAAATGTAAAACAGAAGAGAGACATTTAATAAAAGGGGTGATGAGGAGGGGAGCTTGCTTCTTTCCTTTCAAGTGAAGTTTTATCTTAGTTACCTGAGTGAAGAATGCCAAGAGCCTTCCCCATGAGGACCAGCATAGAGTAAATGTATCTGCAATGGGTCACATTCTTTCACTCCTTTGAGATTTCATTGCTTTTATTTCTGGAATCTGGTTACTAGATCCCTACCTCTACTTAGCCCAAGTTCTTACTCTGCAGTCTTGATCATGATTTTATAATCAGCATGTGCTCTAGTTTCTTCATAAGTGAAAGAAAGATAATATGAATCTAGCTCTTTGGGATTTTTTGGGAACGAAATGAGATAATACAGAAAAAGCACATATACCAATGAATTGCCCAAGAATTGGTGATTTACTAGAAGAGGATCCCAGAAATATGGTGAAAGTTTAATGAGGTAGGGCTTCATTTTAATGAGTGACAAAAGAAACAAAATTGTGATGATTCTACAGTTTTTCCTAAGTTCTACCTAGCACTTAGGAGTCCTGATGTAGCATTGTAGGTTAATGCACTGGATTTCAAAATCCATTTGAGCTGCAAAGTCACCAGCCACTCCTCAGAATTCCTATACAGAGTCACTATGGGTCAGAACTGACTGGATGACACTTAACAATAACAACATCAGCCCAGCACTTAATCATACCAATCTCTCTGCAGATCTGGTTACTGGTTACCTGTCATCTTTGTGCTAATTCAAGATTGCACTGGTCTTGGATTTGTGCTCACAGAGGATAGGAAAATAGGCAATTAGCAATGGACTTACTCACTAGACAAGGGCAGGAATTGGCAATAATCAACAAGATATTGATATGAGCTAGCAAGGCTCATTGGAAAATTAGTGTCCAAGGTTATGGAAATTGCAGTACATATGACAGTAAGAAAATAGGGAATCTGAGATCCCATGGTGTAGTGCAAAGATGGACTGAGAACAGCACTGGCCAATCTAATATAAAAATTGTTTGAAAGATCATGAACAGAGTCTATTTTAAATGGTAGTTCATAGCAATAGGATTTTTCAGAATTATGGCTGCAGTCCTTATGTGGTCAAGGAAAAGCAAGGCAAGACCTCAGAATACTTGGGATTCAAATAAGATCTATGGAAGTGAACTTCAGGAGGAGGTTCTAAGGAAAAGCAAAAAGTAGTCACCTTAATGAAGGCACTCTTTTGGGCTTCAGTAAATAAATAATAATAATATTAAAAACAGAAGTCCAAACAGCAAAGTAGCAGTTTGTCAGGATAGGTCTAATCCAAGCATGATAATGAACCCCCAAACTATAGTAATGAAGCTGACAGAGGCTAACTCAACTGTGACTAAGTATGTAGTTAACAGAAATATGGCTTTAGCTGTAGGGAGAAACAGATCTACAGAAGCTGGGTGGAAGGCAATCAGGTCTTCAATATGAATACAATACACTGTTAACCCATGGTCTCAGAGAAAGAGACATCATTTATCAAAGCAATTTAACAATCTTCCTTTTTTTTAGATCATAAACTCTATATTTTCAGGAAATGTTTAGCTACATATAAACATATCTCACTTTAATTTTAAACTAGTGTTGACAAATTTTCACAAATAAATTATTATGTTTCTGTTAGGTGCCATGAAATGGGTTTTAGCTAATAGCAACTCTATTTATGCACACAGATTGAAACACTGACCAGTCCTGTGCCATCCTCATAATTGTTATGCTTGAGTTGTTGCTATCCATTGTTGCTGCCATTGTGTCAATGCATACTGTTGGCGTCTTCCTCTTTGTTAATGACTCTCCACTTTACCAAGCATTATATTCTTCTCCTAAACGTGTCCAAGTATGATAAACAAAGTCTTGCCACCCTCATTTCTAAGGAGTATTCTGGCCGTACTTCTTCCAACAAAAAATTCTTTGTTCTTCTGGCAGTCCATGGTACTTTCAATATTCTTCTCCAACACCATAATCCAAATGCATTGATTCTTCTTTCACATGCATCTGAAGTAATTGAAAATACCACCCTTGGGTAGGGTGTACCGTAGTTCTCAAAGGAACATCTTTGTTCTTTAACACATTAAAGTCTTTTGCATTGGATTTGCCCAAGGCAATATGTCACTTGATTTCTTGAGTGTTGATTGTGTATCCAAGCAAATGAAGTGATTGACTAATTCAATATTTTCTTTATTTATCATTATGTTATTTATTGGTCTAGTAGTAAGGATTTTTGTTTTCTTTACATACAGGTGCAATCTGTACTGAAGGCAACAGTCTTTGATTTTCACCAATAAGTATTTTAAACCCTCTTCGCTTCCAGCAAGCAAGGTTGTACCATCTACACATTGCAGGTTGTTAATGAGTCTTTCTCCAATCCTGATTCTTTGTCCTTTTTCATATAACCTAGGTTCTCAGGTTATTTCCTCAGTGTACAGTTTTAATAGACATATAGATTGAAAGTATACAACACTGTTGCACACCTTTCCTGGTTTTAAATGATTCAGTACTCCCTTGTTCTGTTTGAGCAACTGTCTCTTGGTTTATGTACAGCTTCCTCATGAGTACAATGAAGTGTTCTGGAATGCCCATTCTTTGAAAATGTTATCCATAGTTTGTTATGACCCACACATTTAGATGCCTTTGCATAGTCAATAAACACAAGTAAACTTTTTTTTTTTTTTTGGCAATTCTCTGCTTTTAGCCAAGATCCATCTGACAACAGCAATGCGATCTCTAGTTTCATAACTTCTGAATCCAGCTTGAAATTCTGGTAGCTCCCTGTCCATCTACTTTACTGCAACTGTTTTTGAATTATCTTAAGCAAAACTTTACTTGCATGTAATACTAATGATATTTATTGTTCTACGATTTCCATGTTCTGTTGGGTCACCTTTTTTGTTTGGGGAATGGGCACAAATATGGATCTCTTCCAATCAGATGGCCAGGTAGCTATCATCCAAATTAAATCAGTTCATTGAAACATTTCAATTTGTATTCCATCAATTCCTGTTGCCTTGTTTTTTACTAATGCTTTCAGTGGAAATTGGACTTCATCCTTCATTACTGTTGGTTCTTGATCACTTGCTACCTGTTGAAATGACTGAATATCAGCCAATTGTTTTTGGTACAGTGACTGTGTATTCCATCTTCTTTTGATACTCCCAGAATCATTTGATATTTTACCACAGAATCATTAACACTGCATGGCAAGGCATGAATTTTGTCTTCAGTTCTTTTAGCTTGAGAAATGCTAAGCATGTTCTTCTCTCTTGGTTTTCTAACTCCAGGCCTTTGCACATTTTATTATCATACTTGGCTTTGCCTTCTCTAATTGTCTTTGAAATTTTCTGTTCAACTCTAATTCTTCATTTCTTCTAGATACATTAGCTTCTCTATGCTGAAAAGCAAGCTTCAGAGTCTATTTTAACATACATTTTGGTCTTTTCTTTCTTGTCTTTTTAATGACCTTTGGCTTTCTTCATGCATGATGTTGTTGATGCCATTCCACAACTCTTCAGATTTTCAGTCATTTGCGTCTATTGTGTAAAATCTGTTTGGGGATGGTATCTAAATTCAGGTGGGCTATACTCAAGGTCATGTTTTCGCTCTCGTGGACTTGTTTTAATTTATTCAGCTTCAACCTGTAATCCAAGTTCTCTTACACAGTCTACTCCTAACCTTGTTCTGGCTGATGATATTGAGTTTCTCCATTGTCTCTTTCCACAGATGTAGTCAATTTCATTCCTTTGTATTACATCATATGAGGTCTACATATATGGTCACCTTTTATGTTCTTTAAAAAAGGTGTTTACAATGAATAAGCCATTGGTCTTGCAAAGTTCAATTAAATGATCTCTGGCATTATTTCTATAACCAAGACTACATTTTCCAGCTACAAATGCTTTCTCTTTGTTCCCAACTTGCACATTTCAATCACAAGTAATTATCAATGCATCTTGATTGCAAGTATGATCAGTATCAGATTGAAGAAATTGGTATAATTCTTCAGTTTCATCATCATTGGCATTGTTGTTGTTGTTAAGTGCCATTGAGTTGGTTCCAACCCATAGCAACCTTGTATAGGGTTTCTGAGGAGTGGCTGGTGAGCTTGAACAGCTTACCTTGCAGTTCAAATGGCTTTGCAGTCTGGCACATTAACCCACAGCCCCACACCAGGACTCCCATCATTGGCATTAGTAGCTGGTAAATAAATTTGAACAACAGCAGTACTTATTGGTCTTCCTTATATAAGTGTATGCATATTATCATAGCACAGACAGCACTGTACTTCAAGACAGATCTTTTTAACTGTGAATGTAATGCCATTCCTCTTCAATTTGTCATTACCAACAAAGTAAACCATAGATTGTCTGATTCAAAAAGCTCAATACCAGTCCATTTCAGCTCACTAATGTCTAAGATATAAATTTTTATGCATTTCACTTAATCTTTGATGACTTCCTATTTTTCTGGGTTCACACTTTGTACATTCCACATTCTGATTATTAATAGATGCATGCAGCTATTTCTTCCCATTTTGAATTGTGTCACGTCTGCAAATGAAGGTCTCAAAAGCTTTGCTCCATTCACAATATTATGGCCAACTCTACTTTGAGGAGGCAGCTCTTCTGCACTCCCTTTTTGAGTGCCTTCCAACTTGAGGAGCTCATTTTGCTCAAGAACCAGCAATCAGATGAGGATTAGCTAGATGCAGAATTGAAAGCAAAGAGAGAGCTTTGTCAGAACACTCATATGTATTGGACCCTACCCACTCTGAAACTCTCCTTACATGAGCAAGGCAGTGCTGATATAAAGAGGTGACTTGAACAGGCTGGTAAAAGTAATGAGTAGGATAAGGGTGGTGACTTGAGTCACATTCTCTGAGGTAATGCAGTGAATCAAGATACATCCCACCCTAATCCTGCCACAATAATGTAACAGACAGCTCACTCCAAATGGGATCATAACCACAGGCAGAGGCTAAGATTATAACAAATTACAAAATGGAGGACAATGACATCTGATCACAATATGAAAGTTCATAACTTTAACCACCATCGGTGCCATATACCTTATTTGCATTAGCAGCAAACTGTCCAATCCCTTGGAGGGCCAACTGTTGCATTTACTGTCCTGAGAAAATGCTGAGTGGAAGGATATACTGCTCAAAACACATAGTTAAGAGGATTATGGGAGAGGAGCTCCCTGAGTTAGAAAACTCCTCCCGACTTGTTCCTTCTCCTGGTATTTATTAGACGTTATCAAAGCTGAAAGTTCAAAAGCATTTTTGCAAGCTTTAGGGAGACATAGGTAGCAACATAAATTCTTAGATAAGGCTGGGCACAGAGAACCATCTGGAATGTTCTGACTTCAAACACTCACTACTAGATCTTCCTAGTTACATAAATATCCTTGACAAACACAATGGACTTGAGTCTTCTCTGGTCAGCATGCTCTTTCTCACACACACTATCAGGACAGAACATTCCAATACGCTACATTCTTTTAACCCATGTTATGCCAGACTTAGGAGCTCTGGTAGCGTAGTGCTTACAAATCAGGCTGCGAACCTTAAGGTCAGCAGTTCAAAACTACCAGCCACTCCGCAGGAGAAAGATGAGGCTTTCTGCTCCCATAAAGATTTACAGCCTTGGAAACCCTGTACAGGGTTGCTATGGGTCAGAACTGACTCCACGCCACTTAACAACAACAACATGCCAGACTTAGTGAAAGCAATCCCCACAGCCAAAGCCACCTTATTTGCATAGTTCCATTCAACCACCTATGGGAATCACAAAGACTATGACCAGAAGGGCAATGTTAAGTAATTGACTGCACTGAGTGAAGTAATAGGACAATTTCATCTCTGTTGAATCTTTCGGTAAAGTAGATAGCTCCATAGAGAACATTACTATTGTTAAACAGGATGTAGTTTGTTTTTTTCCAAGATGACTACTCTTTGGAAAGGTAATTTCTTTCTTTATGTTTATAATTCTAAAAATCACAGCATAGCTATTGCTTCAGAGATAATGTGCTAAAAGCTCAAATGTGTGTTTGTGTACATACATGGGATATATTTGAAGTGGGAGTGAGAGAGTTGCATTGTGAACAAGTGAAAACAGAAAATTCTTAACTCTGTTAAACCTCTGCACTTACCTCATCAGGGTTTCATAAGTCACTTTTCAAAATGAGAAAATAAAGAGAACATTAACCCATTTGGAAACATTTTCTGAGAAGATAAAGGAATTAGTTTATCTTCAAAAAAGGTCATATCTCTGGATAAGTCAAGGTTGAAAGTGTTGTTCAATTTTTAAAAATTTTACATCCTAAAAATATAATGAAGTAAACAACTTTAAAACGAGGTAATAGATAAGGTATTTAGAATCTGAAAAGACTGCAGAGCTAGGAAGATTGAGAGCACATAATCAAATGTAATTTTCAATATATAATTGTGCTATTAAATCTAGAAAGGTCAAATTCAGAAAAGTCTGGGAGAAAAGTGAAAAGTTCTTAGGTCAGAGGCTCATCAAGCAACATAACATTTTAGATTTTATCTCAGCATGGGCAATGAGATTAATCATAGCTTCTCTCTTTCCTTGCTATGAGTTCTTTGGCAACAGAACTTCCATGTTTTCTGACAATTCTGGGCAGAGAAGATTTAGCTTAAAGAACCCACACTCCTTTTCTGAGTCACCTTAGTTCTTGGAGTCCCAGGGTGGTGCTGTGGGATGCACTAGACCTAAACTCAGTTTGAATTGCAAGGTTGGTAGTTAAAATTCACAAACCGCTCCTTGGGAACCCCAATATGAGTCGACACCAATTGAATGGCACTTAATAACAACAATATAGAGGACTCTCAAATGATTATTTTTTTAAGCTTTTATTGTGAATTGAGTAATAGTTCACATGGAAGAACATCGGTTTTGCACTCATCCTAGCATATTTCATTTCATTGCATTAATTACAATCCTCTCCATGTGTCTTCAACAGTATTTGTTTCTATTCCCTCTGTTTTGTTTTGTTTTTGTTTGATGTACACACAAAAACACTCAGAAATATATAATCACTTAAGCAACGCAAGGACACATTCTGCAAGCCTGCCTCCTGGCTGCCAACACACAACCTTTCTCTTTTATGGGTCTAGAGTCCTTAGCTGATCTATTTCTTCATGTCATCATCTCTGGTGTCACCACTTCTCTGGATAGTGTCCCACATTCTGCTCATGCTCTTCTCCCTTAATGGTACTAGGGTCCTCTGTTCCTGGAATGCAAGATTAACTACTCCCCTGTTTTAGTTACAAAACTTCTACCTTGTGACAATCACAATTAGTCATTATAACAGTTACACACTATTGAATCATAGAATCTTATCCCCATATCCTTTCACCGTACCTCTGTAGACAAGAAGAAAACTATTCAATGGGGATGTTA
>NW_006408601.1:13262156-13271121 GCF_000296735.1 Chrysochloris asiatica | reverse complement strand
TGGCCTTCAGAATGCTGGGATTCACATTTAGGTCCTTAATCCATGTTGAGTTGGTTTTTGTATAAGGTGTGAGGTGAAGGTCTTGTTTCAGTCTTTTGCATATCATTTTCCAGTTCTGCCAACACTATCTGTTGAAGAGACTATCTCTTCCCCATGCGATATTATTAGGTGTTTTGTCAAAAATCAGTTGGCTGTATGTAGATGCGTTAATTTCTGGAATGAATATGGTTTTTAACCTCAAGGTCAGCAGTTCAAAACTACCAACTGTTCTGCAGGAGAAAGATGAGGCATTCTGCTTCTGTAAAGATTTATAGCCTCAGAAACCCTATGCAGGATCGCCATGAGTCAGAACCAACTCCACAGCATACCACCACCACCACTTTGCCAATCATTATTTTCTTCTCCAGAGACTGGTCCCTCCTGATGATATGTCCGAAGTATGAGAGACAAAGTCTGTCTATCTTGGCTTCTGAGGAACACTCTGGCTATACTTCTTTTAATAAAGATTTGTTGGTTCTTTTGGCAGACCATGGTACTTTTAATATTCTCCTCCAACAACATAATTCAAATGCATCAATTCTTCTACAATCTTCCATATTCACTAGCCAACGTTCATATGCATCTGAGGTGTTTGAAAATACCCTGGCTTGGGTCAGGCGCACCTTAGTCCTCAAACTGACATCTTTGCTCTTCAACACTTGAAAGAGGTCTTGTGCAGGAGATTTGCCTAATGCAATATGGTGGTCAATTTCTTGTCTGCTGCTGCCATTAGAGTTGATGGTTGATTTGAACAAAATGAAGTCTATGACAACTTTAATCTTTTCTCCCTATATACGGATGTTATTTATTGGTCCAGTGATGAGGATTTTTGTTTTCTTTACATTGAGGTGCCACCCATACAAAAGGGTGTGGTCTTTGATCTTTATCAGTATGTATTTTAAATCCTCTTTGCTTTCAGCAAGTTGTATCATCTGCGTATAGCAGGCTGCTAATGAGTCTTCCACCAATCCTGATGCCACATTTTTCTTCATATAATCCAGTTTCTCTGATTATTTGCTCAGCATATAGATTGAATAAGTGGTGAAAGAATACACCCCTGGAACACACCTTTTTGTCAGTTTTAAACCATTCAGTGTCCTTTTGTTGTTTCTAACAACTGCTTCTTGTGCTCTGTACAGATTCTTCATGAGTACAATTAACTGTTCTGGAATAGTCATTCTCCACAATATTGTCCATAGCCTGTCATGATGTACAAAATGGAAATCCTTCGTGTAATCAATTTAGCACAGATAAACATCTTTCTGGTAATCTCTGCTTTTAGCCACGATCCATCTGGTGTCAGCAGTGATGCCTCTCATTCCATGTTCTCTTCTGAATCCGACTTAAACCTCTGTCAGTGTATGCTTGCAGCCATTTTTGTTTTCTCTTATGCAATATTTTACTTGCCTGCAATATTGATGATAATGTCCAATGATTTTCACATTCTTTTGGCTCACCTCTCTTTGAAATATGGATCATTTCCAGTAAGTTGGCCAGGTAGTTGTCTTCTAAGTTTCTTAGCATAGATGAGTGAGTGCTTCCAGGGCCACATCAGTTTGTTGAATGATTTGAACTTGTATTCCATCAATTCCCAGTGCCTTGTCCTTAGCCAGTGTCTTCAATGCACCTTCAATACTATTGTATTTTGACCATATGCTACCTCTGAAATATTTAAACATTGACCATTTCTTTTTGGCACAATGTTTCTGTGTATTCCTTCCATTTTCTTTGGTGCTTTCTGCATCATTCAATATTTTGCTTAATTTGTTGTTGTTGTAAAGTGCCGTTGAGTTGGTTCCAACTCATAGCGACCCTATATAGGGTTTCCAAAGAGCGGCTGGTGAGCTTGAACCATGGACTTTGTAGTTCAAACTGACCTTGCAGTCTAGCCCATTAACCCACAGTGCCACACTAGGACATAGAATCCTTCAATATTGAATGTCAAGGCTTGAATTTTTCCTTCAGTTCCTTCAGCTTTAGAAATGCTGAATGAGTTCTTCCATTTCAGTTTTCTAAATCCAGGACTTTGTATATTTAGTTATAATATTTAACTTTGTCTTCTTGAGCCGGGCTTTGAAATTTTCTATTCAACTCCTTTACCTTCTAATTTCCTTTTGCTTTATCATCTCTACAATGGAGAGCAAGTTTCAGAATCTCTTCTTACATCCATTTTAGTCTTTTGCTTCTTTCTTGTTTTCTTAATGACCTTTTGCTTTTTTTTCTGTATGATGGTTTTCATGTCATCCCACAACTCTTCTGGTCTGCTATCATTAGTTCTAATGCATCAAATCTGTTCTTGATCTCTAACTTCATGTGGGATGTGTTCTAGGTCATATTTTGGCTCTCATGGACTTGGTTTCATTTTCTTCAGCTTCAGTTTGAATTTGCATATGAGCAATTGATGGTCTGTTCCACAGTCTGCCCCTGGCCTCGTTTTGGCTGATGATATTGAGCTTTTCTACCATCTCTTTCCACAGATATAGTCAATTTGATTTCTGTGTGTTCTATCTGGTAAGGTCCATGTGTATAGTTGTCTTTTATATCGCTTAAAAATGGTTTTTGCAATGAAGAAGTTCTTGGATTTGTAAAATTATTTCATAAGATCTTCAGCATTCCTTATATTATCAAACCCGTATTTCTCAACTACTGCTTCTTCCTCTTTGCTTCCAATCTTTGCACTCAAATCACCAGCCATAATCAATATATCTTGATTGCATGTTTGATCTATTTCAGACTGAAGAAGATGGTAGAATTCTTCAGTTTCATTATCACTACCTTTAGTGTTTGGTGCATAAATTTGAATAATTGTGATATTAACCAGTCTTTCTTGTATAGATACTATCCTATCACAGACAACATTGTACTTCAAGACAGATTTTGATACGTTCTTTTTGATGATGAATTTCTGGCAGGAGTCTTTTATCAGTCTACTGCTGCAACCTTTTTTGCAAAATTTTATTTGCATGTGATATTAATGATATTGCTGGATTATTTATGCATTCTGTTGGATTACTTCTCCTTAGAACAGGCAAGATATGGTTTTCTTTCAGTCAGTTGGCCTGGTAGTAAGTTTAGAGTCTCTTTTGACATTCATTATGTTTTTTTCTTTGTTTGGTCTTTTTAATGACCTTTTCCTACCTTCATGTATGATGTCCTTGTTGTCATACCAAACCTTGTCTGGTCTTCAGTCATTAGTGTCAAATCTATGTTTGATGTGGTCTCTAAACTCAGATAGGATATACTCAAGGTTGTATATTGAGTCTCATGGACTTTTTAAAATTTTCTTCCACATCAATTTATACTTGCATGTGCACTAATGATAGTCTGTTTCATCGTTACCTCCTGCATTTATTCTTACTGATGATATTGAGCTTCTCCCTCATCTTTTTACACAGATGTAGTCAATTTAATTCCTATATAAAAGTATTTTATCAAGTCAGGGCCACATGAAGACTCTACATTTATGTTGCTGAAAAAGTTATTTGCAATGAATAAGTCTGTAGTCTTGTCGAAGAAGTCTACCATGGGATGCCTAGCATGATTTCAATCACCTGATATGCATGTGAAAGCTATACAATAAGCCAGGAGGAGTGAATAAGAATGGATGCCTTTGAATGATCGTGTTCACAAAGAAAATGACATACCACAGACTACCAAAAGACAGAACAAATTTGTCTTGGAAAAAGTACAACCAGAACGTTCCTTAGAAGCAAGGATCGTGAGACTTGATCTCAAGTACTTTGACATGTTATCAGGAGGGAGCAATTGCCTACTTTTCAAAAAAGGACACCATGTTTGGAAAAGTAGAGGGTCAGTGGAAAAGAGGAAGACCTTCAATGAAACGGCCTGACACTGAGGTTGCAATAATGGGTTTAAGCATTGCAACAATTGCGAGGATGGCGCAAGATCAAGTAGTGTTTCATTTTCTTGTAATAGGGCTGCTATGAGTAAAAACCAACTGGACAACACATAACAAGAACAACAACTAGAGTATATTTCTTTAACTTGAATATTTTAAACCAATGCTGTCTTTGGGACCTAAGTTCTCTTTGCAGAAGCAGCATTAATTTCATATACCAATGGCCTCTTGTCTCTACTGCCTTTAACACTTCCATCTTACAAACACACAGACACACTTCTAGTGGGGATATTCAGTCCTTGCTTGAGGTCCAACTGAAAACACATTGCCTATTGGGAAGAAACACTGAAACATCGATGTCACAATACCTGCCTGTACAACTCCGTTCACTGTTCCCCAGGCAGTAGTAGTTCAGGGAGTTACTGTTTAATTACTTCCTCCCTAACATTATGGAAGTTTTGCAAACCTTAGCAAAAATCTCTACTATATAGGGAAGGTCAGGAAGCTGAATGTGCCCACATGCATCTCTTAGAGAGTAATTTTCTCTCAGTGCTGGCTCCAATCTTCTAATTGTGTCTTGCTGCTAGAAAGAAAGTGTGCTTCTTCCCGAAATGTATTCCAAATGGAAGTTTTAAAACCCACATCAGGCAAAAGACATAATGAACGGAAAATATTATCTGAGATTTCCAATGCCTTGCCTTTTGATTTCCATTTGCTTTAGTAATTGGAAAGTGGAACAGATGGTGACAATCACATTGAATACAGTGTGCCCATTATAATAGCCCATTCTACCAAACAATTCTTCACAAACAAAGAATGCATTAAAAGGGGCAGTGGCTTTAAAAAACAATGATGAGCTCTGTGGGACAGACAATTTTGCAGGGGGTAGAATAGGCAGTATATGGCCCTTAGATGTGACTGCTTTTTGGAAAGTGTGACACCTGTTGCAATCCACAAAGAAAGAAAGTGGAGAAACAAAAATAATGGATTTAACTGGATATTAGCATCAGCTCCATCTTGAAAAAGTTCTGAGATGGTTCCCCAAGGAGGCTAGCATCTCCCAAAATGTTATCCTATTTCTAGCTTTGCCATAGAATGAAGAAGAGCATCCTAAAACTGTGTACAAAGTTTTACACAGTTGCTACCAAGTCAATCTCAACTCATAGAAACCTTATCTACAGAATAGAATTATCCCAGAGTTGTCAAGATTGTAAACCTTCACTTAAGCTAACTGCTACATCTTTCTTATGCAGAGCAGCTAGTAGATTCAAACCACTAATCCTTTGATTTCAAAACAGTCACTTTAAGCACTGTGCCAGCAGGGTTCCTAAACTACATGTAGATTTCCTGTTTTCAAAGGTGAAAAGGAGCAATTTCAATCAGAGGTAGTATCTGTACAAAATATAAATGGCCTTGGTCTGACTAGTTGGATCACTTTCAAGATCAGGCAATAATAGGTAGTTGGAATAATCTAGTTTTCCACATCTATTGTCTCATTGCAAAAATCATCTTCAATTATTGTTGCAAATGCACTCACTAACTTAAAATGAAATCAGTATAACATATAGAATGTCACAGGTACGTGAAATCCAGGTGTATGTGAACAATGCTGTTGTTGAATGCTGTTTAATAGGTTCCGACCCATAGTGGCCCTGCATAGGGTTTCCAAGGAGCAGCTGGTGAGCTTGAACTGCCAACCTTGAGGTTCAAATTGACTTTGCAGTCCAGCACATTAATTCACAGCGCCACACCAGGACTCCATATAAACAATATGCCTCCATATTTTCTGAGATCCTTATAGAGACTTAATTAAGTGTTCTGGGGTTCAATTTTGATAATGTGGCATTTGCTATTAATTTATAGATTTGAATTTGCAAGACAAGCAATCAGGAGGTTGTTTATTTCCTTCTGGGTGTTTTGCACATCATTGGGATAAGCAGAAAAGGAAGAGAGGTAGCAGTAGGATTCTGCATAAAAGAAACATGGTCTTCTTCCAAATATTCTTAAGAAAGGAAAATACAACAGACCTTTTTACTCCTCATTAAATATGGGCTTGAATTTTATTTAAACTGTTTACATGCCTTAGCTAAATATAAGATGTGATTCTCAGAGGCTTTTTCAACTTATCTTTACTTAATGGAATCATTTTTTCCCCCCACTATATATCCAAGCTTATCACAAATTCTCTTTTTAAATAGAAACAGGTACAGGCTTATTTACTTCTTTTTTTTTTTTTGCCATAGAATTGGTTCTGACTCATAGTGACCTTGTATAGGGATTCAAGGACCAGCTGGTGTGGTTAAAACTGTTGACCTTGTGGTTCGCAGTCCAATGCTGATTCTACAGTGCCACGTCAGAAGTCTATTACACAAATGTGATTATAAAATAGCATATGTTTAGTAAATAAAAATGGAGGGGGGGCACCAGTGAAAAGAAAACATAGAAAAGCAAGAACTTGCAAGAATCTCTGCTAACATTTTTATATTTTTCCTCTATTTTTTCTATGCATAAGTTTTTAGAAATATTTTTAAATTATTATAGAAATAAAATATCAAACCCACCAGTTACTCTTCAGGAGAAAAATGAGGCTTTTTTCTTTTTAAAGATTTACAGCCTCGAAAACCGTATACAGTGTTGCTATTAGTGGAAATCAATTAGAAGGTAGGTTGTGGGTTTGTTTTTTGTGTTAATTTTTTTTTAAAGTATACACTGTATATTTAATATGTTAAATAATAGTTTATTGATTGGTGGTGATGGTTATGTGCCGTGGAGTCTGTTTCGACTCAAAGCGACTCTGTACAGGGTTTCTGAAGCTGTAAATCTTTACCGGTGCAGAAAGCCTCATCTTTCTCCCGCGGAACAATTGATTAGACATTATCAAATTCTTCAACACATGCAGATTGTTTCTAAATGTTTTGATATGATAATACACTGATGGAGAATTCTTTGTATAAGAGCTTTGTATATTACATTTGTAACTTATTTAGAAAAAAATCAAATTTAGACTATGTTTTAGAAAGCAATGCAATTTTGCAATCGACTAGCAGTTTGTGAAAGCTATTATGGATATTATAAGGATTTTTACTGTTCACTAATTTGATAAGCAAACATGGTATCTTTTAAATTTGCATTTCTATGATTACTAGTGAGGTTGAATTTTTTCCATTTGTTCATAATCTAATTTTATTTCCACTTCTGTGAATTGTTCTTCATGTCTTTTGCATATTTATCAGATACTTCCTCTTTATCCTCTGCATAAATGTTCCCTATCGTAGCTATGAACTATCGTAATTGATGTATTAATGTTGCCTTTCTGTTAATTTTGGTTATTTCTTCAGGGGAAAGTTTTTAACTTACCTGTAGATAAATATTAGCCTTCTATTTTGTCACTTATCCTGTGGCTTTTAAGCTTTAGAAATCCCTGCTGATGCTCCTATTCAGAAGCTCAATAGTTTAAAAAATTATATTGATTCTTTTTATGGATTCAACTATTTTATCTACCCCAAATTTATGATCTGTATTTGCTGAAGAGATCAAAATAAATTAATTCTTCCCCATTTGTTAACCAGTTACTTCCTCTATGTGGGTGATTGGGAATGCCTCTATAAAAAATGTATATACACATTTACACATACACACACACTATGAAAGTGATTTATTTCTGTTTCCTTAACACAGTTAGGTTTGCTCCAACATTGAGAATCAATTGCTTAACTTCATCTATCGCCAGGACTGATACTCCTTTCAAAGTAACTTATTTGCAAATCAGCGCTGTGTAATGGCGCCTCCGTGAATTGTATCGAAATTAATCATTTTCTCCTGGAACCTGAATACTGGGCTGCTGACTAATATTAGTCAGCTCTGAACCTCAGTCAAACTATGTCTGTTTCCAGCTATGTTCCCTTAATATTCAGCAATGTTTGCCTCTAAGGCAGCAACAAACCTTTGCAATGAGCACGTCATACCAACAAAAGAGCTCAGTGACTTAGAAACATAAAACGTAAACTGCCTTCCCCAGGAAGAAAACCAAAACGAATTCTTTCCTCTTATCCATCGTATCTATTTTTCATTCCCTTAAGCAAATAGCACTTAAGGACAACAGGCTGAACTACTCTACATACCCAAGTTGCAGTGAATCTGTTATTCCAAATTCTTTCAAGGCTGCTACCAAGACCTCACCACTAGACGAATGTATTCTAACTTCACAGTGACCCTAGAGAACAGAGCAGAGTTGCTTCATAAGGTTTCCAAGATGATAAATCTATTCAGAAACAGTCAGCCTCATCCTTCTCTCACAGTGCAACTGGTGGATTTGAACCACCGGCCTTTTGGTTAGTAGCCCAAGTTTAAATTCACTACACCACCAGGGTTCCTACATAAGTTACCAAGAGGCAGTATATCTATTACTGATATAGTAACAAATCATCATAAACACAGTGACTTAAAAACAAAAATTTATTCTCTTACAGTTCTGGAAATGAGAAGTTCAAAATGAGTTTCATTGGACTTAATCTGTTACATAAGGTTCTTTATATATATTGTTGCTGTTGTTGTTAAGTGTTGTCAAGTTGATTTCCATTCATAGTGACATGTATAGGGTTTCCAAGGAGTGGGTGGTGGATTTGAACCCTTGACCTTGCAGTTAGAAGTCCAATGTTTATCGTACATCACCATACCAGGACTCCACTTAACATATAGAAGCCAAATAAACTTGTTGAATTAAGGATTGATTATTTAATTAATGAAAAATTAATGGTTTCTTAAATTATAGTTTTCTAACATATGGGAGGAAATCAGACTTTCTAGAAAGAAATATGAAAGGCCTTTCTTTTACTCTTCTTGCTGAGCAGTACAACAAAACAATGTATTAAGAACTTTAATTTTGTTTAGTCCTTTTGGAAAGAGAAAAATCTAAGCAGAGGCTGAATTTATCAGACCAAGTTTTATTTTATACATCACAACTTAAAAATGTTCCTTGTTGTTGTTGTTGTTAAGTGCCATCGAGTCGGTTCCGACCCATAGCGACCCTGTACAGGGTTTCCGAGGGTGTAAATCTTTACGGGAGTA
>NW_006408601.1:13255403-13262056 GCF_000296735.1 Chrysochloris asiatica | reverse complement strand
CAGCTGTTCCGTGGGAGAAAGATGAGGCTTTCTGCTCCCGTAAAGATTTACAGCCTTGGAAACCCTGTACAGGGTTGCTATGGGTCGGAACCGACTCGACAGCACATAACAACAACAACATCCATAAAGTTGCTGTAAGTCTTTACCGACTCGATGGCACCTAACAACAACAAACATCCATAAGTATAGGTCAACTTCATCAAATTGTAGTTATTTACATCAAGTGATTTTTCAACACTTCATTTTTTATTATCTAACTTCTGCCTGGCTAATGCCTAATTCTGGACTTCTGGTGTGGTGTTGTAGGATCAGCACTTGACTGTGAGCCGTAAGATCAGCAGTTCAAACCCACCAACTGCTCCTTGAAAACTCTATACATGGTTGCAATGAGTTGGAACAGACTCGAGGTCACTTAACAACAACAAAATGCCGAATTATTAATGAAACTGAGCTAAAAGTTGAAGTGAAAATAATCTGTTAGCTTGTTAACGTAATTTGGAATTAGACTAATCTGAATTTGAATACTAGTTCTAAAATGTAGTTTGTGTGTAGCCTTGGGCAAGTCTATTCTTTTGGTCGTGTTATCCATAATTAACACCCACAATGATGAGTTGCTGAGAGGATTAACTAAGATCATTTTTGTGGAGTGATTTTTCTCAGTGCTTATTAAGTGCATTCTGACTGACCTCAATTAATGATAACCATCACCCTATACGGGATGCTCAGAACAGTGTATTTGCTTGAGGGAGTCAGGGTTCATCATTCAAAACCCCAGAATCTTGGAATGAGAAGATTACGGGGATAAAAGGGAATGATGCAGCTTTAATGTCTGGGCAAAGGATCAGAGATTGTAAGCCAGGTTAACACTCCTGTATAATGTCTGTCATCAGATCCAAATCCTGATACCACAGCATAAGCCCAAACTGAGAACCTATGGCCTGAGTCATCGTATAAACTATTCATTGGTTTATCCTTTGCACACACATTTGTGTTCCTGAGATTAGACTTTGTTTAAAGAAAAAGCCACCCTATTGGGACTTATTTTATCAAGGCCACCATCTTCTACTAACCGGAGACAAATTAATATAGTCTAAATTTTCCTTGGGAAAAGTATAATGATATTTCTGTGGAGAAGAACAGAATAAATTAATTTTGATCATATGAATTCTGGAATATAAACCCTGTGTGCTCACTGTGTGAAGAGATTGGGTACTAATGAATTTTGTATTGCAAATCCTCTAATGAATATATAAAGTCCCTCATTCATCCAGGGATATAAACCAGAGCTAATAAGTAAAATTGGATCGGGTTCCTCTCAGGAAAGAGGAGAGTGACCGTCTTCAAATGACTCTGCACCTGTCCTTTTCATTAATCCTGTAGTAGTTAACTTCCAATTGAAGCTGATACTTGTTTTAAGGTGGGACCTCCAGATTCTATTCACCTGTCAAGGTTCCATTTTGATTTAGCTTTTAATTAGATTTTTAAAAGAGTCTTTTACCACAGGCATTTGAATCAAAGTATTTTCTCTCTTCATTTATTTGCAATAAGTTATCAGAATGTTCTTACTGCCAAGACATAGTAATTGCAGAATGGTCACTAATAACTAACATGCTATATAATTAATAAATAAATTGCTATTATGGAAATCTACAGGACATCCTCACCATATGTCACATGTTGGTTTCCTGAATGCACCTGAGATGTTTATACTTTATTTGTGTATAATTAAACATTATATATTGCAAAAGGGGGAGCAACTCATGGAGGAAGAAGTATTACATTTGTTAAGTAGCTACTACACCCCAGGAACTATGCTAGACACTTTATATATATTAACTTATTCAGTCCTGTGAAGCAAGTAATATTGGCCTAATGTCAGATTTGTAAGGTTAAATGTCAAATTAAAGAGATTAAGCATTTACCACAGAGATGTTGTTAAGTGCCATTGAGTCAGTTCCAACTCATAGTGACCCTATATAAGGTTTTAGAGGAGTGGCTAGTGAGTTTGATCAGCCAATCTTGAAGTTAGCAGTCTTGTGCTTATCCTATAGCACCAAACCAGGAGTCCACCACAGATTTAGGTATTAGATATTCTTCACTTCAAAATAGTTGTGCTGGTTCCAAAGCAACTCCCCTCCTTATACCAAACCAGAATACATTTTGTGTTTTTAGATTTGTTTATGTGGTTTTGTTTTTCATTAATTTAGTGGAATAACTGTGAACACACTTTTCCTTGGAATGTGAAAGACATACGAATTTTACTGTAATCTGTTTAGAAATGACATAGATTACACTGTCTGCACTCTCATACACATACACTAGCTTGTTATAGGGCTCCAGAGACATCAGTCTACCATCTGTACAACTTTTAAGTTACTGTATATCCTTGGCTTTAAATCCTCATCAATTATATACCGCATCACTACTGTGATAGACATTTCAGAGCAGGAAAAGCAGAAACTCTACATTAAATATATGTATCAACTGAAATATGCATTCATGGTTAAAATATTGGGAAATGATTATTTTAGCATTGAAGAAATAGGGTCACTTACTAAAAGACTAAGGTGTGCCTGACCCAAGCCATGGTATTTTCAGTAACCTTCTATATATGCAAAAGCTGGACAGTGAAAAAGGACAACCGTAGAAGAATTGATGCTTTTGAGTTACAGTGTTGGAGGAGAATATTGAAAGTGCCATGGGCTGACAAAAGAACCAACAGATCTGTGTTGGAAGAAGTGCAGCCATAGTGCTCCTTGGAGGCCTGGATGGCTGAACTCTGTCTCTCATACGGCAGAAATATTGTCAGGGGGACCAGTCACTGGAGAAGGATATCATGTTTGGTAAGGTGGAGGGTCAGAGAAAAAGAGGAAGATCCTCAGCGAGATGGATTGGCAAAGTGGCAGCATCAGTAGGCTCAAGTGTGGCAACAATTGTGAGGCTGGCCCAGGACCAGGCAGTGTTTCATTCTGCTGTGCATAAGGTCGCTAAGAGTCAGTACTGACTCGATGGCACCTAACAACAACAACTGAAAAACAGTCTTTTTGAGCTGTGTTACAGTATTGTTATTCTACAAGGTTTAATCAGGGACCTGATTTAGTGACAATTCTAAATTAGTTTTATTGATTTAACAACAGTGCCTTTGTATTAATATTTTAAAAAGATCATAAGGGAAGAAGAGTTAGTAAAATGTTGAGTCAGATTTCAGCTTACTTGTCCCTTGCTTCAGGATTTCACTCATTCAAGAGAAAGCTTATGCTTGTATGTCCTTTATAGATGCCAGAAATAGTTTTATTTAGTCTGACTTCATGCTGTGATCTTTTACCAGAATTTCTCAAACAAAGAATTCAAGAAAAAAAATCAAGGCTTGGATTACCATATTGAAGGATTTTATGGGTAATATATTGAACAATGCAGGAAGCATCAAAAGAAGATGGAGGGAATACACAGAGCAACTGTACCAAAAATAATTGGTTGATGTTCAGCTTTTCAATAGGTAGCATATGTTCAACAGAGGATGGTATTAAAGGAAGAAGTCCAAGTTTCAGTGAAGGTAATATGGAAAAACAAAGCTCCTGTACTTGATGGAATATCAATTGAAATGTTTCAACAAACAGATATGATGCTAGCAGGACTCACTAGTCTAATGCCAAGAAATTTGGAAGAGACTGACTGGAAGAGAACCATATGTATGTCTATTCCAAAGAAAAGTGAGCCTACAGAAGAAAGAAATTATCTAAAAATACCATTAATATCACATGCAGGTAAAATTTTGCTGAAGACAATTACAAAAATGACAGCAGTAGTACCTCAGCAAGGAGTTGCCAGAAATTCAAGATTTGGAAGAGGATATAGAATGATGGATATCATTAAGGATATCAAATTGATGTTGGCTGAAAGCATAGAAAGCCAAACGATATTTACTTGTGTTTTATTGACGATGCAAAGGCATTGAACTTTGCGAACCATAACAAACTATAGATAACATTGCAAAGAATGAGAATTCTGGAACACTTCACTGTACAGAACCTATAGTAGACCAAGAGGCAGTGTTTCAAAGAGAATGTGGGGATACTGTGTGGCTTAAAATCAGGAAAGGGTTGTGTCAGGTTTTTTTCTTCCACCATAAATATTCAATGTGAGCCAATCTGAGAAGGTGGACTACATGAAGAAGAACACAGCATCTGGATTGGAGGAAGGTTTATTAACCCAAGATATGCAGATGATACAATCTTGCTTGCTGAAAATGAAGAGGAGTCGAAGTACTTACTGATGTATTATGACACCTCAACATTAAGAAAAAAATCCTCTCAGTTGAAATAACTTCATGATAAACAGAAAAGTTCGAAGTGGGTAAGGATTTCACTTTACTTGGATCCACAATCAAGCTCATGGAAATAGCAATGAAGATATCAAAGGATTTAGGATTGAATTAGGAAAATCTGCTGCAAAAGACTTCTTTAGAGTGTTGATGTAAGTGCACATGACTTAAACCATGGTATTTGCAATTACCTCATATGTATGTGAAGGAGCGCTGGTAGCATCGTGGTTACGAATCGGGCTGCGAACCGCAAGGTCAGCAGTTCAAAACTACCAGCTGTTCCACAAGAGAAAAATGAGGCTTTCTGCTCCCGTAAAGATTTACAGCCTCAGAAACCCTGTACAGGGTCACTATGAGTTGGAACTGTCTCCACAGCACACCACCACCACCACCACCAAATGTATGTGAAAGCAGAACAATGAGATTTGATGCATTTGAATTATGGTGATGCATTTGAATTATGGTGTTGGTGAAGAATATTGAGCATACCATGACTGCCAGAATAGTCTTGGAAGTACATCCAGCATGTTTCTTTGAAGTGAGATGGCTTTGGTTCCTGTATTTGGACATGTTGTCAGGAGGGAACAGTACCTGGAAAGGGACATCATGCTTGGTAGAGAGTCAGTGAAAAAAGATGAAGATCTCCAACAAGGTATATTGAAACAGTGTCTGCGATAATGGATTCAATGTAAAATTGTGTGGCTGGTATAGGACTGAGCAGTTTTTCATTCTGTTGTGCATAGTACACTATGAGCCAGATAAAACTGGAGGACACATAACAACAACATGCTATGAAATGTAAAATATGTAAAATTAATATGTGCATGCTACATATATATGTTCAAAGTGCTTGAAATAAAGTCTGTGGCACTGTGGGCTAATGCGTCAGACTGCAAAGTCATTTGAACTGTAAGGTCGGTGGTTCAAGCTCACCAGGTGTTCCTTGGAAACCCTAAACAGGGTTGCTATGTGTTAGAATTGACTCAACGGCTCTTAACAACAACATCCTTCCTTCTATGAAGCATTTTGGATATTCTTCTTCCAAGACAGATTTCTGTGCTCTTCTGGAAACCCACAGTAGTTTTCTTTTCCTACACCATAATTCAAATGCATCTGTACGTTTTTAGTATCCATGATTCATTGTCCAGCTTTCACACACATATGAGGTGATTCAAACTGCCATGGCTTGAACCAGCTGTATTTTACTTCAAGGGGACATCTTTGGTTTTTAATACTTTAAAGAGATCTGATGAGATACTCATCTGAGTTTTTGACTGGTGCTTCCATGGGCATTGATTATGAATCCAAATAAAATAAAAATCCTTGACATCTTCAATCTTTTCTCCATTTATCATGATGTTGCTTTTGGTCCTGTTGTGAGGATTTTTTTCTTAATGTTGTGGTGTAATTATACTGAAGGTCTTCAATATTCTTCAGTGATTACTTCAAGTGTTCTTTGCTTTCATTAAGCAAGGTTCTGTCATTTGAATATAGTGGATTGTTAACTAGTCTTCCTCCAATCCTGATTTCAAGTTCCTCATCATATATAATCCAGTTTCTTGGATTATTTCATCATCATACAGATTGGATAAATATAGTGAAATTATACAGTCCTGATGCATACATTTCCTGATTTGAAACCATTCAGTAGCTCTTTGTTCTACTTGAATATACACCCAGGTTCTACATGAGCACAATTAAGTGTTCTGAAATGTCCTTTTTATGTGATGCTATCAATATTTTTTTTATGAACCACACAGTCAAATGCCTTTACATAGTCAATAAAACACAAGTAAACACCTTTCTGGTATTCTTTACTTTCAGCTAAACTCCCTCTGATACAAGCAATGCTTTCCGTCATTCCACATTCTCTTCTGATTTCAGCTTACATTTCTGGCAGTTGTTGTTGTTGTTAGATGCCATCGAGTTTGTACCAATTCATAGCAACCCTCTGCACAAAGTACTGAAGCACTGTTAGTCTCCATGCCAACCTCATAATTATTGCTATGTTTGAGCCCATAGCTACTTCCTCTGTGCAAATCCATCTTGTTGGCTGTCTTCCTCTTTTTTGCTGACTCTCCACTTTACCAAGGAGCTCTGGTAGTGCAGTGGTTATGAATAGGGGTTTTTTTGTGTGTTTTTTTTCCCCATGTTTTATTGTGAATTATATGATAGTTTACACGAGAGAACTTTAGTTTTACATTCATTCCACCGTATGTTGTTTCATTGCCATGGTTCCAATCCCCTCCATGCATCATCAACCGACCAAAGGGTATACCCTATAAACCCACCCCCTACACTCTCCCCACCCCCAGTCATCAGCACACAGTTG
>NW_006408601.1:13250320-13255303 GCF_000296735.1 Chrysochloris asiatica | reverse complement strand
TTTCCGAGGGTGTAAATCTTTACGGGAGTAGAAAGCCTCATCTTTCTCCCGCGGAGCGGCTGGTAGTTTCGAACCGCTGACCTTAAGGCTCGCAGCCCGATTCGTAACCACTACGCTACCAAAATGTTCCTTAGGGTTGGAAATTGATCCTGATCCCTGTACATTCTCAATTGTGTATCTATTGTGTAACAAGGCACTCCCAAACTTTGTGACTTAGACTTCATTTACTTTATTTGAATTGAGATTCACTTGTGCTTCTTCTGCTGTCTTCCATTGGACTCACTCACCATAGCCAACTGACAGTCAACAGTTGTTGTTATTACTAAGTGCCATCGAGTCGATTCTGACCCATAGCGACCCTGTATAGGGTTTCCAAGGAGCAGCTGATGAGCTTGAACCACCAACTTTGCAGTTTAAATGACTTTGCAGTCTGATGCATTAGCCTACAGAGCCACACCAGGACTCCCCTACAGTCAACTAGTAAATCGGTTTTGTGGAGCTTGATTGGTTGTCAATAGGCCTTGGGAGCAAACAGGCCATGTGTCTCTCATTATCCATCAGGCCAGTCCAAGGTTGCTCACACAGTTGAAATGGCAGTTTTCTAAAGGCAGCAAGCGAATGCAAGCTCCCAATGCACAAGCACTTTTCAAACCCCTCATTTTACTTTGCTTTTATCCCATTGGCCAAAGCAACTCACATACTAATCCCACAGTCAGTCTAGGAGTACACAAAGTAAAGACATGGATACAGAAACACATGAGCAAATGGGAGGCCAATCCTACAACAATCTATTACAGAGAATAAGAAGTGAAAACAACAGGAGATAACCACACCTAGTAGATCCAGCTAAGTACATACCTTCATATCACAGGATTTAAAGATTATTTTTAGGAGTTCTTTGATGTTGTTATGTCATTAACTTGACACACAGTTTCAATTGTTTCATCCTTTGGAACTTTGGTAATCAACATTTTAAAGTTAATTTTAGATTATAAATATGTACAACATTTGCATTGTTCCAAATTCAAGTCTATAAAACAAAGCACATTTGGAATAACGTGTTATTTCCTTGGCTTTGTTATGCCTATCTTTAAGTAGATCCCTCATTATGTTGAAGAAGGGTAACCCTTAAACCTGTTTCTGTTTCTTTCCTGGCCTTATAAGATCCTCAGGGACAGAAATCATGTCCTTTTTATGTTGTTTTTTTGTTCTTTCTTTCTGCCCCAATGTTAAGTTCCGATATACCTTCATTCATCAATTCAGAATGTTTCCTAAATACCTGCACTATGGTAGACCTGGGACATGATTATGAAAAAGACTGGCATGGTTTCTGTCTTTAACAAGCCTAAAGTCTCACAGGAAAGACAGACCTTAGAAAGAGAGCGATGATAAAATGTGGTAAATATTCCAGAATAGGAAAAAAGTGCTTCATAAATGGTTATTCAAATCAATGTTGTTTTGCTGCCAAAGCACTGTCTGGATAATTCTAATTATTTTGCTTCTGTAAGACTGAGTATGGCTTGGAATCATACTTACTGGTCTAGCTGGATTTGTGTTTGAAAATATTCCTTTTTTTCCCCCCTACTATTGAACTGACAATGACCAATCACACAGTTGTTGTCATGAGAGTCAGAACTGCTCTGGGGACATGGAGAGCTTTTCAAATGACACTTTCTGCAGTGTTACTGCACAAGTCAATCACAAGCAAGTTGCAGAAAGAATGTCAGATTAGATGGGGACAAGGGGCAAGAGTAATAAACATGGAAATTAACCAAAAGAAGCAGCACCGCTGAACAGATTAAGTCTGCTTATTTCATACAGGAGGAGTCCAGGTCTCTTCAGTCACAGAAGTTAATCGAGAGCGGGAGCAAAGCAAGACTCTTAAATTATTCATGGACACACATCAGTAACAAGCAATTATTTGCATTGGTTAGAGGGATTTGGTTGGCATTGAACATGGAACCAGATGTGTTTACAGGAACTAGAAAATATCCAGTAGAAGATAACATCAATCTCTAATTACTAGCTTTTGCATCCAATGTACAAGATCCAAAGACAGTGTAATCCAGCATTTCTTAACTCTGGTGGACTATTAGCATCACCTGAGATATTTTTAAAGACAAAAAAATATATCATCAGGTGCACCCCTCAACGACTTTTATTTAATTGGTTTGTGATGGGGTCTGGGCATCCTGTTTTTTTAAAAGTTCTTAATTATACGTTCCAGTGTACAGCTTCCACTGAGGAAACAGTTTGAGATTAGCATTAGATAAAAACAAAAGGTGAATGTAATTAATACTTATTTAACTGCTTTGAAATGTGCATTATAATGATATTGTTGCTGTTATGTGCCCACTAGTAAGTTCCAGAGAAGAAGAGGAAGACCCCCAACGAGATGGATTGGCCAGGTGGCATCATTGATGGCGTCAAGTGTGGCAGCGGTAGTGAGGTTGGCCCAGGATCGGACATTGTTTCGTTCTGCTGTGCATAGGGTCACTATGAGTCGGTTCTGGCTCGATGGCACCTGACAACAACAACAACAACAGTAAGTTCCAATTCATAGTGACCCTGTATAGGGTTTCTGAAGAGCAGCTTGTGGATTTGAACCACCAACCTTGTGGTTAGTTAGAAGTCCAGTGCTTATCCTATAGCACCACATAAAGAGCCCATATTATAATGATAGTCAACCAAAATGCTCACTGGGAGACTCATGGACCTGAATGCTCTCTATTGCTAACGTACTCTGAAAATTTAACTCAAAAACCCATTGCTATTGAGGTGATCCTGACAGTGACCCTGTAGGACAGGGTAGATTGGTCACATACAATTTCCAAATCCTAGTGTGGTGCTATAGGATAAGCACTGGACTGCTCACCACAAGGTCAGCAGTTCAAACCCTCCAGAAGCTCCACAGAAACCCTATACAGAGTCACTACGTTAAAGAATCAGACTGCCCATCTTTCTCCCACAGAGTGACTAGGGGGTTCAAACTATCAGCCTTTTGATTAGTAACCAAGAGCTTTAACCACTGTGCTGGGAGAAGGTATTTCCCCTTTCAGCTATGACCTCCCTTAATATCCTATTTTGGAAAAAAGAGACACAGCGGTAAACAGAGGGCAAGGAAAGGGGCAAGGGACATAGATGCTTAGATAAAAGCCATCTAGCACTACCATAATTAAATGTCGATGGTGGTGTGCCATGGAATGGGTTCCGACTCATAACAACCCTGTATAGGTTTTCCAAGGCTGTAAGTCTTTACAAGAGCAGAAAGCCTCATCTTTCTCAGCTGGTAGTTTGAAACTGCTGACCTTTAGGTTACCAGACTGACTCGTAACCACTACGCTGCCAGAGCTCCTAAATATGGGTGTACTATTAGAATTTATTGGAGTCCTGGTGTGGCACTGTGGATTAATGCGATGGACTGCAAAGTTGGTTTGAACTGTAAGGTCGATAGTTCAAGCTCACCAGCTGCTCGATGGAAACCCTACACAAGGTCACTTTGTGTCGGAACTGACTTGATGGTGCTTAACAACAACATTAGAATTAACTGACAAATATTCTATTTTAAAAAAATAATACAGAGTTTTGGAAACTGCAGATTTTCTGAATCCTAGGCTGTTGGGCTGAGTCCTTAAAATTTGATTTTCTATTTTTCTTTCTGAACTCTGATGCAATGAGTTGATGTGTAGAAATCACTAGTCTAGCTATCGAGCAGCCCTGGTGGCTCAGTAGTTAAAGCACTCACCTACCTATGTACTGAAATCTACTAAAAAATAATGGGGTTTTTTTGGATTAATCCAGCTCGTCCTGCAGGTATTGTGTTTTAACCAGGATTTCAAACAGGTTCATTGCAGTTCAATCCCCAGGTAAGAGTGTGCATTTCCATCCCAAATACTCTGCTCTGAAGCTACATTTTAACAAGATCTGTAAGAATCATCTAGGGTTGTTGTTAAACTATAGATTCTGATTTAGTATTGGCAGTCCATGCGTTACAAAGGGATCTATTCCTAAGCTATCTTTAAGTCAAATTTGTAGGTAAGTCAGAATACGTGATTATGGTTCTTACTGTTTACTTTAACAACACAACGCTTGGTGGCTCTGTGAATTGGGTGTTGGACTGCTAACTGCAAAGTCAATAATTCAGGACTAGCCACTAGCCACTCTGCAGGAGAAAGTTGAGGCTGTCTGTTCTCGTAAAGATTTACAGTCTCGGAAACCCTGTCTAGGGTCCCTATGAGTCAGAATAGACTCAGTCGTGATGAGTTTGACATTAGTGCAAGAAAAGGCACAAAGCCTTCTTAATGATTTAAAAGACGACATAGAGTTGTTGTTGTTAAGTGCCGTCGGTCGAGTTGATTCCAACTCATAGCCACCATGTATAGAACTCCCAAGGAGTGGCTGGTAGGTTTGAACTGCCGAATTTGTGGTTAGCAGTCCAGTGCTTATCCTACAGCACCGTATCAGAACTCTTGAACATACAGTAAGTGATGCAGAATTTTTTGCAAGTGGGATTGGTTCAATCATTTCAAAACAAGGGCTGTTGTAGGGGAAGAGAGAGACTCTATCTTCACATATATATTATGTTGTTGTTAAGTGCTGTTGTGTAGGCTCCAACACATGGAAACCCTGTATAAGGTTTCTAAGGAGCTGCTGGTGGGTTTGAATCGCTGATCTTGCAGTTAGCAGTCTAGTGCTTATCCTACAGTACCACACCAGGACTCCATATCTATTATGTTGTTTTTGTGAAATGCTGTTGAGTCAGTTCCAATTCATAGTGACCCAGTATTGGGTTTCCTAGAAATGGCTGGTGGGTTTGAACTGCCGACCTTATGGTTAGTAGTCCAGTGCTTATCCTACAGTGTCACATCTGTACTGCATGTATTGTTGTTGTTGCTAGGTGCCATCGAGTCAGTACCGACCCATAGTGACCTTATGCACAGGAGAACAAAACACTGCCCGATCCTGGGCCAACCTCACTACTGT
>NW_006408601.1:13238280-13249905 GCF_000296735.1 Chrysochloris asiatica | reverse complement strand
GACTGCTGCTTCCATGAGTGTTGATAGTTGATCCAAGAAGAATGAAGTCCTTGACAACTTCAATCTTTTCTCCATTGATAAGAATGTTGTTTATATTGTTGTTGTTGTTGTGATGTGCCGTGAAGTTGATTCCAACTCATAGCAACCCTGTACAGGGTTTCTGAGGCTGTAAATCTTTACAGGAGCAGAAAGCCTTATCTTTCTCTCTTGGAACACCTGGTAGTTTCGAACTATTGACTTTGTGGTTCGCAGCCTGATTCGTAACCACTACGCTACCAGAGCTCCTTTGTTAATATTAGGCACTCTTTATTAAATCTTTAACAGGAGTAAAAGTAAGAGAAGAAGACCATAGATCACCCAGGTGAGACAAATCATAAGCACAATGATGAATTTCCAAAATTCCACCTCCAAATGGTGACCTTTTGTAGAACTCAGAGAATAAAGAAATCTCCTCTCACAGCCACAATTGACAGCAGCAATGTGTCACTGAGTACTGGGTCTAAGGAAGCTGGGAAGGGACTGCAGAGAGGAGAGGCAGCAATGTGTCATTGAGTACTGGGTCTAAGGAAGCAGGGAAGGGACTGCAGAGAGGAGAGCTTATTTATAGACTGTCTCTGAGGCTCTCGAAGTATATCATCACAGCCAAGCAACCATTAAGGAGTCCTGGTGTGGTGCTGTGGGTTAATGCACTGGACCACAAGATCAACAGTTCAAACTCATCAGCCACTCTCTGGAAACCCTATGGATCACTATGGGTCGGAACTGACTCGAAGGTACTTAACAACAACGAAGCAACAATTAAGGCAGCTGTTAAGGGGCGTGCCCAAGAGAGTTCTTATGAGGGCCAGCTGGGAGAATTGGCCTAAAACCCACTTTTAAATATACCCTGTTTCAAATTGACAGTTTGAGATAAACACTTAAATCTAGGCATGAGCTAGAACTAATTCACAGGTAGAAAGCCTTCAGATTTCAAATGCTAAAGCAGGGCAAAAGTGCAAGTATGAAGTATTCTTAAATCCAAAGTTCATAACCCAGGGACTACTTGTATACAAGGAGCTTCAAAAATCAGTGGAAAAAATTGATTATCTTTTTATTCTGTTTTTCCACAAACATTTCGAAGCCTCTTTATATCTGGAGTGGAGATGAAAATTCTCAGAAGAGGATCAAACAATAATTCCGTTCAGAGTTCTAGTTTGAACCCTGCCAGGTGTTTTTTCAAATTGCATTTAAGAGAGTGAAACTCATCCAGAGAATGGGAGCTCACTACTAACCAGTGTGGTGGTGTCTTTATAAATATAGTTATGAGTTAAATGTCCTCGTTCTAAATCCTGACTCTACACCTTGTGACCTTAAACAATGATCTAACCTTCTGTGTCATCCAGTGTCTTAGCTGTAGCCTTCTTGGGGTCTCATTTCATAAGCATGTTTGACTGATCTCAACTTTCAGCCCCCTCCCCTGAGGTAAGGCTGATATCATGGGGTAGGTCTGTCTGTAGCTCTCACCTGAGTCAGATCATTAGCAAAAACCTTTGGGTGTGATCTGAAGACTTCATCAGGGAGGTGTGCTGCTACAGGATAAACATTGGACTGCTTTCTTACTTGGTTCAAACCTGCAGTTACTCTTCAAAAAACCTATACAGGATGACTGTAAGTCTGAACTGACTCAACAGTGCTTAAGAAAAACTTCAATCATTGTAAACATTTCTAGGTTTTAGAGGTTATATCTCAGGAACCGAGGACAAAAACATCTGAGTAAGTTTACTCTATAGCATCTTACTTCCTGACACTTTTATTGGGGATTTAGAAAGAATTGGAGTCTCTGGGTGCTGCAAATGATTAATGCACTTTTCTGCTAACCAAACGTTGAAGGTTCAAGTCTGCTCAGAGGGATCTCAGAAGACCAGCCTGGCAATCTACTCACAGTGGAAAAGTCCAATTGAAAAGAATTCTGCTATGACATACCTGGAGATTGCCATGAGTGGGAATCCTATCAAAGGTAACAGGGTAATGTTTAGCATGCAAACACACTTTTCTTCAGGCTAAATTTCCAAGGAGGTGAAACACCGAGCTTTAGTTCCATTACGGATGCTGATGAAAGTCTCATATTCCTCAACTCCCTTCCTTGACTGCTAGGACAAGAGCATTTGGCCCTAGCCTGAATAATCAATTAAAGGCCTTTGCCTGAGACCTTCAATTAAAAAAGGTAATTATTCGTGGTGGCTGCATTCATTGTAGAGCATTCTGAGGAGACAGGAGGCTAGAAGTCTGAATTCAAGTGGTTGGTCCATAGAGAATGCTGTTTCTTGTTGCCTCTGACACAAGGCTTTTTCTCTCTAGACTTCTGAGGCCTAGCATTCTTCAGCTTTATAGTGATCTTCAAGCATTATCTACCTTAACTCAGAAATTATTAGATTTATAACACACTCTATGATGATTTTAAAAACCTCATTATCATAACAAAAGAAGCCCTATTCCAAACTGGATTACATCCATAGGTATGAAGATGAGGATTCTAATACAATTCAATCCATAGGATTCTGGTTTTGTTTACTAAGTGCCACCGAGTCAGTTCTGACCCATAATGACCCTGTATAATGTTTCTGAGGTACAGTTGGTGAGCTTGAACCGCCAACCTTGTGGTTCAAACTGCCTTTGCAGTCCAGTGCATTAACCCGCAGTGCCACACCAGGACTCCATAGGGTTCTCGTAGTGAGTTCTAATCACTATTTTAGTGACTTGACTTGAAATGTGTTTCTTACAGATATGGGAGTATCAAAAAGTTCCTGGAAAAGTGGAATTGAAGGATAATGAATTTTTTCCACAAACTTTTTGAACCCCCCTCATATAATTCCCAACTTCATGGTTTAAAAAAGTTTCTCTTCAGCTTAAACGGCTAGAATTAAGCACGCCATTAGAAAATAATTGTTATTGTTGTGAAGTGCTATCAATTCAGTTCTGACTCCTAGCAACCCTGTATAGGGTTTCCAAGGAGTGGCTGATAGGTTTGAACAGCCAACCTTGCAATTAGCATCCCAGTGCTTATCCTACAGCACCACACTAGAACTTGAAAATAACTAGTAGATAAAAATTGTTATTAACAAAGGAGGCAAAAGCAGGCTCTCTGGTCTAACTCTTTCTATTATGATTCAGAAAAAATCAGTAACAACTCTTGCCTCAAGAATGATCCTTCCACTGGGAACTTGCACACATGAGGTGTTTATGTTAAATAAATTAGCCCCAAATCCCACTATGAAAAAAGAAACTCAATTAAGATGTCTCTCCACCATCAATCACCTTGACCATTTCCAACCATCTTAATTTTGGAGAGCAGAGTTCAGACATTCCCATTAAAGTTTTACCATCTTAGATTTACGTAGTTCCTCATGACTGGAAACACAGATTTGTGGGTGCATTGATTTGTGCAATTAGGATGAAATATAATGAGGAAGCATCTCAGGAAAGGTTCTAGGTGGGCTTACTAGTTCTTGGATGCAACTCAGTCAGACATCTCAGCATCAGCAGTTGACAAACCCTAAATACACCTGTAAGGTATGATAGTATAAAGAGACGACAATGGTAACAGAGAAAATAGGTTCCGATTTCCTAAAATAACTCATCTGCTTTATTAGACAATATGTGTATGTGAAGAAGTTTCAGTATTTACAATCAAAGAGGAAATTAATAAAAATCCAGTAATTGTGGTATATTGGGAGAGATAGAAGATTTGTCCCTGAAGGATTAAATGGCATTATGAAATCATCTTTCATTAATTCCTTAATTTATTCTTTGTAGTCACTGTAAGCCATGTACCACATTTTAGTTAATTCTCTTGGTAAATTCAAGGACACTGTTCAGTTATGAGTAATATTTATTTCTTTGTTGACAATATGGCATGGAGTAAGTTCCTCACTAGATGCTGCTTACGCTTTCTAGAAAAAGCTTCACTTTAACAACATGGCTGGGATGCTGAGTCACATTAAGTTACTCAGGAATTATTCTGGGGGATCAGGATAACAGCGAAATTTCAAGCATCACTAGAATAGACCCTGCTGGGCTAACAGCAAGCAGGATCAACTCTGCTTTTCCAAGAAAGCCTATTGTAAAATTGAAAGTACAAGAGAAGAGCAATCTGGCCTCTTACAGCAGAAGTTCAAAGAGGGTTGGAAGTCAAAGAAAGTCAAAGAAAGAAGCTCATTATAAAAATCTATACCCCTGGGTGATGCTGTTGTATACAATCATCAACCACATATAATATTTAATTAAATGTGTTCTCTCTCCTCTAGCTATTTCTTATACTAAATTAAAACTGCAGTAAGACAGTAACAACTCTGGCATTAATTTAAGGTCCCATTCAGGGAACTGTGTGTTGTATAAAGCCAAGTGCTAGTAAGAAATGTTGACCCAGAGTGACTTTGTCATCTGGGTAAACCGGTAGGCAGTCTGGGGTTCAGAAAGCTGCAGAGAGACTGTGTTAGCAGGGATAGAGAAAATGATAACGGGATCCTCCCCAGGTTAAGGAGGAGAATCCCTGAAGGACGACATATAGCTTCACATAAAGATAAAAGTAGTACCCATTTCTGGGCTAAGTAGTTTATTTTTTTCATCAAATAATATAGCCACATAAATAACATTCCTACACATATGAAATTCATACAGTTGGG
Source organism: Chrysochloris asiatica (assembly GCF_000296735.1). NCBI lineage: Eukaryota > Metazoa > Chordata > Mammalia > Afrosoricida > Chrysochloridae > Chrysochloris > Chrysochloris asiatica. The sequence goes on along the minus strand of NW_006408601.1, from coordinate 13,245,244 downwards.
GTATTGTGTACTTGGTAAAAACATACCAGGGGGGCTTCAAAAAGTTAATGAAAAAACTCCATTTTTAAATTTCATTTTTCATGAACTTTCTGAATCCCATTCATATAATGTGTGTGTGTTATATACACAAAAGTAAGTAACATGCTCATGCTGTGTACCACCTTGTTGTTGTGCCAACGAGTCAGTCCAGACTTGTAGTGACCCTGTATAGGGTTTCGGAGGAGTGACTGCTGAGTTTGAACCACCAACCTTGTGGTTCAAACCGACCTTGTGGTCTATTGCACGATCCTACAGCACCACACCAGGACTCCAGTAATCCTCCTGTAACTCAGACTATTTTTAAATTTTTATTTCAAGTATATAGTATGTTAAGAAGAAATGGTAACACAATGGCTAAGCACTTTGAACCCACTAGCCACTCTGTGGGTGAAAAGACTTGTAGATCTCCTTAAATAAAGATTGGTATAGTTATTAAGTGCCATTGAATCAATTTTGACTCATAGCAACCCTGTATAGGGTATCCAAGGAGTGGCTTGTGTGTTTGAACTGCCGACCTTGCATTTAGCAGTCTAGTGCCTCTCCTACAAAGCCACATGTTAAGACTCCCATATAGGTTATAACCTAGGATACACTGATCTAGGATACCTTATATGGCAGTTCTACTCTGTTATACAGGGTTGCTATGAGTCAGAATCAACTGGATATTACACCGCAACAACATATACTATATTGTTTGAAGGCAGAGATAACACATACTTTGCTTCTTCTTTTATTCCTAGAAGTTATTTCCATTTCTTGTCCATAATAGATCCTCATGAGATCATTTCTGAGACTAGGAAAGTGGTATGGAAGAAAGGAAAGAAAGGAAGACTAGAGAAGAGGACCCAGAGTGTATCTAGATAAGGAGTTAGTGACAGAAAACTCCAGACATCAATGACTTTTCATGAAGCAAGCAAGATTAAACATTTTAAGACGTAAGAAGCAGGCAAAATGATCTTTCAAATATATGCATATTTAAAAATAAACAATAGACAGAATTATCATAGCTTAATGGAGATTCAATTGTCTTAGAAAACTCAATAAAACCAACAGAGGAAAGATTATCAGATTGTTCAATACCATGACTGAAATGAAATATACACCTAAAACAAAAATAACATGCTAGAAAAATATTACAAATACTTAAAACATATGTTCTTTTTAAAGACAGAGTTTTCAAAACAAAAGTGCAAGTCACAGATTGGGAGAAAATGTTTGAAAATATATATCCTACAAAGGCTTTATATCCAGAATATATAAAAAATATTGTAACTTAAAAATAATAAGAAAAATGATCCAATTTAAGAGGTGCACAAATATTTGAAAATATCTTCATTAAAGACACTGCATAAGTGAGCAAAGTTGTTGCTATTAAGTGTTATTGAGTTGATTCCAACTTATAGCAAGTTGTTTCAAACGTATAGCAGTGAACCTATGTATAAGAGAATGAAACACTGTTCACATTTCCTGCACCATCTTCACAATTGTTGCTATATTTGAGCAAACACCATGTCAATACATTTAATTCAGGGTCTTCTGTTTCTCTGACCATCTACTTTACCAAACTTTGTCTTTCTGCAGGGGCCAGGTCTCTCCTGATAACATGTCCAAAGTATACAGGACTAAGTCTCATCATTCTTGCTTGTAAGAAGCATTCTGGTTGTACTTCTTCCAACACAGATTTATTCATTCGTCTCACAGTACATGGTATATTCAATATTCTTCACCAACACCATAATTCAAAAGTATCCATTCTTCTTTGGTTTTCCTTATTCATTGTCCGGCTTTGCATTCATATGATGTAATTGAAATAATGAAGACTAGGATCAGGTGCACATTAATCTTCAAAATGTTATTGTTTTCTTTTTAGCACTTCAAAAGTTTTTGCAACAGATTTGTCCAATGCAATCCATCATTTGATTTCTTGGCAGGGTGTTAATTGTGGAGCCAACCAAAAAGAAATCATTGACAACTTCAATCTTTTCTCCTTTTATAAGGATGTTGCTTATTGGTTCAGTTGTATAAAATTTTATTTTCTCTATGTTGAGTTATTCAGAAGCTTTGGTAGTATAGTGGGTTACAAGTTGGGCTGCTAACCACCAGGTTAACAGTTCAAATCTACCAGCTGTTCCACGGGAGAAAGATGAACTTTTCTGCTTCTGTAAAGATTTACAGCATTGGAAACATCATACAGTGTCACTCTGGGTGGGAACCAACTCCAGGGACATAACCACCAACCACCATGTTGAATTATAATTCATTATAGAGACTTTAGTCTTTGATCTCGATCAGTAAGTGCTTCAAGTTCTTTTCACTTGTAGCAAGCAATGTTGTGTCGCATTGCTAACAAGTTTTTTTGCAATCCTAATGCAACAGTCTTTTTCATCTAGTCTATCTTCTCAGATTATTAGCTCAGCATACAGATTGAATAAAAATGATAAAAGGATTAAGCTATGATGCACACCTTTCCTGACATACACACATACAATATCCCACTGATCTGTCAAACAACTTTTTCTTGGTCTGTGTACAGGTTCTGCATGAGCATAACTAAATGTTCTGTAATTCCCATTCTTGCAAGTTATCCTTAGTTTGTTTAGATTCACACAATTGAATAACTGTCTCTGTATATTCATTAAAACACAAATCAACATCTTTCTGGTATTCTCGTCTTTCAGGCAAGATCCATCTGACATAGCAATGATATCCTTCATTTCACCCCCTCTTCTGTATCCAGGTTGAATTTATGGTTGACATCCTTATTGATATACTGCCACAACCGTTTTTTAATTATCTTCAGAAAAAGTTTACTCATGTGTGCTATTAATGATGTTGTTCAATAATTTCCATATTCTGCTGAATCACCTTTGTTTGAATGGGAAAGAATATGGATCACTTCCAGTCTATTGGACAGGTGGTTGTCTTCCAAGTGACTGGTAAACACATGTAAAGATGCTCAAAGGTCATGCTGTTGTTGTTAAATGCCATCAAGTCAGTTCGGACTCATTGAAAACCTGCATATGGTTTTCAAGGTGCATCTGGTGAGTTTGAACTGCCAACTTTGTGGTTAGGAGTCCAGTGTTTATCCTACAGTGTCCCACCAGGACTCCCAACAGTCATGAGAGATCTGTGTATTAATACTGGGCTAAGGGAAAAGGAAATGGTTATTGTTCAACCATTTCAAGAGATAGCATATGATCAAGAACCAATGATATTGAAGGAGGAAGTCCAAGGTGCATTGAAGGAACTGGCAAATAACAAGGCATTAGGAATTGATGGAATAAAAATTGAAATCTCTCAAGAAAGTGAGGCAGCACAGTAGGCACTCACTCACCTCTGCCAAGAAATTTGGAAGACAGCTATCTAGCTGATTGATTGGAGGAGATCTATATTTGTGCCCATTCCAAAGAGAGGTGACCCAACAGAATGCGGAAATCACCGAACAATCTCTTTGATATCCCATGCTAGTGAAATTTTGCTAAAGGTAATACAGAAATGGCTACAATCAAACATTGACAGAGAACGTCCAGAGGTTCAAGCTGGATTCAGAAGAGGCCATGGAATGAAGGATATCATTGCTGATGGCCGATGGATCTTGGCTGAAAGCCGAGAATATCAGAAAGATGTTTACCTGTGCTTTATTGACTTCACAAAGGTTTTCAATTGTGTTGATCATGATAAGCTATGGACAACATTGTGAAGTATGAGTATTCCAGAACACTTAATTGTGCTCATGAGGAATCTGTACCAACAAGCAGTTGTTAGAACAGAACATAGGAACACTGAATGGTTTAAAATTAAGAAAGGTGTGCGACAAGGTTGTATTCTTTCACCATACTTTTTCAAACTGTATGCTGAGCAAATAATCTGAGAAGCTGGGTTATATGAAGAAAAGCATGGCATCAGGATTGGAGGAAGCCTCATTAACAATCTGCAATATGCAGATGATACAATCTTGCTTGCTGAAAGTGAAGAGGACTTGAAACATTTACTGATGAAGATCAAAGAGCACAGTCTTTGGTATGGATTACATCTCAATGTCAAGAAAACAAAAATCCTCACCACTGGACCAAGAAACAACATTCTTCTCAAAGGAGAAAAGATTGAAGTTGTTAAGGACTTCATTCTTCTTGAATCAGCTATCAACACTCACAGAAGCAGCAGTCAAGAAATCAAAGGGTGTATTGAATTAGGCAAATCTGCAGCACAAGACCTTTTTAAAGTGTTGAAGAGCAAAGATGTCAGCTTGAGAACTAAGGTGCGCCTTATGCAAGCCATGGTATTTTCAATAACCTCATATGCATGCGAAATCTGGACAGTGAATAAGGAAGACCTTAGAAGAATTGACACATTGAGTTATGGTGTTGGAGGAGATTATTGAAAGTGCTAAATGCTGCCAAAAGAAAAAATAGATCCATTTCAGAAGAAGTGTAGCCAGAGTGCTCCTTTGGAGGCCAAGATGGCCAAACTGCATCTCTCATACTTTGGACATATTTTCAAAAGGGACCAGTAGTTGTAGAAGGATGACATATTTGGTAAGGTAGAGGGTCAGAGAAAAAGAGGATGACCCCCAACGAGATGGACTGACCAAGTTGCAGCATCGATAGACTCAAGCGTGGCAATAGTAGTGAGTTTGGCCCAGGATCGGACAGTGTTTCTTTCCGCTGTGCATAAGGTCTCTATGGGTTGGGACCGACTCGATGGCACCTAACAACAACAACAACAACAACAAGGTAAGACCATAGAATAATTGATGCTTTTGATTTATGGTGTTGGAGGAGAGTATTAAATTTTCCATGGGCTGCCAAAAGATCCAATAGATCTGTTTTGAAAGAAGTGCAGCCAGAGTGCTCCTTGGAGACCAAGATGGCCAAACTTCGTCTCTCATACTTTGGACATATTGTCAGGAGGGACCAGTCATTGGAGAAGGATATTATGTTTGGTAAGGTAGAGAGTCAGAGAAAAAAAGGAAGACCCCCAGCAAGATGAACTGGCCAAGTGGCAACATCGATGGATTCAAGCATGGCAATAGTAGTGAGGTTGGCCAAGGATAGAGCAGTGTTTCATTCTGCTCGATTCAATGGCACCTAAGAACAATAACAACAAAGATACTGGTCCAGCCCAACAGAATAACCTAATCATCAACTGCATTTCTATATGTTTATCTTTTCATGCACCTTCTCATCTTACCCAGATTCTTGCTTGCCTCATGAAAACCCATCGATTTCTAGAGTTCTATTTCTGACTCCATACCCAGATACATTGTGAATCCTTCCTTCCTCTGCAATTTTTTTTTCCTATTTATGCATCCACACAGATCTTCACAGGGCTTTGAATCGATTCATTCTGGGTTGACCTTTCTAATTATTTGACTTTCTACCACCCACTTACCCCAACACGCAAAAATAGCCACACCTCACTCAGTGGCACCCCCTGTGGCCAGAGGCCACCCACTTTCTTGACTGATGGGACAATAGATTTGGCAAGGTGCTGGGGCTCTGGCCACCTAATTCCGAAATACGGATGAAAATTGATTTTTTATATCTTTCTCCCCAAATATACTCTGTACTTTAAATTGTAATAAAATGTGTTCATAAAAACAAATGAAAATTCATAGTGACCCTGTAGGACAGAGTCAGACTGCCCCACAGTGTCTCCAAGCCTGTAAATCTGTATAGAAGCAAATTGCAACATCTTTCTCCTGTGAAGTGGCTAGTGAGCTTGGTACACTGCCCTTTAGGTTAAATGTAGACTTTGATTCAATATAACTGGGATGTTATTGTTGTTGTTAAGTGCCGTTGAGTTGACTCTGACCCATAGCGAACCCGTATAGGTTTTCCGAGGAGCAGCTGGTGCCCTTGAACCACCAACCTTACAGTTCAAATGGCTTTGTAGTCTGGCGCATTAACCCACAGCACCACACCAGGATTCCATAACTAGGAAGGAAGTACTCAAATTCTCGGGGGGAGGGGGAGAGTTGAATCAGAATAAACCAGTTCAAAGCCCTGTATCCTCACTTACCTTGTAGTGACATCATAAACTAGAAATTGGATTGTGGTTTGGGACTCTGCCTGTTAAATTCAGATCAAAAGGGGACATTTAATCAATTACTAATATGGAGAACAAGCAGCTGCAGAAATGGTATTTATCAACAATTCTCAAAGAAGGCCCTGCTCTTGGCTTAGTGTGGCTCTTTATGCCTGGTGCAAAGCTCAGCTTTCCCCCACACACACTGGGATTATCTCAGTGCTACCAGTCAACCCAAGCAAGATGAATTCCAAGAGTGGATGACCTAACAGCACCAAAGTCTACATTTAACTGGAGTTCTCACCTTTATATTTTGGGCATGTCCCAAAAGATCTGCAATGGCCTTTTACCACGTATTTTATAGACATATTCCTACCTTGGAAGAGGGACTCATGGACCAGCTCCCAGTGGTTTCTGCACTGTTTCTATTGATACTATATTCAGTAATGTCTGGTGTGTGGAACAAACTCATGATGTTGTGATGCAATTTTTCTTCTAAGGGCTTATATGTTGTAGTTTAATTCATTTTAAATCTTGTTGGGGAAGTGGACAGTAAACAGCAGGCCATCTTGTCCATAGTATAATATTTGGCTTTTGTTTTTCATAAAGATGTGTGTATTTCTATTATATTAAAATATCATTGCTGTGAACCACAGGTCAGCAGTTTGAAACTACCAGCTGTTACGTGGGAGAAAGATGAGGCTTTCTGCTCCCATAAAGATTTAGAGCCTCGGAAACCCTATACAGGGTCTCTAAGAGTCAGAACCAACTCCATGGCACATAACAACAACAACAAAGTACCATTGTAATTATCATTTCCATGTATTTTTTTAAATGTTTTATTATGAATTATATGATAGTTTACATGGGAGAACTTTAGTTTTACATTCATTCCATC
>NW_006408601.1:13197961-13233370 GCF_000296735.1 Chrysochloris asiatica | reverse complement strand
GCCTCGGGTGGGTGGGTTGAGCCTAGGGCGGGCGGTTTGGGCCTCTGGGGGCCTGGGCGTCAGCGACCGGGCTGCAGGAGGATTTGTCCTCAGGCGGGTGGTTTGGGCCTCGGGCGGGTGCTTTGGGCCTCAGGGGGCCTGGGTATCAGCAGCTGGGCATCGGTCAGCTTGGGCCTCAGCGGGCGGGTTGGGCGGATTGGGACTTGGGGGGCCTGTGCCTTGGGGACCGGTCTGAGGGTGGGTTGGGTCTCAGGGGCATTGGGCCTTGGCGACTGTGCTACACAGCGGGTTGGGCCTCCAGGGCCCTGGGCCTCAGCAACCTGGCTATGCGGCGGGTTGGGTCTTGGGGGCCCTGGACCTCGGCGGCTACCGGGCTGTGGACTGCTTGGGCCACGAGGCGGGTAGGCGATTTGAGCCTTGGTTGGGCCTGGGCCTTTGTGACCAGTCTGTGGGCAGGTTGGGCCTCAGGGCAGGCCTTGGCCTCAGTGGGAGTGTCTGGGCCTTAGGAGGGCCTTGGCCTCAGTGGGCCAGCCTGTGCCTTGGGCGTTCCTGAGCCTTGGAGGCTTGGCAGAGGGCTGGTCTAGGCTGGGGAAGTAGAGGTCTGGGGGTCATGGCTGCAGGGAGGTAGTGTCCGTATTTGATGATGTAAAAAATGCCTCTCTCAGTCTCTCTGTACCGTGGGTACCCCGAATTTCCTGATATCCGCACTGATATCCCTCTCTATTTGTTCGGCTTTGTTAGTTTATGCTTCCTTTTCTCTGGAAATGCAGCCTTCTAAGTGGGGTTGCTCTAGCCCTGCATTCCAAGGTCTGCAGTGGGCAGAGGCACTTGCCAGCGCGGGCGTGGAAGCGGGAGCTGTGTGCAGGCAGGCAAAAGCTCAAAATGTCTGTAAATCCTCAGCAATTTGATATTTTTAAAAAATGAGTTCAGACTGTTGAAATATAAGATCTTATGTTTGTTCAAAGGCTGTCTGTCTGTTAGACAGAGGTTTCTTATGTGCAATTCTGCCCCTTTTCCCCGAGACTGCCCTACTTGAGCTGCCTGGTCAGGGAAGTGCCAGAAGTCCTTTCAAAGCGCCGGGAGTCCTCTTCCATGTATTTAAAAAAGGTATCTGTGATTTTGTTGATTGTTTCTCATTAAGTAAATACATTAAAAAATCCAACATTTGAGTATTACTGTGTAGTTTGCAAATTACTCACGTGTGAATTATTTTCATAAAATATGTCAGTAATATGTATTAGTTTCTAATAGAGTGTAAATAAAAGATGTGATCCAGAGATGAGTGAATGAAAACCCAAATATGTCTACTTTAAAAGCCAAAACAAAATCTGTTGCTGTCCAGTAGTTTGCAATTCATAGGGACCTTATTAAAGGACATTGTAGAACTGTCCCACAGGGTTTCCAAGGCTGTAATCTTATGGAAGCAGACTGCCACACATTTCTCCTATGGAGCTGTTGGTGAGTTCAAACAACTGACCATTCAGCTAACAGCAGAGCTCTTAGACACCACACTACCAAGCCTAATAATGTCTGCTCTGTTGTTGTTAAGTGCCATTGAGTTGGTTCTGACTCATAGCAACTCTATATAGGTTTTCTGAGGAGTGATTGGTGGGTTTGAACCACTGACCTTGTAGTTAGCAGTCCAGTTCTTATTGTACAGTGCCACACCAGGACTTCATGTGTCTGCTCTGGGTGACTTTAATTATGGTAAATTCATCTTTGTCTCAAGAGTTAAGTATCTAGCAATGTATTGAGAGTGGATCTGTTTCTCAAAGGTGAGCTTGTATTACTATTAACCAAATGGTAGAGGACTGGGTTATGTGTTGGGCTGCTAACCTCAAGGACAGCAGTTCAAGTCCAGTAGGATCTCCACAGGAGACAGATGAGGCTTTTGGTTCCCACAAATATTTGTAAATATGTGTTGGGGGAAATACAACCAGAATGCTCTTTAGAAGCCAAGATGGCCAGACTTCATACTTCAGATATACCATCAGGAGGGACCAGACACTGGAGAAGGTAAAGTGGAGGAACAGCAGAAAAGAGGTAGACCCCAACAGGATGGATTGCCACAGAGTCAGCAGTAATTGGCTCAATTGTGAGGATGACACAGGAGCTGGTCAATTTCATTCTGTTGTGCACAGGGTTGCTATGGTACCTAACAACAACAACAACAAAGATTTAAAGACTATACAGGGTCACTATGAGTTGGAATCAACTCCATAACACACTACCACTACCACCAGAGGAAATAGATAAATAATCTACCAACTTTGTAATTTATCACAAATTTACCAGAAAAAAGGAGTTAGGTGGAGGGAAAATATAATAATGGCAAGAGTATATACAATAGTAACTTCTCAAAAGAAAACCATGAGGTTGTTTTGATTTATATGTTGGTTTTGTTTTTAGTATCAATATGAATTTATCCCTGAACCCTATGCTTTACAAATTACAGGCCTCATTCCTAAAGCAGTGATAAAGCTCAGACAGGGTCCTACTGAAAGATTAGCTATGCTTCTGCGTAGGCACTTTGGGTTCCTTGTGTTCAGAGAGCAAGAAGAGTGACTCTTTTAGCAGGGATAATTGGCTATCATCCTCAGAAAAGGTAGAGATGCTGTAACATAATGGAGGTGAAGATGGATATGTGAGGAACTTAGATGGTCCCCTTGATTGTATCTTGCCCAATTTTGATCAGAATCTTCACCTACAACTTCACATGAACTCCAGCCTGAGACAGGCATGAGAACCAGGGTCTCAGACTCCAAGGGATACAGAAAAGTGAGCAAGTTGTTGAGGATGAGCAGCATTGAGATGCGACAGTCAAAGAACGAGGTGACTGACGAGTACTCACTTTGCCTTAAAACCAATAGCAGTGACAGGGCCTGAAGTTCTTTACCCAGTGGTCTGCAACTTTATTGTACATTAGAAACACCTCAGGACTTTTAAAAACTCTCCATACCCAGTCCATATCCCATACAAATTAAATAACTATGTCTGAGGGTCAGAGCCAGTCATTGATATTTTTAAAAAATCTTCTGGTAATTCTAAGCAACAGCAAAGTTAGGGAACAAAAAGTTAAGCTGAGTGAGAGTTTCTCCTAGAAATCTTAACTCTTTATTGTATTAATGGTTCTCAACTAGAAGAAAGACTCCTTTTTCTCTCAGAGAGACATAGTTTGCACACAGCATACACTTTGTGTATCATTAAAAAAGATGTGTGCATACCATGTAAGCTTCTACCTTGGGCCTCAGTTGCCATTGGTTTCTCAAAAATCTCCCTGTTGATATACATCTTCTAACGCCTTGTACAAATGCTATCTTCTATTTGATGTCTTCTTTCCCCTTTCAGAATTGATCTTACTGTATTTGGTGTACTCACTAATATTGTCTTTTCCTCATTTATCATAGTCTGGTACCCACCAGTAGGTTGGATAAGTCATTTTCTCAGACTGATTTAATCATCTGTCAAGTGATGGGGTTTAGACTTGAACTTGTGGGGCTCTCTGCTTTCTTCTGGCTCTAAATCGCTGTGAATTATTTAATACTGAACATTTTTCTAGGAAAGACAATTGTGGTGTTATCACCACGTATCTTGAGTTGCCACAATAAACCAGTTATCAACTGAGAATTGCTTTTCAGTTTTTGAGCTTTCAGGAGTAGAACATATATTTGCTCTTCCTGAAAAATGATAGTAGTAATTCTGATAATATATTATCACAGTCACACATGTACATATATTCATTACCTTTCTCTCACACACATTATAACAGTTCAAACAAAGTTTTACATGTTGATCTCATTTCACTCATCCTAACCATACCAGACAACCACACATCCACGAGTTTGTCGTACTGTTGTGGTTTGTAAGTTTCTGTAATTCTGGAAGCTGTGGCAATGGTATTTTAAATACCAGCAGGGTCATTCATGGTGGACAGGTTTCAGACAAAGACAGACTAGGAAGAAGGAGTGACAAACTAGTTCCAAATATTTAGTCACTGAAAACCTTATGAACAGCAAAGAAACCCTGTGGATCATGACAAACTATGGGCAACATTGTAAAGTATGAGTCTTCTGGAGCACTTAATTGTGCTCATGAGGAATCTGTACATGGACCGAGAGGCAAATGTTCGAACAGAACACAGCAACACTGAATGTTTTAAAATTAAGAAAGGGGCAATAGGGTTGTATTCTTTCACCATACTCATTTAACCTGTACGCTGAGCAAATAATCTGACAAGCTGGGTTCTATGAAGAAAAACGTGGCATCAGGATTGGAGAAAGACTCATTAACAACCTGCGATATGCAGATGATACAACCTTGCTTGCTGAAAGTCAATAGGACTTAAAAGATTTACTGATGAAGATCAAAAATTGCAGCCTTCCGTATGAATTGCATCTCAATGTAAAGAAAACAAAATTCCTCACCACTGGACCAATAAACAACATTCTTATCATCAGAGAAAAGACTGAAGTTGTGAAGGACTTCATTCTTCTTGGATCAACTATCAACACTACGGAAACAGCAGTAAAGAAGTCAAATGATGTCTTGTATTAAGCAAATCTGCTGCATAAGATCTTTTAAAGTGTTGAAGAGCAAAGATGTCAGCTTGAGGACTAAGGTGCACCTGACCCAAGCCATGATATTTTCAATAACCTTATATGGATGCGAAAGCTGGACAGTAAATAAAGAAGACCATAAAAGAATTGATGCTTTTAAGTTATGGTGTTGGAGGAGAATATTGAAAGTACCATGGGCTGCCCAAAGACCAAACAGATCTGTATTAGAACAAGTGCAGCCAGAGTGCTCCTTGGAGGCCAAGATGGCCAAACTTCATCTCTCATACTTCGGACATATTGTCAAGAGGCACAAGTCACTGGAGAAGGATAGCCAACATTTCACAGTTATGACAATAGTAAAAAAATCTATAGAACTAAAATCACCTTAATTCCACATAAGGACTCATGTATTTTCAGTGAGAGAGTTCCTGAGCTGTGGATCCTTCATCCATTCCATTCCAACCCACTCCAATCTTGGATATGAATAATGTTAAAAGAATAGCAAAAGTCTTCAAACCCAGGACCATAGCCCATAGACCTGCACAAATACTCCTTGGTCTCATAGAGTCTGCAGGCTAGTGACAAAGCCTCACCTTCAAGATGTTAGTCTGCAAGAAGATGGCAATGAGGCAGCAGTCCACAGACAGGACAAGTGACAGTCTCTTTCCTACAGACTTTGAGAACAACTGTTAACAGTCTTGGAGCACTGGAGTGTTTCTGTGGAGAGTAAGAACTTGCATGACTCAGAATAGGGAAGGTCCCTCCTGGTTGCAAATCCTGACCCAATAAGTTCTGCCTGTGTTTGAAATGACATAAGCTAGTGTGGCACTGTGGGCTAATGCGTCAGACTGCAAAGCTGTTTGAACTGCAAGGTTGGCGGTTCAAGCTCACCAGCTGCTCCTTGGAAACCCTATAAAGTGTTGCTATGGTTCAGAACCAACTCGGCACATTACCAGAACAACAGTGACCCACCAGAAGTATGGAACTTAGTGTGCAGAACTGAGGAAGCTGCTGAAGCCAACAGTGAGAGAGCATCCCTCCAGGTTCTCCTTTGAAATTCCTCTTGGAGCCTGAGGGCCATTTGGCTGCTGAAGTGTCACATACCACACCAGTGTCCCCATAACAACCTAGTTTGGGCTACCTAGCCAGCCTGATAAGGGAGGAGTGGTTATATAAGAAGAGAACTAATGAGACACCCCAGTATGGTGCTCTACTGGCTCCACACTGTCTGCTGTTTTCCCTTCAAACTGGGAGATTGAAACTAAAGAAAATGCCAAGCCTTTGGAGCTAGAAGAAGCCAAAATCATATGCTGTTTCTGTGACCTCCATTTACTGATGAATATCTGAGCCAGGATAAAGTGCCCTTTTCTCTGGCCAATCAAGCATGTCTGATACCAACTATTCTTTTCTGTCAGTCATTTCATAACCTTGTGCTGTGAGAATTCAAATTCTTGTCATCCCTCAAGAACCCCACAGCAGGGCACTTTGTTTTCAAGCAGCAATAATGTGGATGTTTCCTAAAGGGAAACTGGCCAGATAATATTAGGTGGAATATGTAAAACAGAAAGAGATGACTCCTTGAACAATTCTCTATTACACTAACCTTGAATTTTAACCTTTACAAAATGATCTCATCTCCATTATTCTTATTTGATAAAGGCAGAAACTGAGGCCTCAGGGGTTACATGGCTTATATATAGTCATCGCATCAGAAATGGCAGCTGCAGAACACTCAGCCTGTGTTCTGACAGCCCAACCAATTGAGAAAAGAGCAATTCCATTCTGAGGATGAAGAGGAATTTTTTTGCCTAAATTTGCTCTCTTCTCATCTTAGAATGAAGTCTTTCCAAGCAAAGTCCTAGGGGATAATCTATACCCAAACACAACCAAAATGTGTGTCCACATCAAGCAATTTCAGGGTCAGACAATGCTTTTCTATACACTTGATTGCCATTTTTGCACTTTTCTTATTTGGGGTTTATACCTTGTGATGTTTACTTTTTTACATCCAGTTAGCTCGACCATGAGAAAACACTAGTCTCAATGTTGTTATGAAGTATTTACATGTGATTAAACCAGTGGGTATAAATTAAAAATGATCATCCTTCATTATGTGCAGGGGCCTCATCTAATTAATTGATAGCCATAGATCAATAAGGGAGCTTTCTCTACAGAGTATCTAACCTTCAGACTGTAAAAAGACACCTTCCCAGAGCTCCTTCTTTGTCTAACATGTGGATTTTGCAACACAAGAGTCACTAATGGTGTTTTTGTAGCAAACCTTAAGGCAAACATTTATTTGGACAACCACTGAATATGGTTGCATGGATTCCTGGTGTGGCACTGTGAACCCAATACAGGGTCACTAGGAGTCAGAACCAACTCAACGGCACCTAATAACAAAGTATGGGTGCATAGGCATTAATGCAAGTTTTGACAGTTAAAAATAGATAATAAGAAGGAACATTAAAATCAAACCTGTTTTTGTTGAATCAGTTCTGTCTATTGGTGATCCCGTGTGTTATAAATAGAACTGCTCCATCGGGTTTTCTTGGCTACAGCCTTTATGCAACAGATCATAAAGACTTTCTTCCACAGTGCCACTGTGAGTTTGAACTACCAACCTTCAGGTTGATACCAGGTCATACTACAGAAGACTAGAAAGTCATGAAATACAGTGTTAAATAGCTTTATTCGAGGGTGGGAGTCCTAGTGTTGCACTGTAGGATAAAGCACTTAACTGAAAGGTTGGTTTGAACCACAAGATCGGTGGTTCAAGCTCACCAGCTGCTCTTTGGAAACTCTATACAGGCTTGCTGTGGGTCAGAACTGACTCAACGGCACTTAACAATAACAATGAAAACACCTTAGACTGTGAGCATGGACAGACTTCACTGTCTATGACATGCCTCCGCTTTAGGTAATTTTCACCCTCTAATTTATTGTTGTTAAGTACTGAGGAGCATCTGGTGAGCTTGAACCACTGACCTTGTGGTTCAAAGTGACTTTGCAGTCCACCATGTTAACCTACAGCACCATACCAGGAGTCCAGTTGTTTTTATAGTTAGGTATTAAGCTGAAGATGCAAAAAAAGGGGTGCTGAAAACAGTTAAGTGGATACTTAATAACTCCCTCTGAATGGGATGGGAGACTCAGACACTTTTTTTTTTTTTAATCATGTTTATATCCTTTCCCACCTGTCCTTTTGTTTGAAGGTTGTTGTATTTTTAATGATTCTATTGATGTTTTTCTGATGCTGTTTTTCCACTGCCACCAGTAATTTCCCTCAGTAAATTTGGGAGGAAGGTCTCTTTTTTTTTTTTAGCTGCTTCTGCTGGCACTGGGTCGTAGGCCTGCCCATCATCGTATATGTCTCTTTCTGCCTGTGCTAAGGATCCAGGAGGAGATGTAGTGAAGCGTAATTTTGTAAGATCAGCATTTGTAGGTGAGGATCCTGGAGCCTACTGGAAATACGCCTAGTTAATAGATTATTTACAAGGCAGAAGTCAAATGGATAGATGCATAAGAAAAGAAAAATAAGAAAAAAATGGTGAGAAGAGGAGAAAGTTGACATCAAAGACAATAACTCCAGGACTATCTTCGTAACGAAGCAGCAAGGCTGAGCAGTATCTGGGACAGACACCCTAGGGTCTCAGAGCCAAATGGAGCAGTTAAGGATTTCATTGGCTCATGTCTCGATTTTTGCAGAATGATTGATGTACATACAGCAGGTAGTATTTATGATGACACAGATACCACCCTGGCAGGTGAGCAGATAGTCAAGCGCTTATGCAGTTATATAAAACTCCATTAGCTAATAAGTTCAGGGAGTCTTGCATTTCCTTTAAGGCTCCATCCATCTCATTAGAGAGAAGTTCAAGTTTTGCAGTGAGGTTGGAGATGATGGATTCATGCTCAGTGTACCCTGCCCAAGAAACTGCAAATGCAAAAGAGTTCCTGCCCCAAGTTAAGATATTGTCTAGGAGGCGTCGATGGAATTGAGCACGAGATGAAGGGAGGATATAATTATAAAGAAATAGTTGGAGCTTTATATATCCTAGAGTGTACTACCATATATAAGATGGGGCTTAGACATTGGGTGACTACGAAGCCCCTGGTGTTTGGATAGACTGAACTATTGCAAGGATTGTTAATATAGGCACATAGGGAAGTCATGCCTTTTGGTGGGGAGGGCAAATAGTATTGGTCCTTTAGTTAGCTAAGTATGATCTTTAGCATCTAGGACTGTAAGTACTTGGCGAGGAGTAAGAAACTCTACCTTACTTCCCAAAGTTAGATAAGAGCCTTCTTGAATTAGAAGGGCAGTGGATGCCACTGCTCTTAGACAAGAGCATTGTCCTTTTGCTACTTCATCTAATTGTTTGGAGAAGGAAACAATAGTGTTGTTCTGGCCAAGATTCTGGGTGAGCACACTGAATGCAACCCCTATTTTTCATGGATGAATAGCTTAAAGGGTATTAATAAACTTGATAAGCCCAGTGCTGGGGACTCCCTAAGGAAGGTTTTGAGCTTGTTGAAAACAATCTCATATTCAGACATTCCTACTTATCATATCTGTTCTTTTCCCTTTTGTAGTTATTGCTGCTAAGTGCTGTCGGGTGGGTTTCAAGTCATAGTGACCCTGTATAGAGTTTCTGAGGAGTGGCTGGTGAGTTGCAATCGTTAAACTTGTAGTTCCAACTGACCTTGCAGTCCAGTGCTTATCCTACAGTGCAACACCAGCCTCATATATTACTTTTACAAGAAGACAAAAGTTAGGGATCCATATCCTACAGAACCTTGCCATTCCCAGGAACTATATCAACAGTCTCTTGATCGAGGGTCCTCTCTGTCTATGAATTATTTCTTTTATTTTGAGAATAAAAGCCCTGCATTCCTGTGACAGGTAGTGTACTTTTGTTTTAGAGATATGGGCCCCTAATTTGAGAAGGAAATTTCTACAAAGGGTGTTGTGCACTCAGGCATGTAATCAAAACCATACAAAAGTATTTATCTTGGAAATGGCATGTTGTTGTTGTTGTTAGGTGCCATCAAGTTGGTACCAACTCATAGTGACCCTATGCACAATAGAACAAAACACTGCCAAGTACTGGCTTGTGCCCATTGATACTGCCACTTTGCCAATCCATCTCACTGGGGGTCTTCCTCTTTTTCTCTGACTTTCCACCTTACCAAACATGATACCCCTTCTCCAGAGACTGGTCCCTCCTGACAATATGTCCGAAGTCTGAGAGATGAAGTTTGGCCATCTTGGCCTCCAAGGAGCACTCTGGCTGCACTTCTTCTAACACAGATCTGTTGGTTCTTTTGGCAGTCCATGGCACTTTTAATAATCTCCTCCAACACCATAACTCAAATGCATCAATTCTTCTACGGTCTTCTTTATGCACTGTCCAGCTTTAGCATGCATATGAATGAGGTTGTTGAAAATACCATGGTTTGGGTCAGGTGCACCTTAGTCCTCAAGCTCACATCTTTGCTCTTCAACACTTTAAAAAGGTCTTGTGAAGCAGATTTGCCTAATGCAATGCGTCATTTGATTTCTTGACTGCTACTGCCATGAGTGTTGATAAATGATCCAAGAAGAATGAAGTCCTTGACAACTTCAATCTTTTCTCCATTGATAAGAATGTTGTCTATTGGTCCAATGGTGAGGTTTTTTGCTTTCTGTACATTGAGATGCAATCCATACCAAAGGCTATGGTCTTTGATCTTCATCAGTAAATGTTTTAAATCCTCTTCACTTTCAGCAAGCAAAATTTAATCGTTTGCATATCGCAGGTTGTTTATGAGTCTTCCTCTAATCCTGATGCCATGTTTTTCTTCATATACCCCAGCTTGTTGGATTATTTGCTCAGCACACAGGTTGAATAAGTATAGTGAAAGAATACAACCCTATTGCACACCTTTCTTAATTTTAAACCATTCAGTGTTCTCATGTTCTGTGTAAACACCTGCCTCTTGGTCCATGTACAGATTCCTCATGAGCACAATTAAGTGTTCCGGAATACTCTTACTTCGCAATGTTGTCCATAGCTTGTCATGAGCCACACAATTGAAGGCCTTTGCATAGTCAATAAAGTATAGGTAAACATCTTTCTGGAATTCTCTGCTTTCAGCCAAGATCCACCAGGCATCAACAATGATATCCCTCAGTCTACGTCCTCTTCTGAATCCAGCTTGAATCTCTGGAAGCTCTCTGTCAATGTATGTTTGCAACCATTTCTGTATTACCTATAGTAAAACTTTACTTGCATGGGATATCAAAGATATTGTCTGATGAGTTCCGCATTCCGTTGGGTCACCAGTCCTTGTAATGGGCACAAATATAGATCTTTTCCAATCAGTTGGCCAGATAGTTGTCTTCCAAATTTCTTGGCATAGATGAGTGAATGACTCCTGTGCTGCCTCACTTTCTTGAAAGATTTCAATCTGTAATCCATCAATTCCTGGTGCCATGTTCTTTGCCATTTCCTTCAGTGCACCTTGGACTTCTTCCTTCAGTATCACTGACTCTTCATCATTTGCTACCTCTTGAAAAGTTTAAACATCAACCATTTCCTTTTGGTATTGTGATTCTGTGTATTCCTTCCATCTTCTTTTGATACTTTCTGCAACATTCAATAATTGGCCCAGAGAATCCTTCAACAACGGAAGTTGAGGCTTGAATTTTTTCTTCAGTTCCCCTAGCTTTAAAATGCTGTGTTCTTCCCTTTTGATTTTCTAACTCCAGATCTTTTCACATTTCATTGTAATATTTGGCTTTATCTTTTCGAGCTGACCTTTGAAATTTTCTGTTCAGCTCTTGTACCTCTTCATTTCTTCCATTTGCTGTAGCATCTCTATTCTGCAGAGCAAGTTTCAGTGTCTCTTCTGACATCCATTTTGATCTTTTACTTCTTTCTTGTCTTCTTAATGACTTTTTTGATTTCTTCCTGTATGATGTTCTTGATGTCATCCCATAATTCTTCTGGTTTTTGGTCTTTAGTGTCTAAAGTATAAAATCTGTTATTCAGATGATCTCTATATTCAAGTGGGATGTATTCAAGGTCATATATTTTTAAATGTCATAGCCATGGCTTAGTCAAGGATTTTGATTGGGGTTTTCATTCCACTCCCATAACCCTGAACTCATTGGATGATAAGGTCCAAGTAAGACTGGCAAGACAGAGAAGGTTGCTCACATGTCTAACATGAATAAAATAGTCTTACTTTCCACACCTCAACAGACACCCAAGGCTTGGCAGTGGTGATGATGAAGCTTTTGTTGTTGGGAAGGTAGCTAGCATCTGGGAACTGTAAGTGTAGTTCTTCCTCAATCAGAGTGTCATGAACCTGTGCCATCAAGGGGACCAGAGTCTTTGGCCAGTAACAGTCAGTGCTTCACTCTGCTGTAGGACATTCTGGAAACTCCTGGTATCAGTGCCCCACCTGCACACAGTTGTGACACATGTTAGGATCAAGATTACCTACTCCCAGAGGCCTCCAGTTGTCCTTCTGTTGTCTTCTGCTGCTTTAGCCAAAGGGATTTTTTTTGAGGTGTGGGAGGGAGGTAAAATTAGCTGGGTATCTTAAAGCGACTTCCAGCAGTTGAGCCTGTTTCTCACTTTTTCTGTCCTCTCAGTAGTCCTCAGTCTCATCATGGCTATTCAGAACCTTGTTAGCCTCCTCCACTAGTCAGGATAAGGGGTGTCAGGTCCCGTCTAATTTCTTAATTTTCCTCTATATCTAAGAAGGCCTGAGTCAGAAAGAACATACTCAGAATTGTCTTTCCTGTATCCAAGTCTCCAGCCTTTTCTCCACTCGGGGATTTGGTATAGACTTTTGTACAAAGAATTTGGTATAGACTTTGGTTTAGGGTTTTATATAAAGGGAATCTCTCCTCATTTTCTCTCTCTTTTGCAAAAGAGTTCTAACTGTAGAATGGTGTCAAAAGAAAAAGAGAGGAACACCTTAATGGGCTGTTATTCTTAGTCCCCAAGGATGTAGTGGGGCCAGGCTGTATTACAAAAGAAGTTTAGTTTCTTTTTCTGAGTTTTCTTTGTTGGAAGGTCTCCCCAGTGTGTTAGCAAGCAGTCTAGTAGGAAATCTGTTGGTATGCTTGAGGTTTGCCCATGGTGGACTGTCCTTATACAAGTGGTAACCAACAACTAAAGGACTACAGTGGATGGAAGTAAGCCTCGTGAGCAACGAAGAATAAATCCCTCCGTCCATCTATGTTCCAGAAGTGCTGGTCTAAAAAGCAGCTGGCCAACTTTCAAAACACTTTGGTTTAGGAGGGCCAGGGGAGAAATACATAGCCTCACCGCCCTGAAGCAAAAACTAATCTAGCCCAGAGGTGGATCATCACAAATGGGTCACAATAGCCCTTACTATCCCGGCACTTGTGAGCGTGGAAAGTAAGTACTCTGAGAAACCAGTAGGGGGAGTACTCCCTTTTGAACTCTGTTGTTATGTGCCGTGGCATAGGGTCCAACTCATAGAGACCCTGTACAGGGTTTCTGAGGCTGTAAATCTTTACGGGAGCAGAAATATCTCACCTTTCTCCCAAGGAACAGCTGCTAGTGTCTAACTGCTGACCCTGAGGTTCACAGCCCGATTTATAAACACTATGCTACCAGAGCTCCTTTTGAACTCTACTAAGGGTCAAAGGTATCTGAGGGGCAGAGACGGTCCAATCCACAGTGCCTATCCAACACAGAGAACAAGATGACAGTTTAAGAGTTAAATGGCATCCCACAGTGGGCCCACGAAGATATTTACAGGACAGAAAAATAAATCTTTTAAAGTCTGTCTGTTTAACTCAGGGAAGAAAGAATTATTAGGGATCAGAGTGATGTTCAGTGTTGTCACATACTTGAGTGTGGAAGACAAAAACTTTTAGTATCAGGGCCTAAGATTTCTTAACAAGCAGGAAGAGTTCAAAGTTTGCTGGAATCACTATGAAAACCAAGGCTTGGGGACTTTAAACCCCCATTGTTGTTAGGTGATATCGAGTTGATTCCAACCCATAGTAACCCTGTATTGAGTTTCCAAGTAGCAGCTGGTGAGCATGAACCATCGACCTTGCGGTTCAAAGCAACAGTCCAGCACATTAACACACAGAGCCACACCAGGACTCCCATGAAGCAACACGATCTTCCAATTTACCAGCTCAAGGAACTGGAACTCCTGATAGAAACTTTAAAGGCAAAGGAGAACATAGGGAAGAAGTGCATAGGAAGTTCCAATATCAGATATCAGGGGAGAGACATACAGGTCTAAAATGTCCTAAGACAACAATGACTCATAAGATTACGGGGCAAGGTGAAAAGAATGTGGTGGCAGGTAAAAGATGAAAAATTCGTGTCCATAGAAAATAAAGGTCCTTGGGGCATGCCTGGACAGGGAGCAGCCTGTCCAATAGCTGGCAATCAAAACAAAAGCCCTTACTATTGCCTGCTTATTAGTGGCTGCTTATTAATTGCTCACTGGCACCTGGCCCAATCCCATCTGGGTTCTCCAAAGACATATCCCCAAGTGTCCTGTCAGAGTCACCAACAAACTGATACTGGGTCCAGCTACAGAAGACTGGGAAGTCATTTAAACACAGGGCATTGAAAACTGGTTAAAGGGAAGGTTAAAAACTCCCTCTGGGCAGCTGAATAGAAAGGGGAGGGTTCACAAGTTGTTGTTGTATTTTTATCTTGTTTATATCCTGCCCCTATCTTTTGTATTTGGAGAGTTGGTTATAGCTCTACTGATCTTTTCCCAGTGTTATTTTCTGCTGCCACCAGTAATTTTCCTCAGAA
The DNA here is from genome assembly GCF_000296735.1 of Chrysochloris asiatica. Lineage (NCBI taxonomy): Eukaryota > Metazoa > Chordata > Mammalia > Afrosoricida > Chrysochloridae > Chrysochloris > Chrysochloris asiatica. Next base: position 13,219,002 of record NW_006408601.1, on the reverse strand, counting down.
AATGTTCTCCTCTTTCCTTATCCTAACAAGGTTAGTTGTCAAATGCAAACTATTTGCTCTACCCAAGGACCTAACCTGGTACATAGAAGGATATTTTGTTGTTAAGTACTGTCGTGGAGTTGGTTCTGACTCATAGTAACCCTGTATAGGGTTTTCAAGGAGTAGCTGGTGGGTTTGAACTGATGACCTGTGATTCGCAATCCAGTGCTGATCCTACAGCACCATACTGGGAGTCTAAGAATTATATAGTTGTGACAATAAAGAGATTGTATGAGATAGATTTGTGGTGATTAAATAGTTTTGTATCTTGATTATGATAATAGTAGTTACATGAATCCATGTATATGAAAAATATTCATTGATCCATGATGTGGAGTCCTGGTGTGGCCCTGTGGGATAAACACTGCACTGAAAGGTCATTTGAACAGCAAGGTAAGCGGCTCAAACTTACCAGCTGCTCCTCGGAAACCATATTCAGAGTTCCTGTATGTCAGAACCAGCTCAACAGCATTTAACAACAACATATATACAAACAAGTGAATGAATGTAAACCTGGAATATGAATAAGGTCTATTATACCAATGGGAACATGGTGGCTCTATAGGATAAACACTGGACTACAAATCATGAGGTTGGTGATTCAAGCCCACCAGTCACTCAATGGGAGAAAGATGAGGCTTTCCGATGCCACAAAGATTTGAAGCGTTAGAAACCCTGACTCATAGAGGGTCACTATGAGTCAGATCCAGCTAGGCAGCTCACAACAACACTACCAATATCATTGATCTGATGTGATAATGTACTAACATTGTGTATGATGCTACCATTGAGAAACTGCTTGAAAAGTCCACCAAGCCTCTGAATATATTTCTACAACTTCCAGCAAGTCTATAATTGTACAGAAATAAAAAAGAAATGATGAAGAATTAGAGTTTCTATTGTAAAAAAATTATAAATTAAATCATGCTCTAGGTATAACCTTTTGAAGTGCAACTTTGCAACAAGGAAACTAAGAGGACTTGGTGATGTCTTCATGGCAATTAGGCTGATGGCACTGATTTATAAGACTGATTGGGGTATTTTGCTAGAAATCTTCTCTGAGTCTTCAGGCTCTGATGAATAGTGAAGAGTTACAATGCCAAATTTCCTGGGTTCAGATTCAGATCCTCTTGTTCATTGTTGTTAGGTGCTGTTGACTCAGTTCTGACTCATACTATCCATACAACAAAGTAAAATACTGCCTGTTCCTACACCATCCCCACAACCACTGCTATGTTTAAACCCATTGGTGCAGCCGTTGTGTCAAGCCATCTTCTTGAACATCTTCCTCTTTTTAACTGATCCTCCACTTAGTAAACATGATGTCCTTCTCCAGGGACTGGTTCCTCCTGATAACATGGCAAAAGTATGTGAGACCAAGTCTTGGTAGTCTCAGTTTTAAACATTTTCCAGCTATACTTCTTCCAAGACTGATTTGTTCATTGTCCTGGAAGTCTATGATAGGGCCAATATTTTTCACCAACACCATAACTCAAAGGAATAAATTATTCTTCCATCTTCCTTATACATTATCAAACCTTCACAAACATATGAGGTGATTGAAAATACCATAGCTTGGGTCAGGCATATCTTAGTCCTCAAAGTGACACACTTTGGGGGTTTGTTGTTGTTTTAAAATTTTAAAGATATAATTTGCAAAAGATTTGCTCAATACAATAGGTCACTTGATTTCTTGACTACTGCTTCCACATGCATTGATTAAGAATCCAAGTAAAATGAAATTCTTGGTGATTTCAGTCTTTCCTCCATTTATCATGATGTTGTTTTTTGGTCCAGTTGTGAGGATTTCTGCTTTAACGTTGAGGTGAAATCTTCATCAGTTAAGTGCTTCAAGTTCTCTTTACTTTCATCAAGCATAGTTGTGTCATGTGCATATTGCTATGTTGTTAATGAGTCTCCTTTTAGTCCTGATGTCTAATCTTTTTATAGTCTAGATCCTCAGATTATTTGCTCAGCATAGAGATTTTAAAAGTATGGTGAAAAGATACAGCCCTGATGTACACCTTTCCTGTTGATAACCATGTGGTATTTTTTTTCTTCTTTTCATACTACTGCATCATGTCCTATATGTACAGGTTCTGAATGAGCACAATTAAATGCTCTGGAATTCCCATTCTCTCTAGTGTTATCCATAAGTTACTATGATTCACACAATTGAATGATTTTTTATAGTCTATAAAACACAAGTAAACATCTTTCTAAAATTAATTGCTTTCAGCAAAGATTCATCTGATATCACTAAGAGTGATATCACTACCTTCGATTCTCTTTGGAATTTGATTTGAATTTCTGGCAGTCATCTCTATCAATGTACTATTGCAATCAATTTTGAACTATCTTCAGCATAATTTTATTTCCATGCAATGTTAATGATACTGTTCAATGACTTCTTTCTGTTGAATCACCTTTCTTTGAAATGGACACTAATATGGATCTCATCCAATTGATTGGTCATGCAGCTGTTTTCCAAATTGCTTGGCATAGACTAGCAATTTGGAAATATTTTGCTTCCAGCATTGTATCAGTTTGGTAAAACATTTCAATTGGTATTCCGTCAATTCATGGAGACTTCTTTTTTGCCATTGCCTTCAATGCAACTTGGATTTCTTCCTTCAATTCTATCATATCTTGACCATATGCTACCTTCTGAAATGGTTAAACATTGGCCAATTCTATCTGATACAGTTACTGTGTATTCCTTCCATCTGATTTTTATGCTTCCTGCATCACTCAATATTTTGCCCATGTAGTTAAGTGCCATCAAGTTGGTTCAAACTCATAGAAACCCTATACTGGGTTTCCAAGGAGCAGCTGGTGGGTTTTAACTGCCAACCTTGTGGTTCAAAGTCTAGTGCTGATCCTCTAGTGCCACACCAGGAATCCATAGAGTCAATATTGCAACTAAAGGCTCAATTTTTTTCTTCAGTTCTTTCACCTTGAGAAATGCTAAGTGTGTTCTTTTCTTTTGGTTTTCTAAGTCCAGGTCTTTACACATTTCACTATAATCCTTTATCTTAACAAGCCACCCTTTGAAATCTTATGTTCAGCATTTTACTTCATTATTTCTTCCATTTGCTTTAGCTACTGAGTATTTAAGAGCAAGTTTCACAATCTTTTCTGATATCCATCTCCTTTTTTGTTGTCTATTTAATGACCTTCTGCCTTCTTCATGTATGATGTTCTTAATGTCATTCTACAACTCTTCTGTTCCTTGGTCAGTAGTGTTCAATGCATCAAATCTATATTAAGATATCACCAAATTCTGGTGGTATATATTTAAGATCATATTTTGCCTCTTATGGAGTTGCTTTAATTTTCTTCACCTTTGACTGGGACTTGAATACGAATAATTGATAATCTATATCATATGAGACCCTTGGCCTTACACTGACTGATGATAGTGAACTTCTGCATGATGTGTTTTCACAGATGTGGTTGATTTGATATTTGTGTATTCCATCTGGCAAAGTCACCTTTTATGTGAATCAGAACCGACTCACTGATACTTAACAACAATACTGAAAAGAAAAAAGGCATTTCCAATGGATAGGTTTTGCTGTTGTTATATTCTGTTGAGTCAGTTCTGAATCATAGCAACCTTATGAACAACAGAAAGAAACTTTGACCAGTCCTGCACAATGCTCACAATCATTGTTGATCTTGAGCTCATTGTTGCTGTCATTATGCCAATCCATCTCATTGGGGGTTGAATGGATAATTTCTTTTATAAAAATCAACATAAGGAGGACTTCCAGTTTGGGGGTGGGGAAAGCAGAGACAGACAGTGAAAAATCCTCTGCCAACCCCCCCCCCCCCCCCCCCCCCCCCCACACACACAAAAAAAAAAAAAAAACCAGAGAAAGAGTGCTCTGCAGAAAAACTGTGGAGCTTTGGATCTTGTTTAAGGTTCCGGATGCCAGTTTCCCATGCCCACTGAAAAGAAATCTGCCTGTGGAATCAAAATACGGTGATTTCTAAATCTATCCAGCTGAGGCGGCCAGCAGCCAGAAGTCCTCAGTCCGGAGGGTGGGGCCACAGCCAAGAGGAGGCAGTGACCCAGCACTAGAAGCCGCAGAGCTGTACATCTGGAGGGAGAGTTGTGACCGATTTTTCATCTTTCACTATTCATCTTTCACGTACCTCTCCACCCTAATCGTGCCTTCACTGCACAGCCCAGATGCATTCAGGTGGTGGGAGCACACCCCCAAAAGGGTCCAGCATTGCACCCACAGTTTCCTAACGGCACAGAGAGGAAACCTGCTAGCTGCTTCTTATTACGTTCTGACCCTGGGAACCAGCCCCAAACTTTACATAGGCGAGACCCTTTATTCCTGCCTGCACAGCAAAGGCCAGTGAATAGTCACAATCACAATTTTATTTTTGTTTTTGATTGGTGGTTTTTGCTCTGCTTTTATATTGTTTTTGTCTTTGGTTCTTTGGCCTCACTTTTTTCATAGGGGTTGGAGCTTTCTCCCCCTAACTTACACAAGAAGAGACAGCCACTGTGCCCACATAGCCAAGCTACAAGCATACCCTGTAATACCCCACCATCTGGACAAGAGCCAAAACCAGCTGCTAGCATCACACTTGAGAAGGGAAGCCTATCTCCAGATCATATCCACCAGGAGATGCTCAGCAAGCTTAACAACAAAGCAACATACATCCATTTAAGCATTAAAAACTCATATAACTGCTGAAAATGTCCAAGAAAACATAATTAAAGATCTCAACACATGTCCAAAAACAGAAAAAAGTAACTGAGACAAATGAGCCAGAAGCAGACACAGACTTTTCAGTAGAAGACCAGGCTCTGGATCTGCCTAAGAAGGAATTCAGAAAAATAATATGGAAACAAATTCAAATGCTCCAAAAAGAGGTGGAAGAAAATAAGGAAGAAGTCAGGAAAGTGCTACAGGAGCATTCCAACAAGATAGATACAACACTGGAAATGATCCAAAAACCTGCAAAAAGAGGTCCAGATGATTAATAATAAAATATCAGAAATAGACAATATACTGAAAGGGCAAAGGAGCAGAATGGAAGAGATGGAAGCCAGAACCAGCGAGCTGGAAAACAAATCTCTCAATACTGATAAGATAGAAGAAAAAGCAAAAACAAGAATAAAAATATCTGAAGAGAGTCTTAGATTCCTGTTGGATAACATGAAGAGGGATAACTTAATAATTATTGGCATTCCAGAACAGGAAAAATCACAGAAGTCCACAGAAGAGATAGTTGAAGAGCTTCTGGAAAAAAATTTTTCCTAACATCTTGAAGGACAAGAAGATAAACAGTCAAGAAGCTGAAAGAATCCCAGGATGGATAGACCCCAAAAGAAAATCACCGAGACATATCATAATCAAGCTCTCCAAAATTAAAGACAAGGAGAGATTCCTAAAAGCAGCCAGGGAAGAGAAGTGTTACCTACAAAGGTAAGCAAATCAGATTAAGATCTGACTTCTCAGCAGAAACCATGCAGGCAAGAAGGCAATAGGGAGACATAAATAAAACCCTAAAACAAACAAACAAACAAAAAAACACTGCCAACCAAGAATCATCAAGCAGTAAAACTGTCAATTAAATGCAATGGTGCAAACAAAACATTCCAGGATAACCAGAAGCTAAGAGATTTTGTTAAAGTCAATCCAGTGCTTCAAAACATCCTAAAGGGAGTTCTTTGGAATGAAAACCAGCAAGAAGAAACAACAACCAGAGATTGACAGATCTGGAACACCACCTGGAATTCCGTAGATGGATAGCAGAGTTCACAACAGAACAAAATTACAACAATGAATTCAGAGGACCTATGAGGCCAACCAAAGATCAAAATAATAACAATGTCAAAGAAGGGGAAAATATAGGAACAGAAATCCAGCTGATGAGGAGGTATTGTAGATGGCAGGATACAATAAGACTATTTTAAATGCAGGGAAAACTTAATAAACTATAAGGTAACCCCAAGAAAATTACTACTTCACAATTTACCATGAAAATCAAGATCCAAGCAGAGCAAGGAAACATTAAAACAAAGAAGAAACCGACAAGAAATAGCATAAAAACCACAAATTCAGCACAAGAAGGCATGCAGAACAAATGAACAAACAGCACCACAAAAATTAACATAATGATAGTAGTTAATCCATACCTATTGATAATTACCCTGAATGTCAGTGGATTAAATGCACAAGTGAAGAGACAGTGGCTTAATGGATAAGAAAACAAAACCCTTCAATATGCTGCCTGCTAGAAACACACCTTACACACAAAATCAAAAACAGACTAAAAGTAAAAGGATGGAAAGAAATATGCCTAGCTAACAGCAATGGAAAACAAACAGGAGTGGCAATACTAATCTCTGATAAAATAAACTTTAAGTCAAAAACCTCCATAAGAGATAAAGAAGGACACTATCTCATGATCAAAGGGTCAATGAGCAAGATGACATAACCATAGTTAACATCTACACTCCAAATGAAAGAGCACCAAGATATATAAAGCAAACCTTACTAGAATTGAAGAAAGATATAGATAAATCTACAATTATAATGGGGGATTTTAACACTCCCTTTTGAAAAGGGATAGTACAACCAGAAAGAAACTCAACAAAGCTACAGAGGAACTAAACAGCAAAATCAACTAAATTGACCTCATAGACATGTACAGAGCATTCAACCCAACAACAGCGCAATATACATCCTTTTCCAGTGCACATGGACCATGTGTTAGGTCACAAAGCAAGCCTCCATAACTTAACAAACATCAAAATACTACAAAGTGTCTTTTCAGATCACAATGCTATCAAATTAGATATCAATAATAAGAAGACCAAGGAAATATGTTTAATACATGGAAACTGAATAACACGCTGCTGAAGAGCAACTGGATAATAGAATAAATTAAACGTCAATTCAGAAAGTTCCTATAAACAAAGGAGAACGAAAACACAATATAGCAAAATCTTTGGGATACAGCAAAAGCGATCCTGAGAGGACAATTTATTGCAATAAATGCGCACATCCAAAAAGAAGAAAGAACCAAAATTAACACATTAACACAGCATCTCCAGCAACTAGAAACCAAAGAGACTATAAAAATGGAAGACTATACTATGCTTCTGGATAGAAAGACTTAATATTGTGAAAATGTCAATACTGCCCAAAGCAATTTACACGTATAATGCAATCCCAATCCAGATTCCAATGACATTCTTCAAAGAGATGGAAAAAACAATTACAAATTTTGCATGGAAAGAAAGAGACCAAGGATAAGCAAAGCAATGCTTAAGAAGAAGAACAGGATGGGAAGCCTCCCACTCCCTAATTTCAATTTTTTCTACAAGGTTACAGTTGTCAAAACAGCCTGGTACTGGTATAATGAAAGATACATTGATCAATGGAACAGAATTGAGAATCCAGAAATTAACCCATCCACATACAGCCAACTGATTTTTGACAAAGTACCTAAGTATATTGCATGGTGAGGAGATGATCTCTTCAACAGATGGTGCTGGCAGAATTGGAAAGTGATATGCAAAACACAGAAACAAGACCTTCACCTCAGGCCTCATACAAAAACCAACTCAGCATGATTAAGACCTAAATGTGAATCCCAGAATTACAAAGGCCATCAATGAAAAATAGGGGAAAATGTGAGAGCTCTAATACAGGGCATACACAGACTACCAAACATTTTGAAACTTACCCAAGCAAAAATAGACAAAATAGATCAATGAGATATATTAAAAATTAAAAACTTATGTGCATCAAAAAACTAAAAAGGGCACCCACAGAATGGGAAAAAATATTTTGCAACAACACATCAGACAAGGGACTAATTTCTAAAATATATAGGAATCTACAACACCTCTACAAGAAAAGAACAAATAACCCAATTATAAAATGGGCACAAGACATGAATTGACAGTTCACCAAGGAGGCGATCCGGGCAGCCAACAAACATATGAAGAAATGTTCATGATCACTAGCCATTAGAGAGATGCAAATAAAAACAACAATGAGCTATCATCTCAAACCAGCAATAACAACAAAGATCAAAAAAGTAGGACAATAAGTGTTGGTGAGGATGTGGAGAGACTGGGACCCTCCTACGTTTCTGGTGGGATTGCAAAATTGTCCAACCACTCTAGAAAATAATATGGTGCTTCTTCAGAAGGTTGGAAATAGAAATACCTTATGATCCAGCAATTCCTCTACTTAGTATTTATCCACAAGAAATATGAGCCATAATGTGAGTAGATATATGCACACCAATGTTCATAGAAGCACTATTTACAATAGCAAAAAGATGGAGACAGTCTAAGTGCCCATCTATGCAAGAATGGATAAACAAACTGGTACATACACACAATGGAAAACTACGCTACCTTGAAGAATAACAAGGAAGCAGCAAGCCATTGCATAACATGGATGAACCTTGAGGACATTATGCTGAGTGAAATTAGTCAGTCACAAAAGGAGAAATACAGCATAGAACAATTATTGTAAAAGATTAAGCAAAAGCACCCACACTAAAAGGGGGGGGGGACCCAAACTTTTATCTTTTATTTTATTTTATTATTATTATTTTGGCTACCAGAGTGTATGGGGTGGAGGGAGGGGGAGGGAGGGGAAAGTGGAGCACAAGGTAGGGAATAGGTACAGGATAGTGGAACACAGGGTATGGAATAGACCCAGGATAGTTTGGATGCTGAGAGGTGGGCATACATTAGAAGGGGAAGGGGAAAGGAAAAATAACGTGGATGGTAGAATAGCTAGGAAGGTTTACATAGGCTAAATAGGACAGAGGTGAATAATGATCTAAGCACAGATGTGGAACAACAGGACTCATGGATACAAAGATTGAGGCATGGTCTGAATGGGTAAAAGTGGGGAAATGATGTTAAGATGCTTGGCTGTCTGTTTAAGCTTAGTTTCCCTTGCCTATTACTGTAAAATAGGCACTTGAAGGGGAGAGACAGGAATAGCCAGAAACATCACTAAAGAAAGCATGCAAGTCTGTCTTCAGCCTATAACTGTTTGGAATAAATAAAATGGGGCTATAACTTGCCCCAGTGAAGGAGGCTTCCTGCAAAGCCTTTGCATTGCACAAGACCATAGGTGGAATCCTGATCATCATCCATAATCTTCTGAGGTGGGACATTCCCAGTGAAAGGATAAGCAGATCAGTCTGGAGCAGCTAGAAGAACAGAAGATATTTCTTGAAAGAAAGACCAGCAAGGATAAAACAACAACAACAATAATAGCACTCCAGTTGACTACTACAAGAACAAGCAAGTTGTTCCCCAGGGAGCCATCAAGGCAAGTGGTCAGGTCCCCTCAAGGCAAACCCCTTCCCAAGACTGGAACTCAAATGGAATACATTAGCAGTCATATTGTCCTGCTGCTGACCACAATGGTCACCAATAATGGGAAGTGGGGAAAAAACAGCAATGAAGTTGTGAACTAAATCCAACCATTCAATAGACTCCTGTTAACCTGGATTGAGACCTGATTAACCAGTAGTATGATGAGACCTGGGGACTCCTGGGCCCAGGGGCAAGGGCATAGCCCCAGAGGACTAGAACGGAGTATGAACCATCCAGCTGATATAAAGTGAGGGGGGATGCATGCACAAGAAAACACACACTTGCAGATAGTACCCATTTGGCCTGGCATCAATGGCTGGATGATCAGAACATGACTAGAGAAAGAAAGAAGAGAGGGGAAAAAAAGGAGTAACCCACTATAAGGAGATGCACTTGACCTATGCTTGTGGATGCAGTATGACAAAGGAGTGGACAAATCTCTACAGTGAGGATCATTCTCACCCCCTTCATACACAGGGTTAACAGGGAGGGGAACTTACACATTGGCTATCCAAAATGGGGGGAATACAGAGGCAAGAAGTGACTGGCTTACAAGTGTTCAAGAGGGAACCTAGCTCCAGAGGATCCAGAGGAATTGTTTCCAACCTGTCTGGATGGGGTTGATAAAAGGTAAGGGGAATAAGACTCATGTGGTTCAATAGGGAATGATTGTTATCAGGTCTGACAGTGAGTGTTAGAAAGGTATATATAAATACTTGGTAACAAAAGGAGGGGAGCAGCTGATTTTGCAGTCCAGGAACAGAGATCCTTGGAACCATCAAGGGAGATAAGCGAAGTGTGAGACTCTGTCCGGAGAGGCAGTGACACTAGGGATGGACGCAGAGATGATGGTGTGGACAGAAGGAGCCGCTGGGGACTCTGGACTTAGGGAGGGAGAGGGGTTGTGTTCTGGCAGCCAGGGGGCAGGCATATGGGGTGTACCCTTTGGTTGTTTCGTGATGCATGCAGGGGATTGTGATCATTGCAATGCAACAAAATACGATAGAATGAATGTAAAGATAATTTTCACCCATTTAAAATAACACATAATTCACAATAAAAACTTAAAATAAAATTTAAAAAAATCAACATGAGGCTAGTCCCTAGGAGTTGGAGGTTAAAGATATACCAACTGTTGGACTTTTCTGACATGTTATAGCCCTCTATTGTCCTCGATATCAGTCAGCACTCTTCCCTTCCCTCAACAGTTCTGCAACATACTTCAGCTTCTCACAAAACTCACAATTGTCAAAAGAAATGGTTCATGAAATTGTGAAGGCTTCTGAGTCCAAAATCCACTGTTCAGAGATCAGTCTGGAGGAATCTTCTCATCTATGTACTCTCAGAAGCTAAGGAGCCCAAATCTACAGGTCTGACTACAGGCTGTTGATGCACAAGTTTGTGGAAACTGGTCAATCAGGTCAGGTGATGGGCAGAAAGTCCTACAAACTGGAGGTCAGATGTAACGAGTCAGACGCAATATCCAGGTAAGCGAGCGAACTTTTCCAAAGCATTCTGATAAACTGGAGTATAATCATGCCCTCAAGGAAAACTAAGGGAGGTGACTTTAACCAACCCTCTACTAAGGTGTTGTTGTTGTTAAGTGTCATCCACTTGGTTCTGACTCATAGTGATCCTGTATAGGGTTTCTGGTGAGCTTAAACAGTCAACCTTGTGGTTCAGACAGAACTTGCAGTCCAGCACATTAACCCACAGGACCATAAGGTGAGGGCATTCTTAATACTTAAATTTACTATAACCTTTATTCCTTGTTGTTGTTGTTGTTAAGTGCCATGGAGTTGGTTTCGACTCATAGCGACCCTGCACAGGGTTTCCGAGGCTGTAAAGCTTTACGGGAGCTGAAAGCCTCATCTTTCTCCCGCGAACAGCTAGTAGTTTCCAACTGCTGATCTTGAGGTTCGCAGCCCGATTCATAACCACTACGCTACCAGAGTTCCTTAATCTTTATTCCTTAGCAACTCATTTCAAAATAGGTCCATAATCACAGCCATAGAGGCTAAAATTCACAATATATCACAAAATGGAGAAATCTGGCTAGAAGGGCCATAAGAAATAATTATTTTCTCTGCAGCAGTCTTCCTCTTTTACTCTGATTGTCCATTCTACCAATCATGATTTTCTTCTCCAGGGACTGGTCCCTCCTGATGATATGTCTGAAGTATGAGAGATGAAATCTGGACATCCTGGCTTCTAAGGAGCACTCTGGCTGTACTTCTTCCAATAAAGATATATTTGTTCTTATAGCAGTCTTCAATACCATAACTCAAATACATCAATTCTTCTGCGGTCTTCCTGATTCACCACCCAACATTCACATGCATATGAAGCTATTGAAAATACCATGGCTTGGGTCAAGTGTACCTTAGTCTTCAAACTGACGTCTTTGCTCTTCAACACTTTAAAGAGATCTTGTGTGGCAGATTTGCCTAATGCAATACCTTGTTTGATTTCTTGACTGCTGCTTCCATGAGTGTTGATAGGGTATCCAAGCAAAATGAAATCTTTGACTACTTTTATCTTTTCTCCATTTATTATGCATTGAGATGCAACCCATACTAAAGGCTGTGGTATTTCATTTCCATCAGTGTTTTAAGTTTTCCTTACTTTCAGCAAACAAGATTGTATCATCAACATATCGCAGATTGTTAATGAGACTTTCTAGTCCTGATGCCATGTTCTTCATAATATCTAGTTCCTCATATTCTTTGCCCAGTGTACAGATTGAATGATAGTGTTGTTGTTGTCAAGCACTGTCAAGTCGGTTCCAACTCAGAGCAACCCACAATAGGGTTTGTGAGGAGCAGCTGGTGAGTTTGAACCATCAATCTTGCTGTTTAAATCAAACTTGAAGTTGAGTGCTTATCCTCTGGTGTCACACCAGGACTCCACAGATTGAAAAATATGATGAAAGACTACAACCCAGGCACCACACATGTTTCCTAATTTTAAACCATTCAGTATCATTTTGTTGTTATGTACAATCAAGTATGTTCTAACTCATCATGACCCTGCATAGGGTTTCTAAGGAGTGGCTGGTGAGTTTGAACCACCAACCTTGTGGTTCAAATCAAACTTTTGGTCCAGTTCTTTATCCCCCAGCACCACAGCAGGACTCCTTCAGTGTCACGTTGTTGTTGTTGTTGTTAAGTGCCATTGAATCGGTTCTGACCCATAGTGACCCTGTACAGGGTTTCCGAGGCTGTAAAGCTTTACGGGAGCAGAAAGCCTCATCTTTTTCCCGCGGAGCAGCTGGTAGTTTCGAACTGCTAACCTTAAGGTTTGCAGCCTTATTCGTAACCAGTTCATAGGTCTTGCAAAATTCTATCATGTAATCTCCAGCCTTATTTCTATCACCGGGACAACTACTGACCCTTCTTTGTTTCCAAGTTCCATATTCTAATCACCAGTAATTACCAATGCATCTTTTTTGTATATTTGATCCATTTCAGACTCTAGAAGTAAGTAAAAAAAAATCTTCAGTTTCTTCATTTTTGGCATGTGTTTGGTGTATACATTTCATAATAGTCATATTACCTGGTCTTTGTTATAGGTCTTGTACTTCAGGCTTTGTACTTCAAGATAGATCTTAGAACATTGTAGATACTGTACTGCAAGATAAGATGTTAAAATGTTCTTTTCAACAGTGAATGTGATGACATTCTTTTTCAATTATCATTCCCAGCATAATAGCTCATATGATTGTCTGATTCATAATGGCCCATACCAGTTTATTTCAGTTTTAGTAATACCTAGGATATCTATCTTCAAGAATTCCATGTCATTTTTAATAACTTTCAATGTTCCTAGTGTTATACTTCATACATTCCATGTTCTGATTCCTATTGGGTATTTGTAGCTGTCTCTTCTCATTTTGACTTGTGCCACATCAGCAATTAAAGGTCCCAAAAGCTTTACTCCATCATTGTTAGTAAGGTCAACTCTACTTTGAGGCGATAGTTCTTCCCCAGTCCTCTTTTAAGTGTTTTCCAACCTGAGAGAAGCAAGTTCCAATACTATATTAAACTGTGTTCCACTGCTATTTATAAGGTTTTCAATGACCAGCTTTTTAAAGAAGCCAACAGCCAGGTCCTTCTTCCTGAAACCGATCCACAAATGGTGATCCGATTGGTGTCATGGCTTCCAGAATCATAGTCATTATGACAAACTGACAGATGAGTGGTGTTCTGCTGTTTATAAACTGTGTAACCTGAGGGAAATTACCTTGCTTCTCTGTGCCTCACTTTCTCAATCTATAAAAATGGAAGTCTATAAAACTGCCTAGTCTTCTTAGTCTGATAACTATGGTGAAATATTTTCAGTGTCATAGCAACATGCAAGCTTCCATTGATAGATGGGTGGTGGAAATGGGATCTGGCTCACCCCAAGAGAAGGCTACATTTCCACCAGTGAGCCGCCAATCCTTGTAAGTATCATTCCTAGCATTCTTTATTAAACAGAGTGAAAAAGCCCAGCCTAGATTCAAGAAGGGCAATAAACTCTACTTGTTCACCGCATACTTTAGGCAGATACAGCTGGATTTCACGTGAAAGTCAGAGCTGAAAAAGGGATCACGACCAACGAAAGTGATAATGTTATTGTTGTTTTGTTGTTGTTGTTGTTAGGTGCCATTGAGTGGGTACCTGCTCATAGTGAACCCTGTGTACAACAGAATGAATGAAACACTGCCTGGTGGAGGGACAGAGAAAGAGAGGAAGACCCCCAACAAGATGGATTGGCCAAGTGACAGCATTGATGGACTCAAGCGTGGCCACAATAGTGAGGTTGGCCCAGGATCAGGCAGTGTTTCATTCTGCTGTGCATAATAAGCTCAGTATAATTTGGTACTGACTCGATGGCACTTAACAACAACAACAATGCATTGTTAGCACAATACTCAATGGCACTTAAACAACAACAATACAAAACCAAAACAAAATGATAAAAATGGCTAGATACATCCACATAACGATTTCATTTTCCTTTAAGAGTAACATGTATATAGAAAATATAATTTACCAAAATAATTATAGCATACATTAGTAATAAATGCATAATTTTTTTAGGAATAAACCTAAATGTGGAAATGCACAGTAGAAATAACTAACTCCTGAAGAAGAATAGGGTTAAAGTTCAAAAATTTACTCTTCTAAATATTACAACTTACTTGTGTTATACATCTAATTATGTCAATGGGGTACTGACACAAAGATAAACTAAACTACTAATGGAACACAATAGCAGATCCACACATCAACGAAACTTTATATGTAATTGGAAGGATTTAAAAGGCAGCAGAAATCCCAGGATAGCACAAGTGTCAACTACTAAGTGAAAGGTTGACCGTTCAAACCTACCCAAAGGCACCTCAGAAGATCTGCTTCTAAAGTTACCAACGTGAAAACTCTGTGGAGGACAGTTCTACTCTGAGACACATGACTTGAAACTGACTTGATGATATAACTCTAAGAAAACGAACAACAACAAGAGGACGATAGTGCTCCCTGAGCTCTGGGTTTAAGTAAACTGGGTCTTCTGGATCCAATAGTCATTTCAAACGTTCACATCACCACTGCTGACAGAGAACTGCACTATAGAATTTCTGTACTTGTCTCAATAATCAACCCCCTCCTAAAATGCATACCCTACATATCGATTGAGGATCAATTATTGTTGTTGTTGTTCTGTGCCGTGGAGTCAATTCCGACTCATAGAGACCCTGTACAGGGTTTCCGAGGCTGTAAATCTTTATGGGAGCAGAAAGCCTCATCTTTCTTCTGCGGAACAGCTGGTAGTTTCGAACTGCTGACCTTGTGGTTCCCAGCCCGATTCATAACCACTACGCTAAAATTGTCCTAAACCAAAATACTGAAACTCTCTGAGTCAATCCTGACTCATAGCAACCCAATAGAACAGAATAAAACTGTCCCATAGGGTTTCTAGGGCTGTGATCTTTACCGAAGCAGACTGCCATATTTTTTCCCCTTGGAGCAGTTGGTGGGTTCACTAGATGACTTTTAGATTAGCTACCAATCGCTTAACCACTGAACTACTGGGGCTTCTGGAAACTGTCCTAGATATTTAGAAATAAGAAATTTAATAAATTTAGCAAAAATGTTAGGAGGACAGCTAGAGTCCACTTCTGAACTTGTGATTCCTCCCACACAAAAAATAACTTTCTTGTCCTCATGTGTTGCCTATTTGTTGCAGAAAATGGTACCAGCTCTTCAGGCCCAGTCTCTGAGTCATTCTTGCCTCTTCTTTTTTCATCAAACCTCACATGAAATTCATTTACTAAAACCTCTTGGCTTTACACTCAAAATGTATCCAGAATTGAACAAGTTCTCACCATATCCTCTGCTACCTCCCTGTTCTCAGCCTTTGTCTTCTAACAGAATGTTCTCCCTCGCCAAACTACAGTTTGCTTTCAACACAACTGCTAGAGTGACTACGGTAGATTTAATGCTAGCCACCCTATCCAGTCAGTTTTCTTTTGGGTTGATGGCAAGGTCTCCCATCATTGAAGCAGAATGTGGTTATTTACTTTGGCCAGTGAAATGTGAATGGAAGTGACGTAGGCACTCCTGGATAGATGGCAGCTCTTAATGCTGCCACATGTTAACCAGTTGTTCTTTGTCTCACTATTTCAAGGACCAGCCACATCTCAGATGCCTGCTGCTCTGTCAGTCCAGAGAGAGAAGAATGTGGGGCAGAGTCCCCAACTGATTGACAATGAATATGTAATTTGGGCAAATATTAAACCTTCCTGGTGTTAGGTCACTAAGATTTTGCAATTTTCTTATTACTAAAATACAACATAGCTCATCCTAACTGGTGATCCTTTGAATATGGAATTCATATCATGTCATATTCAAAGGCTTCCCATTCTACAGATTCAATATCATGTTTCTTCTCTGAATTTATCTTCTATCTTCTACTTGCTCACATCTTCAAGTAAGATGGATCTTTGAATGCACCAGCCACACTCCACATCAATCTTTTGATTTTTACATGGTTCTTCCCTTATTTGACATATACCTTCTCTAGATAGTCACATGGTTTGTTACCTTATGTCTTTCAAGTCTTTATTTAAATCTTTTTTTCTTAGTAATGCTTTTTCTTGTTGTTGTAGGTACCATAAAGTTGGCTCCGATTCAGAGCTACCCTATGCATAACAGAATGAATAAAACACTGCCCGATCCTGTGCCATCCTCACAACTGTTGTGTTTAAGTCAATTGTTGAAATCACTCTGTTGATTCTTCTGATCCTCTTTTTCTCTGACCTTCTACTTTACTAAGCATGATGCCTGTTTGCAAGGAATGATCCCTCTTGATATGTCCAAAGTACAAGAGATGAAGTCTTACCATCCTCACTTCTAAGGAGCTTTTTGGTCATGCTTACAAGATAGGTTTGTTTGTTCTTCTAGTAGTCCATGGTACTTTCAATATTCTTCGTCAACATCATAATTCAAATATATCAATTCTTCTGAGGTCTTGCACTAAAATATGAGACAAAGTCTTGCCATTATCAATTCTAATGGGTATTCTTGCTGTGGGTCTTCCAAGACAGATTTGTTTGTTCTTCAGGCAATCTATGTTCTTTCAATATTCTTTGCCAACCTACAATTCAAATGCATAAATTATTTTCCCATCTTTCTTATTCATTTGTTCAGTGTTCACATGCATAAAAACACCATGACTGAGGTCAGGCATACCTTAGTCCTCAAAGTGACTTCTTTGCTCTTTAACACTTTAAAGAGTTCTTTTGCAGCTGTTATGCCCAATGCAGTACTTCATCTGATTGCTTGACTGAAGCTTCCATGAACATTGATTGTAGATCCAAGTAAAATAAAATCTTAAAAATTTCAATATTTTTTCCATTTATATGATATTGTTAATCGATCCAGTTGTAAGGATTTTTGTATTCTTTATACTGAGTTGTAATCCATCCTGAAGGCTTCGATCTTCATCAGCAAGTTCTTAAAGTTTCATTTTCAGCAAGCAAGGTCATCTGCATAGTTCAGGTTGTTAATTAGCCTTCCTCTAATCCTGTTGCCACGTTCTTCTTCATATATAGTACAGCTTTCCAAATTGTTTGTTCATCATACATAATGAATAAGTAATGTGAACGGAAACATCCCTGACATACACCATTTCTGATTTTAAAGTATTTAATATCCCATTTCACTATTCAAACAAACTGCCTCTTGGGTTATGTACAGGTTCAACATGAGCACAATTAAGTGTATTGGAATTTCCAGTCTTCTCAATATTATCCATAGTTGTTTATGATTCACATTGTCAATCAAACGCAAGTAAACATCTATCTGGTATTCTGTTCTTTCAGCTATGATCCATGTGACATCAGCAATGATGTCCCTCATTTCATATCCTCTTTTAAATCTGGCTTGAATTTCTGGCAGTTCCCTGTTGATGTACAGCTATAACCATTTTAATTATCTTCAGCAAACTTTTACTTGCATGTGGTATTAATGACTGTTGTTAAGTGCCGTTGAGTCAGTTCCAAGCCATAGTGACCTTGTATAGGGTTTCTGAGGAGCAGCTGGTGAGCTTGAGCCAGTGACCTTGTGGTTCAAACCAACCTTGAAGTTCAATGTATTAACCCACAGTGCCACACCAGGACTGTGTTGACTTATTCTTTTTGGTACAGTGACTCTGTATATTCCCTCCATCTTATTTTTATGGTTCCTGTATTGTTCAATATTTTGCCCACATAGTCCTTTAATATTGCAAATCAAAGCTTGGATTTTTTTTTTTTTTTCATTTCTTTCAACATGAGAAATGCTAAGTGGGCTCTTTCCATTTGGTTTTCTAATTCCAGGTCTTTGCATAGTTCATTATAACTACTTTAACTTGGTCTTCTCCAACTGGCCTTTGAAATATTCTGTTCAGCTCCTTTACTTCTTTATTTCTTGCATTTGTTTTCACTACTCTACATTGAAGAGCAAGTTTTAGAGTCTCTTCGAACATATATTTTGTATTTTTCTTTCTTTCCTATCTTTTGCTTTCCACATATTAGATATTTTTTATGTCACCCCACAACTCATCTAGTCTTAAGTCATTAGTGTGCAGTGTGTAAAATCTGTTCTTTAGATTTCTCTAAATTCAGATGAAATATAATCAATATTGTGTTTTGGCTTTTGTGCTATTATAAATGCATGCACTTGCCAGGGATATCCTAGTAATCCTATAAAAAATGCAGCACAATTCCATATTCCCTATCCCCTCTCTATTTTTATTTACTTTGTAATGGCACTGACATGTTATGCATTTTGACGTGTAGTCAATTTTACTTTGGGATTTTTTTTTTCCTATTTACTATCTACACCTCTCCCACCCCACACATTAAAAGAAAAAGAAGAAAGAAAAATTTCATTAGAGTGTGTGAAGTGCCGTCGAGTAGGTTCCGACGCATAGCGACCCTGTATAGAGTTTCCAATTCCTGGTGTGGCGCTGTAAATTAATGCGCCAGACTGCAAAGCCGTTTAAACTACAAGCTCAGTTGTTCAAGCTGACCAATTGCTTCCTTGGAAACCCTATGCAGGGTCGCTATGGGTCAGAACTGACTCGACGGCACTTAACAACAATAGGGTTTCCGAAGAGCAGCTGGTGA
This sequence comes from Chrysochloris asiatica, assembly GCF_000296735.1. NCBI lineage: Eukaryota > Metazoa > Chordata > Mammalia > Afrosoricida > Chrysochloridae > Chrysochloris > Chrysochloris asiatica. Next base: position 13,199,926 of record NW_006408601.1, on the reverse strand, counting down.
GCTTGAACCGCTGACCTTGCAGTTCAAACGGCTTTGCAGTCTGGCACATTAACCCACAGCACCACACTACTTATTAGAGTTGTTGTTGTTGTTAAGTTCCGTCGAGTCGGTTCCGACCCATAGCGACACTGTACAGGGTTTCCGAGGGTGTAAATCTTTACGGGAGTAGAAAGCCTCATCTTTTTCCCGCGGAGCAGCTGGTAGTTTCGAACCGCTGACCTTAGGTTCGCAGCCCGATTCGTAACCACTACGCTACCAGAGCTCCTACTTATTAGAGTAGGGGTTTAAAAAAATCTATTTTGCTTATTCTATATTCCTCTCCCCACAAGGATGATGTCAGGTACATACTAACCACTCAGTAAATAGTACCAGGGTGGATGAAAGGCAAAGCTGGTGTTGTAGGTCAGTGAAGAAAGAAATGATTCTAGGATAAGAGATGCTGTTGTATTTGTTACATGCCGTGAAGTCAGTTTCAACGCATGGACTCTGTGTAGAGTTTCCAAGGCTGTAAATCCTTGCAGGAGCAGAAAGCCTCATCTTTCTTCCATAGAGTGGCTATTGGGCGTGGAGCTGCTGGTGGGCTCGAAACGCTATTCTCGTGGTTGGCAGTCTAGTGCTCATCCTACAGATCCACCATGCTCCCAGGACAAGATATAGTGCTTACAGATTTTGTTTTCTTGTTTTTTAATGAAATTGTGCCTGAACTGGATGCCACAAAGAAAATCAGTTCCAAGAAGATATTTTTTAAACTAAATCAGAAAGGTTAAAATGTGAATTTTATAAGAAGTCAATATCAAAGTGTATTTTCATGGGCCATGAAAAGGTTTCATAAATTAGCAAAAGTGTCAAAAAAAATACAAAGACATTTTTTAGAAATGTATCTGTCACAAAATTAATAACTTATATTCATCAAACACTATTCATAGACTATAAAATATATGTGAATATAGCAAAATTATTTGCACTATATTTAATGATAAAAGAATAAGAATTAGACAACTCATTAGAAAACCTGTAAAAAAAAAAAAAAAAAGAAAAGAAAAGCAGATGCTTAACTGAATGGAAAATACAAATGTGAAAATGTGGCCATCTTCATGAGTAATCAGGCAAATGCACAGTACAGTTAGAATATGATTGCATTTCACATTTTCTAGATGCACAAAAACAGCAAAGTCTGCTAACATCAAGCTTTGATGACATGTGGAAGGCCTACAGTATACAAACATCTAAAAATCAATTTGATTGTCTGATAAAATTGAAGATACAATACACTATGATCCTACACTTGCAAATACTACTCAATATATAAATATATATTATACAAATACATACATACATACATACATATGTATATGCATCCATCTATATGTTGGTGTTGTTGCTAAGCGCGATCAAGTCAGTTCTGTATAGGCTTTTCAAAGAGCAACTGGTAGGCTTGAACTGCTGACCATGTGGTTTGCCGTCTAGTACTTGTCTAATGGCACCACACTAGGACTCCATATATATACACACATATATATATGTGTATGTGTGTGTATTTGTATATAGATATAGGAGTCCTAGTGTGGCACTGTGGGCTAATGTATTGAACTGCAAGGTTGGTTTGAACTACAAGGTCGGTGGTTTAAATTCACCAACTGCTACTTGGAAACTCTATACAGGGTTGCTATGAGTCAGAGCCAACTTGACAGCACTTAACAACAAACAACATGTAGATAGATATAGATGGACTCCTGGTGGTGTGCTGTGGGATAAATACTGAAATGCTAACTACAAAGTGAGTGGTTCAAACCTACAAGTTGCTCCTCAGAAAACCTATACAGGGTCACTGTGAGTCAGAACTGGCTCCATAACACGTAACAACAGCATATATATATATTTATATAGATAGATAGATAGATAGATAGATAGATAGATAGATAGATAGATAGATGATAGATAGATTAGATAGATATAGATAGATAT
>NW_006408601.1:13193924-13197861 GCF_000296735.1 Chrysochloris asiatica | reverse complement strand
TAGAGAGAAAAGTCTACATATATATTGGGAGAGATACATACTTGAATATCTATATATATCAGAATATTCATAGATGAATATAGGAATTATCCAAATATCCATTGACTTGACTATGATAAATAAATTGAGTCATTTTCATATCATGAAATCATATTCAGTAATGAAAACAAGTGAATTATAGTTAAAAGTATCAACGTAGATAAATATAAAAAATATACTGTAGAACAAAAGAAGTAAATTACAAAAGTCCACACAGTCTGATTCCATCTATACATAGTTCCAAAATATACAAATTAAACAATGTTATTTCAATTCAAAATTGAGTACAGTAATTACTTTTTATGGTACAGGAGTAGGGGGTAGAAGGAAGTAGGATTCAACCAGAGAGGCATAGACCAGACCAGAAATTTCAAAGGGTACATTTATGTTTTGTTTCCCTTCCCCCCTAAACTGCGTGAATGGCATATGAATTTTATTTTGCTGCTATTTCTTACAATTTTCATATCTTTAATAAAAATTCCTTTATATCTACTTAGCAGATAATAAAGACATTTTAAACTATCTTTGCAATGAGCTTTTAGAGAATCCCACATATATTTGCCATGATAACAAACAGAAAGCCTCTTGATTAGCCAGTTGTTTCATAGCTCCTTGGCAGGGAAAAACTATGCCACTCAGCATTACAAACTGCAAGTAAAGGCCTTTTGAGGAAGGTAACAAATCAGAAATACAAAATGCCATCACTGATTAATTTATGAAAACGCCGTTTTCGGCGTACAAGAACCAGGGACAAAACAAAACAATAACTCACTAAGGCTTGTGAGCCCTGAAGTGTAGCACTTGGCCATGTGTAAGTATTTATCACTTCAGGTCTCAAATCTGAATGCTATCAATCATGTTGCTTGCCAGGGCATCAACTGAATATAAATTGGACTCTCTGGGCATCAATAGACCTCATTCTGCCAAGTGATTTGATAGTTCTTTTATTTTAAAACACTTCGGATAGATTATAGAATGAAAGCACATGCTTTGGAACCATTTAGAAAAAGCAATTCAAGCCAACTTAAGGACAAAGAAAGATCTTTTTTTGTGGTGGCATATCTTACTCAATTGAATAATCCCATGGAGATGCAAATACTTGTACAAGGTAAGTTTTTGACAGCAATGTGATTGCTGTAACACATGTATCCTGACTTCATATTTGTACAGTGTGAACCTCCATATTTGTTCCAGCAAGACTAAAAAGTGGTCAAAATGCTTCTGGAACCCGTATACAGAAATACATTTTTAGAGCCTTGAATTCATTTTTTAAAGTTCTAGAGTTGACTAGTTTGGTGTTTAAAATTGTCAAGTCTGTCAGAACCCAGTGTAGAAAATGCAATATGTTTTTTGTTTTTTTTTTTTAGTTTTTATTGTGAGGTTTACATGGGAGAACATCAGTTTTATGTTTACACTCATCCGATCATATTTTGTTTCATTTCAATGATTACAATCACCTCCATGCATCATCAAATAACCAAAGGGTACACCACACAGGCCTGCCCCATGGCTGCCAGTACATAGCCCTTCTCCCTCCCTCAGTCCAGTGTCCCCAGCCATTCCATCTGTCCATGTCCTCATCTTTGTCTCTATCCTGGGCGTCACTGCCTCTGGGGGTAGATCCCACTCTCCATTCTCACTTGATGGTCCCAGGGACCCCTGCTCCTGGGCTGCAAAAGCCATCACTCTCCTCCTTTTGTCAAAAAAAAAATCTACCTCCATATTGCCTACCCTCACAGTCAGTCGTGATGACAAGTATTCACTTTTGAATACTTGAGTCTTATCCCCATTTCCTTTCACCAGACTGGATAAGACAAGAGTCTTATCCCCATTTCCTTTCAGCAGACTGGTCCCATCAGATTGGAAGTCATTCAGTGGTGATTCTACCTACCCCCTCCTCATCTGGAACTAGGCTATCTCTTAAAAGTTTGTAAGCCAGTCACTTCTTGCCTTTATAGGTCTCCCCATTTTGGGTAGTCAATGTCTAAGATGCCCATCCCTGTCAACCCTGTGTACTGAGGGAGTGGGAGTGATCCTCGCAGTAAAGATTTGTTCCCTTTTCTTGAGCTTCTACATCCATAAATATAGATGTTGTTGTTGTTGTTATGTGCCGTGGAGTCGATTCTGACTCATAGTGACCCTGTACATGCTTTCTGAGGCTATAAATCTTTACAGGAGCAGAATGCCTCATCTTTCTCCCGCAGAACAGTTGATAGTCTCGAACTGCTGACCTTGCGCTTCACAGCCCGATTTGTAACCACTACGCTACCAGAGCTCCTAGGTCATCAAATTATAGCAGGTTACTTTTTAAAAAATTTTCTCTCTTCTTTCTTCTTCTAGTCGAGTTCTGATGATCCAGCCATCGAAGCCAGGTCAAGTGGGTACTATCTGCAAGTATGAGTGTTCTTGTGCATCTCCCCTCACTTCATATCAGCTGGATGCTTCACTCTCCACTCTTGTCCTCTATGGCCATGTCACTGACTCTGGGCCCAGGAGTCTCCGGGTCTTTCCATACTGCTGGCTATCCTGGTCTCCAACCAGGTTCACAGGGGTCTATTGAATGTGGTTGGGCTTAGCTAGCAACTTCATTGCTGTTTTTTCCCCCTCTTCCCTTATCAGTGACCAACGTGGTCACCACCAAGACCACATGCCTGCTCATGTATTCCCCTTGAGTCTCAGTGTTGGAATGGGGTTTGCTCTGAGGGATCCCCACCACTTGCCTTGATGACTCCCAGGTGAGCAGCTTACTTGTTCTTGTAGTAATCAATCAGACTGCCATTATTGTTTCGGATTGTTCCTGCCAGTCTTTCTTTCATGAAGTGTCTTCTGTTCTTCTAGCCACTCCAGGCTGGTCTACACATCCTTTCCAGTGGAAATTTCCTACCTCAGTCAGTTCTGGATTCCACCTTTGGTCTTGTGCAGTGTAAAGGCTCCACAGGAAGCCTCTTTCACTGGGCAACTTCTAGCCCCCTTTAAGGTATTCCAATCAGTTATATGCTGAAGACGGACTTACAAGCTTTCTGTAGTGATGATTCTGGCTATTCCTTTCTCCCCTCCTCAAGTGTCTATTTTATAATGATGGGCAAGGGAAACCAAGATTCAAAAGACTGTCAAGATTGTGCATCCATCATCATTTACCTCTGTCCCACTTAGCCCAATGCTAACCAGCCTAATTGTTCTCCCAACTACCTTGTTCTTCCATTCTCCTCCCCCTTCTTATGTATTGCCCCCCACGCCCCCTTCCCCACACCCAAGCTATCCTGTGTCTATTCTTTATCTGGTGCTCTATCTTCCCATCACTCCCCCTCCTCTCATCCCATATATCCTGGTGATCAACAAATATATATATAATTTGTTTTTTCCCCTTTTAGTATGGGTTCTTTTCCTTACTCTTTTACAATAATGGTCCTATGCAGTATTTCTATTTTTGTGACTGACTAATTTCACCTGGAGACCAGGTCGATGGGGAGACGCTGCCGAGTGAGAAGAGACTACAGGGCTGGCCAGGCTGTCCTACTTACCCTGGACACGAGAGCGCCGTCCAAGCCTAACCGTTGGATCTTGGCTTTGAGGTGGGGTCGACCTACTTAGAGACCCACAAGCTCAGCACAAAGCATCTCACTACAACCCAGTTGCTTCCGCCTCTTGATTGACATCCAAGGATGGAAATCTCGCCTTTGAGCTGGACTTAAGGGCCCTAGCACAAAGAGATTCCTATTTAACAGCAACCACGCAACCACCACTCGTCTGTCTGTCGTGCTGTGGTGGTTTGAATTGCTGTGATTCTGAGGGCTATGCCACCAGTATTTTAAATAACCAGCAGGGTCACCCATGGTGGACAGGTTTCAGATGAGCTTCCAAACAAAGACAGACTAGGAAGAAAGAGTGACAAACTACT
>NW_006408601.1:13174242-13191177 GCF_000296735.1 Chrysochloris asiatica | reverse complement strand
CGCATCATTGATTGCGTCAAGTGTGGCGGTGGTAGTGAGGTTGGCCCAGGATCGGACATTGTTTCGTTCTGTTGTGCATGGGGTCGCTATGAGTCGGTTCCGACTTGATGGCACCTGACAACAACAATGTCCTCAAGGTTCATCCATGTTATACAGTGGCTTGTAGCTTCCTTGTTATTCTTCATGGTAGCATAGTATTCCATTGTGTGGATGTGCCACAGTTTGTTTATCCATTCTTCAATTGATGGGCACTTTGAAACAAAAATAAAACTGTGGCCGACTGTCCAGTCACCTTGCTACACAGGCAGTGCATGTGCACCGTAGAAGCCCCCAGCGGTGGGTGGGGTATCCACTCACTCAGACCCCTCCTCTAGTCACCACCATAGAGGTGCACAGATAGATATTGAGAAGTTAATGGGAGAAAGATTGTCTACTATTTTTGTCTATGAAGGTCAGTTAAGTATCTATGTGTGCACAGAGTAATTATCAAGAGAGTTGTGTCCTTTTATGTTGGGGTTTTACAGATTGTTCATATGGTTTGTCTGTCAAGCCTGACAGATCTGCTTTTTTCTTGCTAGATAGGCTGGAGTAAAGGGTCTTGCATAAGTTAATTTTAGGACTGCAACCCCAAGCTGATGTCATAAGTAGTTGCCAAGCTCTTTGTCTCTGTGCTGTGGGGAAACTCTGGGGTCAGCATTGGATTTTTTTTTTTTTTTTTAATGGCAGGGATGTACACCCACTCACCTAAAGGTGTCCAGGCTGGGCAAAGTAGGTGCCACAGGGAAGAGGAGGAAATAATGTTTAGAATACCCCACACCTCCTTTTGCAAATGTTACTGCACCGCTTTTAGCACCGATTCCCTGTCCTGGACTGACTATAACCCCGCCCTCTGAACTCCACCCAGTCAGGGTGGCCACAGAGAGAGTCCTGTATGGAGCAATTTCTAACTTGCAGTATTTTCCTTTATATTGTGATTTTTTCACTTGTGTGTGTGGGAAACTGACCTTATGCTAGATCCAGTGCTCTGGTGTTGTTCCGTATGCACAGCTTCTCTGGGTTTTCAATCCCTCGCCCATGGAGCCTTTCCTACCTGGCTGTCTCTGCTGCAGCCAAAACCCCTCCCCAAAGTATGTTTTTAACCCTTTCAATACAAAATTATTTTTTTGTTTTGAAATTTTGAATTTTTTTTGTCGAAACTATGTGCTTTCAGCAATGAAGAAAACCTTGAATTAAATGGAAAAACAATATTAGGAGATAATATGGATTTTGATACAGTTGGTGCTGGTGGTGGTGGTGTGCCATGGAGTCAGTTCTGACTCATAGAACCCTAAATAGGGTTTCTGACACTGTAAATATTTATGGGAGCAGAAAACATTGTGTTTCTCCCTCAGAACAGCTGATAATTTTGAACTGATGACCTTGAAGTTAGTAGCCCAGCTTATAAGCTCCATACAATTGGTGGTGGTAATCATGTGTTGTGGAGGCAGTTCTGACTCATACTGACCCTGTATAGGGTTTCTGAGGCTACAAATCTTTACAGTAGTAGAAAGCCTCATCTTTCTTCCAGGGAACTGCTGCTAGTGTCAAACTTCTGACCTTAAGATTAACAGCCCGACTTATAATCAGTACAGTACCAGAGCTCCTTCCATACAATTAGTGGAACACATATTTCCTGAGGAGTTACTAGTTTTAGGTTTGGTGAGATGAGATCTGTTTCTTCACATTCATACAGTTTTCAGGCCCTCCCCAACACTCAGTAAAAGTGACGTAGCAACTTCCCACTAAACTCGAGTGGTGGGAAATTGGCACTATAAGTCCAAGTCCCACGGGTCATAAAAAGAAGTTGTTGTTTCTGCTGCTACTAAGTGCCATAGAGTTGGTCCTGCCTCATAGCGACCTTGGGTAGGGTTTTCAGAGAGTAGCAGATGGATTTGAACTGCCAACCTTGTGGTTTGCATTCCAGTGCTGATCCTACAGTGCCACACCAGAAGTGATTTAGTTTAAGCATTAAGGGCAGCGCCTTATGGAAAAGTGAGTCTGGTTTTTCTGGATTGCTCATATAGTCTTGCTGATGTCCATTCCTCATGGCATTTTAGATGTGGCATGAAGTTTAGACTGGATTTAGGTCTCAGTGATAATCCTGAATCTGCCATCTCCTAGCTTTGAGAAAACAGACACATTATAGACTCCATACACATCAACAAAGTCCATAGAAAATGAGGGCTATCACTACTATTTTAAAGAATGATAACAATTTAGTGGCTTCTGATGTGGCACTGTGGGTTAATGCGTTGGACTGCAAAGTCGGCTTGAACCACAGGGTCATTAGTTCAAGCTACTCCTTGGAAACCCTATACAGGGTCACTATGGGTTGGAATGGGCTCCATGATGCTTAACAAAAATGACAACTCATTATGTTGTTGCTAAGTGCTGGACAGTCAATTCTGACTCATAATGAGCCTGTATAGAGTTTCCAAGGAGCATCTGGTAGCTTTGAACCACCAGTTAGCAGTCCAATGCTTATCTTACAGTGCCGCATACTAATACTCAAAAAAAGTAAAACAAGACATTTGTAGTAAATCTAATTCTGAGGTCTTGACCTTAGGCAATATTAAGTAGCAATATTGAGGAAGGCATATGAGCTTTAAAATTAGACTTACAAACATTTAAATCACATTCTTCAAATCCAAGAAATGTAATTTTCAAAAAATTATTTAACACTACAAGAATAGTGAGCTGAAAAATGGGATAATAATAGTATTTATTGACTTACTATCATAATAATGGTATCCTGGTATGGCGCTGTGGGTTAATGCACCAGACTACAAAGCAGTTTGAACTACAAGGTTGGCAGTTCAAGCTCACCAGCTACTCCTTAGAAACCCTATACAGTGTTGCTATGGGTTGGAACTGACTCAACGGCACTTCACAACAACAACAACAATAATAATATGAAGGTTTAGTATTAAAAAGGAATCTGTAGTAAATTCAGTTGGTGTATAACTTTTTGAAAGTGAAACTTATTTATTGCTAGTTCTTAGTGTAGAATGATTTGGAAAGTGTAGACCTGGGCAAAAGTTAAAAGGCTTTCCCTTTTGACTTTTCTAAACCATACATAGCAGAAGTTAAAGTGTGTGAACTATGGACCCAGACTGTCTGGGATTGAATCCTGGTTCTGCCACTTTTACTAGCTGTGTGAACTTGGGCAATTTACTTCAATTTCAACTCTCTGTGGGGCTTCTTACCATGAAGCTATATCTACAAGCTCTGTATTAAAGGTTTATATGATTTTGAAAGTCCTCTTTAAGACAATGAATACAAAATTATCAAATTATATTTTCAACTCAAATCTTAGAGTGGTGGTGGTGATTGAATGGATTAAGACATGTAAAAGGTTTTGAATAGTGTTTGTCATAGTGACCACAGTGTAAGTATTTACTGTTATCTCTATTACAATTCTATAATCATATCTCTAGACCCTTTATCCCATTAAAATGATGTCAAGTAGGAAAAAGGGAATAGGTCTGTTGTTTTATTTTGTTTCTACCTACGTTATACATTTCAGATGGCTATAGAACTCTACAACACCTATTGAAGTCTACTTCAGCACTGATAATGGATAGATTCTGACAACATAAAACAATCAATTCATAAGGATACGAAAGCATCTAGGAACTCCAAGGGCCAATTCTCATGACTTTCCTTTTCTACACGATGGTAATGAACAGACCTGGGATAGTAATGTACCTCACTCAATAACTTACCTAGGAGCGGTGCTGTAGGATAAACACTTGACTGCTAACCACATATTCTGTGGTTCAAGCCCACCAGCCACTCCTCAGAAAAACCCTACACAGAGTCTATAAGAGTTGGAACTGACTTGATGACACTTAACAACAACAGGGCAAGCTCAGGGAAGGAAGATTCAATTCACTTTTTCAGTTCTACCCCCTCCTAACCTTCACCTATCATCAGTCCTTCACTCCCATGGTTAACCTTCATACTTAAGGTTCAAACTGAACCCAACAAGTTTGTTCTACCATATTCTGATGATCATCATTTCATTGTCCCTCTTACTTTGCACATTAATGTGCACAGAAAGAAGCAACAAGATAAGGTAATACAAAAAAAAGACTACCTGTTGCATGATTCACAGAACTATGGAGAGAATAGTGGAGGATCAGAGAAAAAGAAGAGCCCCAATGACATGCGTTGGCACAGTGGCATCAACAATGGGCTCAAACATAGGAACAATTGTGAAGATGGCACAGGACCAGGCAGTGTTTCATTCTGCTGTGCATAGGGTCACTATGAGGCAGAACTGACTTGATGACATTTAACAACAGCAAGGAGACAGCTTCCATTGGAGCCTTGGTGAAGTCTTAGGGTCATATATTTTTTCACTTTTATCCAGCTATTGTTGTTAAGTGCCTTAAGTGCCCTGGAGACCTTGGGGATCTGTTGGCCAGCTCCACTATGGACCTTGTAGTTTGCGGTCCAGCACTTATCGTATGGAGCTACTAAGCTCCCCTTTGTCCAGTTAGATATATTTTTTACTATCTTAGTCAGTTTAGCTATCTTGAGGCTAAAGCTCAAGAGCCATTCATTTTCTTCTATGAGTTTTCACCTACAGAATCTATAACTGAACAAATATTCCCTTTTATCTTTTGAGGCTCTCCAGGTTTACTAATATTCCTGGTCTACCAAAAACTAATATTCATCGCTATACATAAAGCTAAGACTAAACTATGGAAACAATACTAGAACAGTCTTCTGGATGGACATTTTTTCCTGTTAAATTCTTTTCTTTCTCACAAAAGAAATGAAGTTCAAGTTCTGCAAGAGTAGGCAAATTGTTATCTAAATTAAATTTACCTTCAAGTATGACATTTCTGTCATGGTCTTAGTTATAAATTTACCCAATGAGACCATTACAGGGATTAAGACAGATTTTTTTTTATTTTTTTATTTTGGAAATCACTATATTATCATGGAAAGTAAAGGGATTCAGTGAAGCCCTAAGTAGTGCTTCAGACAATGTCAATCAAATGTGTCTGTATTTTCTATACAATCATCATCTTGAAGCTGATGATTCATTCAATTTTTAATATTTTTTTCTAAATTCTGAGGAATCAATTGAAATAAGTTCCTTTAAAAAGAATTTCATTTTTATTGCACAAGTATAAGAGGTCTTCAAAAAGTTCATGGAAAATGCATATTATGAAAAAATATACATGGATTTCAAAAAAAATTTTGCATTGAAATACACCCATACTAACTTGTTACAACATCTGAACAAGATCAAGTTTGATCTACTAAGAAGGAAAAACCATCAGTTTGAAAAGAGCTCCAGGTAATGCTATTTGTTTAAGGACAACCCTTGAAGTAGCAAGGGTGTTGATCTCAGAATCCCTGTGTGCCTCATGATAGAAGCTGGACAGGGTTGAGAGTTTAGGTGGGAGGACTTTCTCAAGCAGTTGCAAAAAAGCAAAATAACCAAAAGTCTTGGGCTACCAGATAACCCATTAATGTTAGGGACCAAACAAAGGATACTGAGACCTCAGAGTTCTGAATAGCCAGTGAGTGCTGAAGGACGCTGGATGAGCAAAAAAAAAGATGGCAGACTGTCCAACAGCAGCAGTTGCCAAGCAGAGGAAAACAAAGCATGACTTCTGCTATCCACTGGCTTCAGAAATGAATTCAACAGAATTGCTAAGGATATGGGTCATGATGATAGGAACAAGGAAGGGTGCAAAAGAGCCTATTTGAGAAATACTTTTTAATTGACAGAGAGTCATTTGTGTAGAATTGTAAGAAATTCAAAGAGAAATCTCTGTCCCTCAGTTAAATGAGGAACATTACAGTCCATTTACAAAAAAAGGAAGGTATCAAAGGATAGACTGATAAATATCCCAGATATGTAAAAGACAAAATTTTGTGAAGTCCCTACAAAGTTGACTATCTAAATTCCTATTGTGTTAGAGAAATTCCCTCTATTCACTCTCTATTTGAAGTGAATCACAGGTAGTTGTTGTTAGCTGATTTCAAATTTGCTCCTGACTCATGGCAACGTCATTGTCGCAGAGTAGAATTTCTCCATTGGGTTTTCCAAGCCTGTGAACATTCAGAAGTAGACCACCTTGCCTGTCTTCTGAGATGCCTCTGGGTGGATTTGAACCAGCAACCTTTAGATTTGCAGCTGATCTCAAATCACTTATACTACCCGGGCTTCTTAAGCATAGGTTTGACATTTATAATCATTTGGTATTACAGATGATTGAAGTAGTTGCAAAAGCTTACTCAGGAAATGGGGGTGGAGAATGGGGGAAAGGAAGACAGGCAGGGATGAGTAAAGAGAATAAACTAATGATCTAGAACACCTACCTTCTGCTGGATACTTTAATAACTATCCAATAAATCGTATCAAGAATTCTGCAAGGTAAGAATTACTGTTCTCATTTTACAGAGTGAAACTAAAACACAAAAATGTTAAGTAATTTGCACAAAGCCCATAGTCAGGTCTAACTTGATCAAATTATGGTGCTTATTCCTTCTCACCTCATTGCTTCTGGGCATGATAGGTCCTTACAAATCAGTGAAGGGTGGACATGATGAAAGGAAAACTTTGACTATTCCAATGTCCCTAAGGCATAAAATCAGATGCATTTAAGTCTTAACATATTAAGAAAAAGATTTCTGCTCAAAATAAAGTATAACTAGTTTATAAAGGAGTGACAAATAAAATAGACATTTTGGAAAGTAACTATCAATTAGTTACAGGTTAACATCTGACAGTGATTCAGGAGAGAATAATTAGATTAAATTATGTAACTTTATATTACATTCCAATCTAGAAGGTTTGTTTCTTAAAAGGGCTACCTTTTCATGTACAAAAGGATAACACTTAACATTGTATGTGAATACCGATGTTCACTGCTCCCTTTTCACTCTTACTGACAAAGAAAACCTGTATTTCTTTATTCCAAAAGTCAGACCACTCTCACTGAACTATTAGTAAGCAATTTGCATTGTCTCAACATTTTGAAAAGGAAAAGGAAGAGTGAGTTCACATTCATTCAGTGTGCATTATTTAACTTATTTAACATTATCCTTTGTCATAGGTCTTTCAAAGTGCTCTCTCCTGGCTCCACTTCTTACCGGACCCTAGGCCCCAAAGTTTCCAGCCCCCATCCTTTTCCTCCCTCATTCATCATATAAAATTGATTTGGATTTTATCTATAAGCTATCCAGTAGTATATTTTTAACAAAAATAGTTTCTTCCCACAAAGATATTGCAATAACTGTTATAAAAATATTTTTTTCAGAAAATATTACATTTATAGGAGCCAAAAAATTGAAAGCAACCTTAAATTCTATCCACAGGAGAATGGTTAAATAAATTATAGGACATTGTTATTGTTGTTGTTGTTAGGTGCGTTGAATTGATACCAACCCATAGCAACTTTATTCACAGCAGAATGAAACGCTGTCCGATCCTGGACCAACCTCACTACTGTTGCCATGATTGAGTCCATCAATGCTACCACTTGGCCAATCCATCTCATTGGGGGTCTTCCTCTTTTTTTCTGACCCTCCACCTTACCAACCATGATATCTTTCTCCAGTGACTGGTTCCTCCTGAGATTATGTCTGAAGTATGAGACATGAAGTTTGGCCATATTGGCCTCCAAGGAGCATTCTGGCTGTGCTTCTTCCAAAATGGATCTATTGGTTCTTTTGGCAACCCATGGCACTTTCAGTATTCTCCAACACCATAACTCAAAAGCATCAATTCTTCTACGGCCTTCCTTATTCACTGTTCAGCTTTCACATGCATATGAGGTAATTGAAAATACCATGGCTTGGGTCAGACGCACCTTACTTAGTCCTCAAGCTGTCCTCAAGCTGACATCTTTGCTTTTCAACACTTTAAAGAGGTCTTGTGCAGCAGATTTGCTTAATGCAATACGTCATTTGATTTCTTGACTGCTGCTTCTGTGAGTGTTAATAGTTGATCCAAGAAGAATGAAGTCTTTGACAACTTCAATCTTTTCTCCATTGATAAGAATGTTGTTTATTGGTCCATTGATGAGGATTTTTGGTTTCTTGACATTGAGATGTAATCCATACCGAAGGCTGTGCTCTTTGATCTTCATCAGTAAATGTTTCAAGTCCTCTTCACTTTCAGCAAGCAAGGTTGTATCATCTGCATATCGCAGGTTGTTAATGAGTCTTCCTCCAAACCTGATGCAAATGTTTTTCTTCATAGAACCCAGATTCTTGGATGATTTGCTCAGCATACAGGTTGAATAAGTATGGTGAAAGAATACAACCTTGTTGCACACCTTTTTAAATTTTAAACATTCAGTGTCCCCATGTTCTTTTCTAACAACTTTCTCTTTGTCCAGTTACAGATTCCTCATGAGCACAATTCAGTTGTTCGGTAATACTCATACTTTGCGATGTTGTCCATAGTTTGTCATGATCCACACAATCAAAAAAGGTAAACATCTTTCTGATATTCTCTGCTTTCAGCCAAGATCCATTGGACATCAGCAATGATATTCCTCATTCCATGGCCTCTTCTGAATCCGGCTTGAACCTCTGGAAGTTCTCTGTCAATATATGCTTGCAGCCATTTCTGTATCACCTTTAGCAAAATTTTACTTGTATGGGATATCAAAGATACTGTATGATGATTTCCACATTCCGTTGGGTCACCTCTATTTGGAATGGGCACAAATATGGATCTCTTCCAAACTGTCGGCCAGATAGTTGTCTTCCAAATTTCTTGGCAGAGGTGAGTGAGTGCCTCCTGTGCCACCTCACTTTCTTGAAAGATTTCAAATTTTATTCCATCAATTCCTGGTGCCTTGTTCTTTGCCAATTCCTTCAATGCACTTTGGACTTTCTCCTTCAGAATCATTGGCTCTTGATCATATGCTACCTCTTGAAACAGCTGAACATTAACCATTTCCTTTTGGTACAGTGTGACTCTGTGTATGCCTTCCATCTTCTCTTGATGTTTCTTGCATCATTCAATAATTTGCCCAGAGATCTTTCAATAACAAAAGTCAAGAATTTAGTTTTTTTCTTCAGTACCCCCAGCTTGAGAAATGCTGAGCATGTTCTTCCTTTTTGGTTTTCTGATTCCAGATAGTTGCGCATTTTGTTGTAATATTTGGCTTTATCTTCTCGAGCTGATCTTTGAAATTTTCTGTTCAGCTCTTGGACCTCCTCATTTCTTCTATTTTCTTGAGCATCTGTAGGCTGGAGAGCAAGTTTCAGTGTCTCTTCTCACATCCATTTTAACCTTTTCCTTCTTTCTTGTCTTCTTAATGACTTTTTGCTCTCTTCATGTATGATGTTCTTGATGTCATCTCACAACTCTTCTGGTCACTGTTCTTTAGTGTTCAATGTATCAAATCTGTTCGTCAGATGATCTCTAAATTCAGGTGGGATATATTCAAGGTCATATTTTGGCTCTCGTGGACTTGTTTTCATTTTCTTCAGCTTCGGTTTGAATTTGCATATGAGTAATTGATGGTCTGTTCCACAGTCTGCCCTTGGCCTTGTTTTCACTGATGATATGGAGTTTTTCCATTGTCTCTTTCCGTACATGTAGTCAATTTGATTTCTATGTATTCCATCTGGTGAGGTCCACATGTATAGTCGTCTCTTATGTTGTCTAAAGAAGGTATTTGAAGTGAACTAATCATTGGTTTTGCAGAATTCTATCATGCTCTCTCCAGCATCATTTCTATCACCAAGGCCATATTTTCCAACTATGGATCCTTCCTCTTTGCTCCCAACCTTTGCATTCCAATCACCAGTAACGATCAATACATCTTGATTACATGTTTGATCGACTTCAGATTGAAGAAGTTGGTAGAATTCTTCTATTTCATCCTCACTGGCTTTAGTGGTTGGTGCATAAGTTTCAATAATCATGGTATTAACTGTACTTCCTGGAGGTGCATGGGTATTATCCTATCACTTACAGCGTTGTACCTCATGACTGATCTGTATATGTTCTTTTTGACAATGAAAGCAATACCATTCCTCTTCAATTTTTCACTCCCAGCATAGTAAACCATGTGGTTATCAGATTCAAAATGGCCAATACCAGTCCATTTCAGCTCACTAATGCCTAAGATATCGATGTTTATTTGTTCCATTTCATTTTTGACATCTTCCAGTTTTCCTAGATTCATACTTCATACATTCTATGTTCCGATTTTCAATGGCTATTTATAGCTGTTTCTCTTCATTTTGTGTTGTGCCCCATCAACAAATGAAGGTCCGGCAGTCTTTTCTCCCACGGGCTTTACTCCATTTGTGTCAACACAGTGAACTCTACTTTGAGGAGGCAGCTCTTCCCCAGTCGCATTTTGAGTGCCTTCCAACCTGAGGGGCTCATTTTCCAGCACTATAGGTGACAGTGTTTCTCTGCTATTCATAAGGTTTTCAGTAACTAAATATTTGGAAGTAGTTTGTCACTCTTTCTTCCTAGTCTGTCTTCCTCTGGAAACTCATCTGAAACCTGTTCACCATGGGTGAAACTGATGGTATTTAAAATACCTGTGGCATAGCTTTCAGAGTCACAGAAACTCACAAGCCACCATAGTACAACAAAGTGACAGACTAGTGGTGGCCATTTGGTCTTAAGTAGAAACTGTCACTTTAAATTTCGAGGTGATGTGTGTGCATGCGTAGTAGAACCCTCCAAGGGTGGGGATGGGGTGTCCATTCACTCAGGCATCCCCTCTAGCCACCAGAATGGAGGTTCACAGACAGGGAGAGACCAATGAACAGATATAAAAAAAAAAGAATGTCCACACCTGTATCTCCACGGTTCTGTCAGGCATCTGTGGCTGTTCTGATCCTTACCCTGCTTGGTCTCTCCCGAGATGGTGGCTTCGGGAGCAACTGAGAATCTTGAATTAGAAAGTGCTGGATTTCTTGATTCTGCTACAAATTCCTCTAGCTGTAAGCCTTCCAAGTTTCTAAATATTAAGAGCAACTTTTATCCCTGATACATTTATTTGCTGTTCCTACACACATTGTTCTTTATTTTCTTTTGAATTCTTTGGGTAAAAATAGGAATCACAGTTAAAAAATGGAGATTGAGATGTAACCCAGGGTTACGGGTCTGAAGATGAAAATAACTGCAATGAAGAAGTGGTATTATTTATAAGGGACAATTGCTCTCAAAGCAAAATCAATCAACAATGATGAAATCTGTAGAGTACACCTACCCCTCACTTATCACCATGGTTAGGTTCTAAAGACCAGGTCATTAGACAACAATCAATATTGAGAGGAAGACCACATTATGTCACAAAATGGAGAATGACTACTATCACTGCCAAATTACATCATTACATAACTTCCAACCCATTGAGAATCCTAGTTCAATCAAACTGAAAATTAGCCTAAATCATGACAACCGTCTTTATTCTTGCTTTCCACCTCAGCATTCATCAGCCCAAACGTTCATTATGCAAAATAGTCAGATAGTAGATTTTTTAACTGATGTCAAAACTGTGAAATGCCAGATAAGAAGCTACTCAATAAGTAAATAGTTCTCTTCACATCAGGTTGGGCAGATTTATTACTTCTAACCCTATACAGGGGCCCTGGTGTGGTGCTGTGGGCTAAATGTGTCAGTCAGACTGCAAAGTCATTTGAACTGCAAGGTCTGTGGTTCAAACTCACCATTTGCTCCTTGAAAACCCTATCCAGGGTCACTATGGGTCAGAATCAACTCGATGGCACTTAATAACTGCAACCCTATACAGGGTCGCTATGAGTCAGAACTGACTTGACGGTACTTAATAGCAACAACAACAGACAGTTTTAATGAGACACAATTTCCATAACATAAAATTCCCCCATTTAACGTGTATTATTCGATGACTTTTTGTATATTCAGAGTTTGTATATTCATCATCACAGTCAATATCAGAACATTTCTACTAGCCCCTAAACAAACGCTGCAGCACTTAGTTACATACAACAGGGCCTCCATGTCCCTTACTCCTAGGTAGCAATAAATTTACTTTGTATCTCTACAGATTTGCCTCTATGGAAGTTCATATAAATGAAATCAGAACACGGTCCATTGTGTTAAAGTTTTATTTACTTAGTATAATGTCTCAAGGGTCATTGTTGTAGCGTGCCTCAATACTTCATTCCTTTTTACTGCCACATAATACTCTATTATATACTACATTTTTTTTTTATCCATTCATCTATTGATGAACATTTGAGTTGTTTCCACTTTTTAATAGGAAAAACTATACCATTATGAATACGAGGATTCCAGTTCATACATACACAGGGTGTCAAGGGTGTCAAGGTTTTTTATTCCAAACAAAACACGTTTAAACTCTATGATCAGTGTTGGTTACACACAAGTTATTTAAGAATCACACTAGTCTTAGTCTCCTTGTTGTTGTTTGTTGTTTTTAAGTGCCTTCGAGTTGGTTTTCCAACTCTTAGTGACCCTAAAAAGGCTTTTATAGAACTTCACAGCAGAACTTCTTTGTTGTTATTAGGTATCACTGAGTCAGTCCTGACTCACAGTGACTTTATGCACATCCGAAAGAAGAACTGCCTGGTTCTGTGTCATCCTCACAATCATTGTTACACTTGAGCCCATTGCTGCTGCCACTGTGCCAATCCATCTCATTCAGGGTCTTCTTTTTTGCTGACTCTCCACTTTACCGAACATATTGTCCTTCTCCAGGAATTTGTTCCTCCTAATAATATGTTCTTCTTGTTATTGTTAAGTGCTGTCAAGTTGGTTCTGACTCCTAGCGACACTGCAGAGGGCTTCCAAAGAGCAGCTGGCTGGTTTGAACTGCCAACCTTGTAGTTAACAGTCCAGTGTTGATCCTAAAGTGCTGCATCAGGTACCTTAAAGAAAAGGTTTGTTTTCATTTTTAAAAGTTGTATTCGAAGCAGAGAAGTCAATTCAGAAGGTGATGGAGACTGTGTGACAGCCAAAGGGTAATCTGGATAGATTTTCTGAAAGGACATAGGACAATCATGGGGGATTATTAGAAAGAAGTTTGAAGAAAAGTGAAAGCTGCATTAGTAAGAAAAAGGTCAGGAAAGTTGCACTGAGCAATCCCCTCTCCCCCCCCCCCAAACTATAAGAATGCAATGGCTCATTCTTCAAAGAGCAGCCAGAGCTGTTTGAAAAAATTTGTTGGGAAAACATAGGCCATCCACCCTACAGCCCTCATCTTGCCCTTCACACTTCTTTTTGATGCCCACACTCAACGAACATTTAAAAGAAACACAGTTTGAATTCCTTGAGGATGCTAAATCTACTGTTTTGGCATGGTATAAATTTATGAGTACAGAATTCTTCAGAGAAATGTTAGAGACATTGGAAACAGAAGTAAATAAACCTAGATAGCAAATATGTTTAGAACCACTAGCTCCACTTTTTTATGTTTTTGTCTAATAAAGATTTCTCTGATTTTGTAACAAGAATTTTTGACTTATCCATATAATGCTAAGGTGTGTATGACCTAAGCCAAGACATTTTCAATAACCTCATATGCATGCTAAAGCTGGACAGTGAATAAGGAAGACCATAGAAGAATTGATGCTTTTGAGTTATTGTGTTGGAGGAGAATATTGAAAGTGCAATGGGCTGACAAAAGAATCAATAGATCCGTTTTGGAGGAAGTGCAGCCAGAATGCACCTTGGAGGCCAGGATGACCAAACTTCATCTCTTATACTTCAGACATATTGTCAGGAAGGACCAGTCACTGGAGAAGGATATTATGTTTGGTAAGGTGGAGGGTCAGAGAAAAAGAGGAAGACCCCTAACAAGATGGATTGGCCAAGTGGCAGCATCAATGGGCTCAAGCATGGCAACAATAGTGAAGTTGGTCCAGGATCAGGCAGTGTTTCATTCTGCTGTGCATAAGATTGCTATGAGTTGGAACTGACTTGATGGCACCTAACAACAACAACAAATATAATGCTGCTATGAACAGTCATGAGCAAGTTTGTATATAGACATACATTTTTATTCTCTTGGCTGTAATTATTAAGTCATATGGTAATTCTATGTTTAACCATTTACAGAATTGCCAAACTTTTTTTTTTTTTTTTTCTGAAGTAGACTGCTCCAATTTGTAGTCCACCAATAGTGTAGGAGAGTAACACTTTTTCTACATCCTCATCAACACTTGTTATTATCTGTTGGTGTTTGTTTTTGTTTGTCTGCTTCCTTCCTCCTTAGGTTATAGCCATCTTAGTGGGTGTGAAGTAGTATCTCTTTGCTGTTTTTTTTTTTTTTTTTTTTTTTAAGTTTTTTATTGTGAATTGAGTGGTTAGTTTACATGGGGCAAGATCAGTTTTACACTCATTATTTCACTGCAATGATTAAAATCTCCTCTGTGCATCATCATTCAACAGGGCCTTCTTCTATTCCCTCTTTGTTTTTTTATGGGGGAGGTTGGCGGGATGTACACAAAATCACTCAGGAAAATATAATCATTTAAACAGCCGAAGGACACATTCTGCAAGCTTGCCGTGCTGGCTACCAGCACCTGGTTGCCAGCACACCACCTTTCTCTTTCCCTGAGTCTAGAATCCTCAGCTGCTCTCTCTCTCTGTGCTCTCATCTCTGTCTCCATCTCTGGTGTCACTGCTTCTCTGCATAGGATCCCACATTCCACTCATGCTCTTCTCCTTTGAGGATGTCCTAGAGTTCTCTGTTCCCAGATTGTAAGATTAACTATTCCCCCCCTTTTTGTTACAAAACTTCTACCTTTACAGTTGTGACAATTGCTATTGGTCATGATAACATTTACTTACTATTGAATCATAAGAATCTCATCCCCATCTCCTTTCACCAGACCCATCTAGAAAAGATGAAAACTATTCAAGGGGGATTATACCCCCCCACACACACACACACTGAATCTAAACTCCCTCATGAAAACTTGTAAGCCAGTCATTTCATGCCTTTATAGCCCCTCCCATTTTAGGTAACCAATGTCTAAGTTGCCCGTCCCTATCAACCCTATATACAGAGTGAATAGGATTCATTTTGGATTTGAAGACTCCTTCCCTCTCAGTTGATATTTTGAGCTACTACATCTATAAGTATAGGGCAAGTTCATCAAATTGTAGCAATCTACACTTGTTTCCTTTATCAAAAAAAAGGGGGGGAGGGTTATTTTTTCTTTTATCTTCCTCCAGACGAGTTCTGACCATCAAGCCATCAAAGCCAGGTTGAATGGGTACTAACTACAAGTTTGGGCATTCTTGTGAGTCCCCCCTCACTTCACATCAGCTGGGTGCTTTGCTTTCAACTCCAGCCCTCTGTGGCTAAGTCCTTGTCTATGGGTAAAGAGTCAACAGGTGTCACCACACTTTGGACCAACCAATCCCTCCTCTTCTCTCTCTCATCTCCCAATTAATACGAGTCTATAGAACATGGTCAAACTTGGCCAATATCTTCATTAACCAAGAGACTAACGTGGTCGCCAGCAGCTTAAATGCCTGCTCGTGTGTTCCCTTTGAGTTTCAGTCTAGAAGGGGGAATTGTCTTGAAGGGACTTGATTGCTTGCCTTGGTGGCACCCCAGAGAACAACTTGCTTGTTCTTGTAGTAGCCAATCAGACTACCATTTTTGTTTTTGGATTTTTCCTGCTGGTCTTTCCTTCAAGAAGTATCTTCTGTTCCTTTATCTATTCCAGGCCGGTCTGCTTGTCCTTTTGAGTAGGAATGTCCCACATCAGAGGGTTCTGGATGGGGCTCAGGATTCCACCTTAGGTCTTATAGACTACAAAGGCTCCTTAGGAAAGCTACTTTACTGAACAAATTCTAGAACCAAATTTCAGTATTCCAATCAGTTATAGGCTGAAGACAGGCTTACATGCTTTCTGTAATCTTGTTTCCTGATATTCCTTTCTATCCCAATAGTAGGCAAAGGAAAACAATATTCATAAGTCAGTCAAGCATCTTTACATTATTTCCCCTCTTTAACACATTCAGTTTATGCCTTGATCCCTGTATCACAAAGCCCACTTGTTCCAAGATTGAGCATACATCACTATTGACCTCTGTTCCACTGAGCCCATGCAAACCTGCTTCCATGTTCCCCTATCTACCTTGCTCTTCCATCCACCTCCCACTTCTTGTGTGTTGCCCTCCCCAACACCCGAACTCTGATGTGTCTATTCCTTAACCTGTGCTCTACCATCCCCTCCCTTCCCTCCCCCTCCTGTAAGCAACAAACCATTTTAGTTTTTTTTTTTTCCTTTTAGTATGGAAATCTTTTCTTAAGTTTTACAATAATAGTCTTATGCAGTATTTCTCCTTTTGTGACTGATTAATGTTACTCAGGATTAGGTCCTCTAGGTTCATCCATGTTATGTGGTGGTTTACAGCTTCTTTGTTATTCTTCAAGGTAGCATAATATTACATTGTGTCTATATACACCAAGGTTTTGTTTATCCATTTTTCTGTTGATGGTCACTTAGGCTGCCTCCATCTTTTTGCTACTGTTAATAGTGCTGCTTGAACATTAGTGTGCATATATTCACTCATATGGCTCAGATTTCTTGTTGATATATATCAAGTAGAGGAATTGCTGGATCATAAGGGATTTCTATTTCCAGCTTTCTGAGGAAGCACCATACTGTTTTCCAGAGTGGTGGGACCATTTTGCATTCCCACCAGCAATGTAGGAGTGTCCCAGTCTCTCCACGTCCTTGCCAACATTTATTGTCCTCTGTTTTTTTTTTTTTAAAAACTTCGCTGTTATTGTTGATGTGAGATGATATCTCATTGTTGTTTTGATTTGTATTTCTCTAATAGCTAGACATAAAACCAAACGGCCACCACTCGTCTGTCTGTCGTGCTGTGGTGGATTGAGTTGCTGTGATTCTGAGGGCTAT
>NW_006408601.1:13124957-13171387 GCF_000296735.1 Chrysochloris asiatica | reverse complement strand
GGATCGAACATTGTTTCGTTCTGCTGTGCATGGAGTCGCTATGAGTCGGTTCCGACTCGATGGCACCTGACAACAACAACAATAGCTAATGATCCTGAACAATTTCTTCATATGTTTATTGGCTGCCCAAGTCTCTTCCTTGGTGAAGTGTCTGTTCATGTCCTGTGCCTATTTTTTAATTAGGTTATTTGTCCTTTTCTTTTAGAGGTGTTGTAGTTTTCTATAGATTTAAAAAATTAGTCCCTCATCTCATATGTCATTGCAAAATATGTTTTACCATTCTGTAGTCTCCCTTTTTACTCTTTTGGTGAAATCATTTGATGCACATAAGCTTTGAATTTTTACTATGCCCCAATCATCTAGTTTGTCTTGTTTAGTTTCTGTAATTTTCACAATGTTTGGTACTCTGTGTGTGCCTTGTATTGTTGTTGTTGTTAAGTGCCTTTGAGTCAATTCTGACCCATAGCGACCCTGTATAGGGTTTCCAAGGAACAGCTGGTAAGTTTGAACCACTGACCTTTGCAGTTCAAATGACTTTGCAATCTGACACTTTAGCCCACAGCACCACACCAGGACTCCATGCCTTGTATTATTGTTGTTGTTGTTGTTAAGTGCTGTGGAGTTGGTTCCAACTCATAGCAACCCTGTACATGGTTTCTGAGGCTGTAAATCTTTACGGGAGCAGAAAGCCTCATCTTTCTCCTGTGAAACAGCTGGTAGTTTCAAACTGCTGACCTTGCAGTTCACAGCCTGATTTGTAACCACTACACTACCAGAGCTCCAGGACCCTTAAATTTGTCCCTATTTTTCATTAATGACCTTTATAATTCTGGGATTCACATTTAGGTCTTTAATCCATGCTGAGTTGATTTTTGTATATGGTGTGAAGTAAAGGTCTTGTTTCAGTCTTTTGCATATCTATTTCCAGTTTTGCCAGTACCATCTATTGAAGAGAAATAATACAACCTTGTCACATATCTTGCTTAATTTTAAACCATCCAGTGTTTCCATGTTCTGTTTGAACAACTGCCTCTTGGTCCAGGTACAGATTCCTCATTAGCACAATTAAGTGTTCCAGAATATTCATCCTTCGCAATGTTGTACATGACTTGTCATGATCCACACAATTGAACGCCTTTGCATAGGCAATAAAGTACAGGTAAACATCTTTCTGATATTCTCTGCTTTCAGCCAAGATCCATTGGACATCAGCAATTATATCCCTCGTTCCGGGCCTCTTCTGAATCTGGCTTGAACCTCTGGAAGTTCTCTGTCAATGTATGCTTGCAGCCGTTTCTGTATTACCTTTAGTAAAACTTTACTCGCATGGGATATCAAAGATATTGTCTGGTGATTTCTGCATCCTCTTTGGAATGGGCACAAATATGGATCTCTTCCCATCAGTTGGCCAGATAGTTGTCTTCCAAATTTCTTGGCAGAGATGAGTGAGGGCCTCCAGTGCCGCCTCACATTCTTGAAAGATTTCAATTTTTATTCCATCAATTCCTGGTGCCTTGTTCTTTGCCAATTCATTCAATGCACCTTGGACTTCTTCCTTCAGTATCATTGGTTCTTGATCATATGCTACCTCTTGAAATGGTTGAACATCAACAATTTCCTTTTGGTACAGTGACTCTATGTATTCCTTCCATCTTCTTTTGATGTTTTCTGCATCATTCAATAATTTCCCAGAGAATCCTTCAATAATGAAATTCAAGGCTTGAATTTTTCTTCAGTTTTCCCAGATTGAGAAATGCTGAACATGTTCTTCTTTTTTGATTTTCTGACTCCAGATCTTTGCACATTTTGTTTTGATATTTGTCTTTGTCTTCTCAACCTGACCTTTGAAATTTTCTGTTTAGCTCTTGTACCTCCTCATTTCTTCTATTTGCTTTAGTATCTCTATGCTGGAGAGCAAGTTTCAGCATTTTTTCTGACATCCATTTTGAACTTTTCCTTCTTTCTTATCTTCTTAATGACTTTTTACTTTCTGTGTAATGTTCTTGATGGCATCATTAGTGATGTGATACATTAGTGTTTAGTGTATCAAATCTGTTCTTCAGATGATCTCTAAATTCAGGTGGGATATATATATTCAAGGTCATATTTTGTCTCTCATGGACTTGTTTTCATTTTCTTCAGTTTCACTTTGAATTTGCATATGAGCAGTTCATGGTCTGTTCCATAATTTGCCTCGGCCTTGTTTTGACTGATGATATAGAGTTTTTCCATTATTTCTTACCGCAGATGTAGTCAATCTGATGTCTGTATATTCCATCTGGTGAGGTCTATGTGTATAATCGTCTCTTGTGCTGTCTAAAGAATGTATTTGAAATGAACAAATCATTGATTTTGCAGAATTCTATCATGTGATCTCCAGCATCATTTCTGTCACCTAGGCCATAATTTCCAATGACTGATCCTTCCTCTTTGTTCCCAACCTTTTCATTCCAATCACCAGTAATGATCAATACATCTTGATTGCATGTTTGATCAATTTCAGATTTAAGAAGTTGGTAGAATTCTTCTATTTCCTCCTCACTGGCTTTAGTGGTTTGGTGTGTAAATTTGAATAATAGTAGTATTAAGCGGTCTTCCCTGTAGGCGCATGGATATTATCCTATCACAGACAGCATTGTACCTCATGACTCATCTGGATATGTTCTTTTTAACTATGAATGCAACACCATTTCTCTTCAATTTGTCATTCCTGGCATAGTAAACCATTCTGTTGTCAGATTAAAAATGGCCAATACTAGTCCATTTCAGCTCACTAATGCTTAAGATATCAATGTTTATGCATTCTATTTCATTTTTTACCATTTCCAATTTTCCTAGATTCATACTTCGTATATTCCATGTTCTGATTATTAATGGCTGTTTACAGCTGTGCCCCATCAGCAAATGAAGGTCCCATAGGTTTTACTCCCACGGGCTAAACTACATTCACATCATCACAGTCAACTCTACTTTGAGGAGGCAGCTCTTCCCCAGTTGCATTTTGAGTGCCTTCCAACCTGAACGGCTCATTTTCTGGTAATATATCTGACAATTTCTCTGCTATTCATAAGGTTTTCAGTAAGTAAATATTCTAAAGTAGTTTATCAATCCTTTAAGTAACTCATCTGAAACCTGTCCACCGTGGGTGACCCTGTTGGTATTTAAAATGTTAATGGCATAGCTTCTAGAATCACAGCAACTTACAAGCCACCACAGTATGACAAACTGACAGATGAATGGTGGTTTAACATGCATAGGTGTTGAATTTCGTGCTTTTTTTTTTTTTTAAATCTATTGAATAATCATGTCGTTTTTGTTCTTTATTCTATTGGTGTGGTTTCTTACATTAATTGATGTTATGATAGCAATCCAACCATGTTCCTGAGTCAATTAATATTTGGTTATTGTGTTGTTGTTGTTGTTAGGTGCTGTGGAGTCAGTTCCGACTCATAGCGACCCTGTACAGGGTTTCCAAGACTAAATTTTTAAGGGATCAGAAAGCCTCATCTTTCTCCTGCAGCACAGCTGTTAGACTTGAACTGTTAACCGAGAGATTAGCTGCCCAATTTGTAACCACTGTATAATCCTGTATATTGCTGATTTCCTAATATATTGTTGAGGTATTTTTTTTATCTACAAGAGGACTTCAAATAGTTCATGAAAACATTCCATTATCTTTTAATTAAATTTTTCTCAAACTTATTGAAGTCATCTCATATTACTATTAATAGTAGATTTACTAGTAAATATTTTTGCCACTTACTAGTGGAAATTTCTAGGTAGAGAATGACATTACTATTGTTGACATGTGGTTTAAGGTGATTCTGTTTATACAAATGCTCATTAAAATCAGTCCTCAAAAATGTTTCCGTAGCATTTTTATCCTAATGTGGTCATCTAAATTGCACTCCAACCCCTTTGATTGTGTTCCAGACTTCATTGAATGGGTACTTGCTATGCCAAGAGATGTGGGCTACAGTTATCTGGTGATGACAAATGCAGAGAAGGGTAATAATTAAGAGAACAAATTCTCAAACTAACACTTCTGGATTTGAGTCTTGGCATTTATAACTGTATCTATGTGACTTTGAGAAAAATTACCCAATATCTTTGGGAAAATAACTCAATTTTTGTATGGTAAGTTTCCTTACCTGCAATATAGGGCTAGAAATAGAACCCAACTTCCAATTTTGTTGAAAAACTTTAAGTGTTGAGAACAGTGCCTTACATGTATTAAGACAATAAGATGTTAGTGCTTGTTATGACATAAACCTGGCCTACTCTTGATCCTATTAAGCTCCAGGGAAACACATATGGCAAAATCATAGAATATCAATCCTAAGGAGTCCTTATAGACAACCAAATTCAACCTCATTACATTAAACATGGGGAAACTGAGACCTACAAAGAGTAAATGACATTTCCTAGTGTCACATAAATTTGTCATAAATCAGGAATGAAAGCCCAGTTTTCAGAAAAGTGGTATATAATGGAGGTAACAATACTAATATAGTTTGCTCACCATAGAATGGTCTATCATTTGAAATCTGAAGGGCAACATTTCCCTTAGGACAAAGTTGAGTAGGGATGGGAAGGTGAGTGGAATGGAAATAGGAAGCACAGGGAGGAGGCAGGATAACTGTGGTTGTATGGAGAGGATGGCAATCATTGAGATGGGACATTTGATAAGTTGAATGTAAACCTGATGATCTTGTCTGTAAACCTTCACTCAATTCACAATGAAAAGTTTAAAAAAACAACCCAAAACTCAGAATAGCTGGTTATTGGGATGCTCCATTTATAATCATTTGTGGAGTCTAATCTTGTCTTTGGAGTCCTGGTGTGGTGCTATAGTATAAACACTGAACTGTGAACCTCAAGGTTACTGGTTCAAAACTACCAGTTGCTCCTAGGAAACGCTATACAGGGTATCTATGAGTGGGAACCAACTCTTAGGCTCTTAACTACAACAAAATAACAACAACCTTGTCTTCAAGGCAAACAAGCCCATCTACTCTCAGTACGTTTACTTTAGTTGCTGTCGACTCAAAAGTGACTCCATATGCCGAGAGTAGAACTGCTCCATAGGGTTTTCAAAGCTGTCATATTTCAGTAGCAGATCATCAGGCCTGACTTTTGAGAAACCTTTGGCTGTGTTCAGACCACCAACCTTGCAGCTAGTAGTGGAGCATTTTAAAGTTTGCACCACTCTCAAGATACTATAGACCCCACTCTTAGGATACTTGTTCACAAACTCAGACAAATTCTGATCAACTAAGTAGAGTTTCTGACACAATAATTCCAGACTCTCTAGCTTTAAAGATCATTTACAATCCTGATGGAGACCATGTGTTTATGTCAGAAATAGACCTAGATGGAATCTGAGTTTTGGTCTATAAAAGCTGCATGACCTTAAGCAAGTTATATGTTGTTGTTTTCAGGTGCCATGGAGTCGGTACTGACTCATAGTGGCCCTATGCACAACAGAACGAAACACTGCCCGATCCTGGGCCAACCTCACTTTCGTTGCCACACTTGAGCACATTTGATGCTGTCACTTTGACAATCCATTTCACTGGGTAATTTCTCTTTTTCTCTGATCCTCCACCTTACCAAACATGATATCCTTCTCTAGCAACTAGTCCCTCCTGACAATATGTCCAGAGGATGAGACATCCTGGCCTCCAAGGAGCGCTCTGGCTGCACTTCTTCCAATACAGATCTATTGGTTCTTTTGGCATCCCATGGCACTTTCAATATTCTCCTCCAACACCATAACTCAAAAGCATCAATTCTTCTATGGTCTTCCTTAGTCACTGTCCAGCTTTCGCATGTATATGAGGTTATTGAAAATACCATGGCTTGGGTCAGGCGTACCTCAGTCCTCAAGCTGATGTCTTTGCTCTTCAACACTTTAAAAAGGTCTTGTGCAGCAGATTTGCCTAATGCAATACGTCGTCTGATCTCTTTACTGGTGCTTCCATGAGTGTTGATAGTTGATCCAAGAAGAATGAAGTCCTTGACAACTTCAATCTTTTCTTCATTGCTAAGAACATTGTTTATTGGTCCAGTGGTGAGGATTTTTGTTTTCTTGACATTGAGATGCAATCCATACTGAAGTCTGTGCTCTTTGATCTCCATCAGTAAATATTTTAAGTCCTCTTCACTTTCAACAAGCAAGGTTGTATCATCTGCATATTGCAGGTTGTTAAGGAGCCTTTCTTCAATCCTGATGCCACGTTTTTCTTCATAGAATCCAGCTTCTTGGATTATTTGCTCATCATACAGGTTGAATAAGTATGGTGACAGAATATAACCCTGTCATACCCCATTCTTAATTTTAAACCATTCAGCATCTCTAAATTCATATGCCTTCAACTATAAATTGAGTCCTTGTGTGGCACTGTGAGCTAATGCATCAGACTGCAAAATCCTTTGAACTGCAAGTTCAGTGGTTCAAGCTCACCAGCTGCTCCTTGGAAACCCTATACAGGGTTGCTATGGGTTGGAATTGACTTGATGGCATTTCACAACAACAATAACAACAACAGCTGTAAATTGGTCAACCCTGAAATTGGTGAGTAAATTTTCTCAGAGGATTAAACTGTGTTAATGCATATATTATTGTCATAGCTGACATGAAAAAAATGTGTTCATTGTGTTTATTTATTTTATTGATTTTACTCATCTCTACAAGGTTCTGGGGTTTTGTACAGTCCTCCTTATGCAGACCGACCGAATCTGCCTTTTAGACTCTGCTTGCTATTGGGCTCCTTCTCAACTTCTGTGAAAAGAGATTACTGAAGTTTCAGTTTTCTGTGTTCACTCTGGATCCTTCTTCGAATCCACCTGAGATGATCCATTGTGCTTTGGCTCTACCTCCAGCCCTTGGGGAAAACATGACAATGTCATGAAGAAGGAAAGTCACCAATCACAAAATCAGGCACTTTTTCCTCTCTTTGAAATCTAAGACACCAACAATAATTATAAAGTTGTGCAGTCTCCATTCTTATTACTAATGAGGAGTTTCTTCACAATGCTTTTGCTTCATAGGCATCTTGTAAAATTAAATTGAATTTCACTTCTTTTCTCCAATCATTGACAGAGCAGATGGTCTGTTTAATGCCAATTATTTTTTCCAGGGAGATTCTCTGGTTAGATCTCAGCTCTCTCCTGTGTAATTAAAAGCACTTCTCCCTGTTTTTCTACCTCTCTTCTTCCTAGCTGTCTTGACCATGATCAAGAGTCGCTGCTTTGTATAAATGCATCTCTTCCTGCACCGAATCCTGGTGTGGCACTGTGGGTTAATGTGCTGGATTGCAAGGTCTGGTGTGAACTGCAAGGTCAGTTGTTCAAGCTCACCAGCCGCTCCTTGGAAACCCTAAACAGCATCACTATGGGTCAGAACCAACTTGATGGCACTTAACAAATACCTACACTGAATTAAGAGGTGACATGATTTAACTGTCAAACATATAGACCTGGTTGCTTAGCACTTTCTTTTCTGAAGTGCTTTGAACAGGTTCTTTCTAGTTTGAGTCCCTGCTGAGAAATTGTCTTTCCGTACCAAATATACTTATGTGTACAGAAGATCTAGATATAGATCATGGTTCAGTATATCTGGGGTGAAAATGTAAATTCTCAGCAGCAATTGAACCAAAATAAACCAGTTCAAAACCCTGTTTTTTTTCCAGCTAGAATTATTGGAGCTGAAGAGGTTGGGTTATAGAAAGTGCTTAATTTTTATATCTCATTCAGACAAAACCCAACAAAGTTATCTTTATATCAGCACCAATGACTGTTCTGTTTTGACTAAAAACTTCAAAGGGCAGTTGAAATTTTTTTTTTTTTAAATAAAGACCATAATTTTGCCAGGTCCAATTTCCCACAAAGTGGCTGTTGGACATAAACTTGTAAAAAGCAAAGAGAAACATTAATGAGCAAGCCTGAAACCCACATGCTGCTGATTGGGGTGTTCAATGTGATGTCCAACTTAATTTGCATGCATCTGGCTTGTTACTGGATCCCACAAGCCTTCACAAATTAAATAAAGATGATGGTTTAGTTTAATCATAAGAAAGCAAATATGCAAATAATTGAGGAAGAATCCTTGATGGTTATGAAGCTAAATTCACCAGTGAAGTAAGAAAGACTGAGTAGTACTGAATGTTTGAAGAGAACTGAAACTTTGGTAAAAATTTTAAAACTGGATGAATATACAGTTTACTTTCTTCACTGCAGAGAGAAAATACACACAGATGACGATAGATGAGTTACTTGAATCCTCTATTACTGTGTTTTATCATCTGTAAGCTGGGCATTAAGAATTTCTCCTTTTGCAGGTAATTATTTTGAAAACATGTATGCACTAAATAGAACTTCGTCAACAAATGTTAATTCTTCCCTCTTATCTGACCCAACTGCTCTGAGACCAGTCTTCTCCAGACCACATGTTTCCATATGCTAACTTCTCAAGGTTAGCTCAGCATTCTCCCCATCACTCATGCCCAAAACAGTTATAAAGAGTTTTCTGGGAGCCAAGCCCTGTGCTCAGTGCTAATGATTTTTAAAATAACATAAATAGAATTAACAGTCCAAGTTTTTAGAAGAATTTATGATAGTAGACAAGAATACAACAATCAAATTTTGTTTAATCCCTCATTCATTCATTAGAATTTACAGAGCACCTACTATATACTAGGCTATTCTCTAAGCATTTAAAATAGAGCAAAGAGCCAATGACAAAAACAACCTTCCTTCATGGAGTTGACATCTTGGCATGATGAAAGGCAAAAAAAAAAAAAAAAAGAATCAGGAAATGAGATCATAGATTCAGGTGATAAATATTAAGGAGAGCGACAACGCAGGAAAGGAGACTAGAAATGCTACAGTAGGAATGTTGTCATTTTACATGCAGTGATCAAGTAAGGCTTCCCTAAGAAACTGAAACTTCAAGACTTGAAGCAACTGAGGCTGGAAGACATATAAATACCTGGGGGGAAATATTCCAAGCAGAGGGATCAGGCTGCGCAAGAACTTTGAATAGAAATACGCCTGAAATGTTCTAGACGTTGTTTTTGTTGTTAAGTGCCATCGAGGTGGTTCCAACTCATAGAGACTCTTATAGGGCTTCTGAGGAGCAGCTGGTGGGTTTGAACTGCTGAACTTGTAGTTCACAACCCAGTGCTGATCCTACAGCCATACATCAGGAGTCCTTGGAGACTTTGTAGGAGCCCAGTATTCCTAGAGCAGAGGAAGAAACGGGGTGAGGAGGTGGTGGATAACAGGAGTAGAAGCCCGAGGCATAAATAAAAGTCAGATTTTAGAGAACCTTAAATATTTGCTGGGCTTTGCTGTTACTCCGAGTGAAATGGGAAACCACTGAGTGGTTTTGAGTAGACAGGTGATTGACTGATGTTTTAAAGGACTCATTCTGCCTGTTCTGTGTTGTAAACATAAAATCAATATTCATGTTGCTAACTGCCATCATGTAAGCCCCCTACTCATGAAGACCCCATGCACAAGGGAAAGAATTGTTGCCTGGTCTTGCATCATCCCCAGGATTGCTTGTGGATCAGACCATTGGAACCATAAGGTTTTCACAGGCTGATTTTCTGAAGAGGATCACCAGGCCTTTCTTCCTAGTCTTGTTAGTCTGGAAGCTCCTCTGAAACTTGTTCAGCATCATGGCAACACACTGACAGAAAGAGCATTTGAGGAGCAGTGGCTGGGCATTGAACCACTGAGTCTTCTACATGGAAGGCAGGAATTCTGACACTGAATACTCACTGCTCCATAGGTGATAAGTGTTGTTGCTATTGTTAAGTGCTGTAGAGTCTGTTCCAACTCATAGGAACCCTGTGTACACCAGAATGGAACACTGCCTAGCTTTGGGCCATCCTCACAATTATCGTTAGGTTTGAGCCCACTTTTGTTGCCACTGTGTCAATCCATCTCATTAGCAGCTTTTCTCTTTTTTGCTGAACCTCCACTCTACCAAGCATGATGTCCTTTTCCAGGGACTGGTCCCTCCTGATATCATGTCCAAAGAGAGAAAGTCGGGCCATCCTCCGTTCTCAGAAGCATTCTGGCTGTACTTTTTTTCAAGACAGATTTGTTTGTTTCTTCTGGTATCCCATAGTATTTCAATATTCTTCTCCAACACCATAATCCAATGCAGTGATTCTTCTACAGTATTCCTTATTCATTGTTCAACTTTCACACATGTATGAGGCCACTGAAAATACCATTGCTTTGGCCAGTCATGCCTTAGTCCTCAAACTGATTTCCTTACTCTTGAACACTTTAAAGCAATCTTTGGCAGCATATTTACCTAATGCAATACATCGTCTTATTTGTTGAAAGCTGCTTCTGTGAGTGTTGATTTTGGATCCAAGCAAAATTGAATCTTTAACAACTTCCATCTTTTCTCTATTTATCAAGATGCTGTTTATTGATCCAGTTGTGAAGACTTTTGTTTTCTTTACAGTTAGGTGCAGTCCATACTGAAGGCTGTGTTTTTTTGTTTTTTTTTTTTTTTTTTTTTTTTTATCTTTATTGGTAAATATTTTAAGTCCTTCTTGTTTCCAGAAAGCAAGATTGCATAATCCACAAGGTTGTTAATGAGTCTTCCGCCAATCCTGATGCCACATTCTTCTTCATATTATCCAGCTTCTTAGATCATTTGCTCAGAATACAGACTGAATAAATATGGTGAAAGTGTACAACCCAGCGGCACATTTTTCCTGATAGTAAACCTTTCAGTATTTCCTGTTCTGTTTGAATGGCTGCCTCTTAGTCTATGTATAAGTGCCCCATGAACACAATTAAGTGTTCTGCAATACCCATTCTTTACAATACTTTGTCATGATCCACACGGTCACAAGACTTTGCATAATCAATAAGCAAAATAAACATCTTTCGTATCTTCTCTGCTTTCAGTCAAGATCCATGTGACATCAGCAATAATATTCCAAGTTTCACATCTTATTCTGAATCTGGCTTGAATTTCTGGCATTTCTTGTTGATGTACTACAGTAACTATTTTTGAATTATCTGCAGCAAAATGTTACTTGCATATGATATTAATGATATTATTTGATGATTTTGACATTGTTTCCTGTCACCTCTCTTTGGAATGGCACAACTCTTCAAGTCAATTGACCACTTATTTGTCTTCTAAATTTCTTGACATAGGTGAGTAAGTGCCTCCAGTGCTGCATCACTTTGTTGAAATACTTTAGTTTGTATTCCATCAATTCCTGGAACCTTGTTTTTGACCAACACCTTCAGTGTAGCTTGAAAAACTTCTTCCTTCAATACCACTGGTTCTTAATCACATGCTACCTCTTGAAATGGCTGAACATCCACCATATCTTTTTGGTGGTGACTATATATTCCTTCTGTCTTCTTTTGATACTTTCTGCATCATTAGATATTTTGTCCATAGAATCCTTCAACGTTGTGAGTCAAGGCTTGAAGTTTTCTTCAGTTCTTTCAACTTGAAAATGTTTTCTTTGGGTTTTCTAACTTCCAGTCTTTGTACATTTCATTATAATACTTGACTTTGTCTTATCAAATTGCCCTTTGAAGTTTCTGTTCAGCTCTTTTACTTCCTTATTTCTTCTATTCACTTTAGATTTTCTAAGCTCAAGAACAAGTTTCACACGATAAGTAAAAGCCAGAATACTAGTTAGGTGGTTGTTGCAAAAATCTGATGGTGGCTCAGATAAGTTTCTGTGGTTGAGAACAGGAGAAGTAGTTATACTGTGGATACATTCTGCAGGTACAGCCAAGAAGACTTCCAGATGGAATGCATATGTAATATAAGTGAGGAGTCAAGGAAGAATCTAAGTATTTTGATCTAAGCAACTTGAAGCATGAGTTTGCCATTAATTAAAATGGAGAATATAGCAGGAAAAGTTAAGTAGGGAAGTAAGGATGACTCTTAGGAGTTCAGCTTTGGACATACTAACTGATTAAAATAATGTTAAAAAAATACAGTGGCATATACAAGATTTACTTCTCAAAGAAGCTAACTTAAACTGGTAGTTGTCTTACCTGAAATTCTCTTAAACAAAATCCACTTTTAGTTTGTGATTTTACTAAGTACATTCCTTTCTTTTACCTGTCTCCTAGCCAATCTGACTTCTAGGTTTCATTCAAGGTCTTCTACAGAAAGCTATTCTACATCTTTTTCTTCTTCTTCTTCTTTTTTTTTTTTTTTTTTTTTTTGTGGATTCCTGCAGAACTATCTATAGTATAGTCTCAGAATACACAGCCTGGAAATTCATTTTAATCCTTTTGTCAGTCTTTGTTTTCTTGTAATCTCTTCTAGTGGGTGCTTATGCTCAATATTATTGCCTGATCTACAGACCCTTGATATGGTAGTGGTGGTGATGTGCTGTGGATTCACTTCCAATTGATAGCAACCCTGCATAGGGTTTTCAAGGCTGTAAATCTTGATGGGAGCAGAAAGCCTCATCTTTCTCCCATGCAAAGGATGGTAGTTTTGAACTGCTGTCCTTGAGATTAGCAGCCTGACTCATAACCACCACATTACCAGAGCTCCTTGACCCTTGAGATAAAGAACATGTATTCAAAAGAACATCATTTTCACATTTCTGGGGCGGTGTTGTGGTTCTCTATCACTGGTTTCACTTTAAACTAGATATCCAGTATGTGTCAAAAATCAAAACAGAACAGAAGACTAGGATACAGCCCAAGAAATTTCCCAGATTCTCTTCCTCCTCGGCCCTTGACTGCTTCCTGGCCATCTTCTGTACCTCAGTGGTGGGGGCCCACTTGGAGATTCTGTTCGGGTGCCTGACGCTAACCAGCTGCTGACAAAAATCTCTAGATGCTGATGTCATGCCATACGTAAGTACATGGAACTGACTGCCCTTATCATCTGTCTGAATGAAACAATCATGAAATCCTGTGCAGATTATTCACTGTGGGCAGAATTTTGACCGATAAGAGAGAAGATTAAAGAGGAGCTAGAAAAATAAATTCCCTGTCCCCTCCTAACTTCTACTGGATAGTTGGTTTCTCATTACAGCTCTCTAGAAGCCATTCCAAATGACTTGTAAGCAACAAGTTGAATTACACAGAGTACTGGAATAGATGTCATTACATTATAGGCTCTAAGGAATCCTGCAAATGGAAGATATATTTAACCTTTATAACCCAGCATATTTTCAAAATTCATAGGACCACTAGAGAAAGCTTTCATTGTTACATACATCTAATACCATCCTGGAGCATGCAGGTTGGGTATAGGTGTTTTAATTTACTCTCAAATGTCATAACTTAGTCAACTTAGAGAGTTTAGCTATGTGAGGAGCTAGGAACGTCCAGCACTGCACCTGCCTTTAACTTTCTTGTCCAGCCTGCCCAATAACATCACTATAGGAGAGATGGGCAGCAGAAAGAAAAGACTGTCTTGGTCACTGCTGAATATGAGTCCTACAAAGTCTTTGCTAAAGCAAAGTCTTGTGATACGATATGGCTTAAAAGAACAAGGATGGATTTTTCTCGCTAATTTATTTGCCTTTGACACATCAACTGGGCATCGCCTAGAGAGTAGCTGTGATATTTCTGGATAATAATAGGAATTCGGTTTGTTCAAAGAATTTTGCACCTCTGTGACAGAGTCTTGGTATGGCTCTGTAAGATAAGCACTGAACTGCTAAAAAGACAAACACTGAACTGCTAACCACAAGGTCAGTGGTCCAAACCCACCAACCACTCCTCAGAAGCTCTATGCAGACCCCTATGAGTTAGAACTGACTCGACAGAACTTAACAGACTTAACAATGGTGCTGTAGGATAATCATTGGACTGCTAACCACAAGGTCAGCAATTCAACCACCAGCTGCTCTTTGGGAACTCTATACAGTGTTCTAGGAATTGTAACCAACTCCATGACACTACACAACAATAACAACCTCCTAATCTGTAGTTCTGGTAACATAGTGGTTACGATTCAGGCTATTAACCTCAAAGTCAGCAGTTCGAAGCTGCCAGATGTTTCACAGGATAAAGATGAGGCTTTCTGCTCCCATAAAGCTTTACAGCCTTGGAAACCCTATACGGAGTCTCTATGAGTCTGAGCTGACTCCACAGCACACAACCACCACCAATTACTCAATCACTTATCTGTCAGTTTGCTGTACTGTAGGGCCTTGTATGTTGCTATGATGCTGGAAGGTATAACATCAGTATTTCAAATACACCAAGTTTCAGTGGCACTTCCAGATGAAGACAAACTAGAAAAAAAGCCCCAGTGATCTACTTACAAAATTAGCTTCTGAAAACTTAATGGATCATAAGAGAGTGTTGTTTGATGTAGGGCTGGAAGATGGCCCCTGGGTGGGAATGTACTACATAATAGCAGCAGCACCTGACACAAACATGTGAGTGTCTGTGAAGATGGTTCAAAACTGAGCAATGTATCATGTTGTTATACCATGAGTCAAAGCTAATGCAATGGCAATTAACAAATACAGCAACTCTTGCCACTGCAAATAGATGGCTAAGAAGGAGGTGGCATATGTGGGAGTTCCTAAGGAAGGGCTTATGAAACCTCTGCCTTGTTCCTAAGTGAGATCCAGGTGTGGATCATCTTTTGCACTGCCACCCGCCCTCACTGAGAATGCAGCTTTAACCTGGAAATGACAATACAGGGGCGCTTCGATTGCAAGGATTATAGGAAAGCTCGTTCTCTTGGATCCTAGACCAACCTGTTTTGCATAGGACTTTCCACAAGGTTGTTTCCACATCTGTGTTCTTCCACAAGAAAAATCTTTGGAGAATAATTTCTGAGTTATTTAATCCCTGCCAACTTTTCTCATTTTTATGGGATCTCTGCCACTATATACTTAGTTGAAGTTCTGGTGTGGTACTGTGGGTTAATGCGCTGGACTGCGAAGTTGGCTTGAACCACATAGTTGGCAGTTCAAGCTCACAAGTTGCTCCTTAGAAACCCTATACAGGGTCTCTACTAGTCAGAACTACCTCAATGGCACTTAACAACAACAACATACACTTAGTTGATGGTCGGAGCTAGATATTTAATTCTATATAGATCTAGATTTGAATAACCATTCTGTTATCTTCTTCAGTTATCCACCCGGCATATGTGT
This sequence comes from Chrysochloris asiatica, assembly GCF_000296735.1. Classification (NCBI taxonomy): domain Eukaryota; kingdom Metazoa; phylum Chordata; class Mammalia; order Afrosoricida; family Chrysochloridae; genus Chrysochloris; species Chrysochloris asiatica. Next base: position 13,156,241 of record NW_006408601.1, on the reverse strand, counting down.
TTAAACCACAAATGTCTTTCTAGAACATGGTAAGTCTTTGAGCACAGTACAACATCATGTATATAATCCATAGCATAGTACATAATCCAGAGCATGCATAACAGGATCCACCATGGAATGTTTTCCAATAAGAGAATAACTCGAACATTGAACTAAGAAGAACAGAACCATTCTTAAGGCTCTGCTCCCTCGTGTGGAGAGAACAGCACAGCCACCTCTGTAGCTTTCCACTTTGCTAAGAATAGTAGTGAGTCCTGATGTGGCGCTGTGGGTTAATGCGCCGGACTGCAAAGCCATTTGAACTGCAAGGTCGTCAGTTCAAGCTCACCAACTGCTCCTTGGAAACCCTATACAGCATCACTATATGTCAGAATTGACTCAACAGCACTTTAACAGCAATAGTAGTAGCCATCTTGGTAATAACATCAATTGAGACCTTGCCCTGTAAAGTTGATTTTGTCCCATAGGGTTTTGGAAGCTGTCAATCTTTGGGGGACTAGAAAGCCTCATATGTATCCTGTGAAGCAGCTGGTGGGTTTGAAGTTTAGTGCTTATCCTACAGTGCCACCAGGACTCCTTCCAGTGTGCTATATAGAAGGTTTTTCTAAGCGGAGATGACAGGAGACCTGGAATGGTATGGAAACTCATACTAAATGTTAAGAGGTGGAAAGGAGAAGTGTTTTATCTGAGGACTCCCATTTGCCAGACAAGTTTCTAGACTTACAGATTTTATTCATGTATTAGCTCCAAAATTGAATTGGACCATTCACTCTGGTTCAATTTACTCTCAAGTCTCCTGGTCCCCAAGGATTGGAACAGTTCTGAACAAAGCTCAGAACCTGTCAACTATAGCTGAAAGAGATGCCAATATTTTAGCAGGAAAAGGCCACCCAACTGGGTCACAGATCACAGCTCTCACAATAGTACAATAATTAGCCTCTTGGTATTTTACTTAAATAGGACTTTCCCTTGCACATTAAGCATTATTTCATATTTTATATTGGTGTCTGTTTGTATTTGGTGCAGTTGTTTCATTATTAATGGAAAGGAGCAATTCCGAACTTCATGATTAATTTTAATGTAGACCTTCCTTCTGTAAATAATTGATGAGAAAGATGATCAGAGCAGCACCCAGTCAGAGCGGATATTCTTTCTGTCAACTCTTATCTTCTCATTCATACTCACTTTCAAATCGCCCCTGAGAACCTTTATTTGGTTGCAGATGTTTTGTATTCCCCAACTTCCTGTCACTTAGTTCTTTGGTTATATGGCTACAAATCCTACGATAGCTTCATAAAGAAAAGAAAACAGCTTCCCCCATTTTTCTCCAACTATTTATAGGAAGAAAACCTGAGGCTGCAGAAATAAAGTTATTTCTATCCTCCTGGGGTGCTGAAACCAGTGGCAAATGAGTTAGGAGAAATCTATGAAAGGAAAAACAACTTACATTTTACAGCACATTACACGGTGCTTTTAAAATTAAAAACTGAAATGCCATGGCTAATATCTCAGTGGATTGTGAAATATCTCTTTCACTCTTCCGCTCTGCCTAGGCATGTCCCCTCCTCTACTGAATTTGTAATTACTGGCTTGTGTTCTTTGCCTTAGAATATCTGGTAGGCTCTGGGAACCACTAGAAAAAGAACAAGGGAGGTCACCATTTATTTCAGAGTCTTGGTGTGGCACTGAAGGATAATGCGCTGAACCACAAGGTCAGTTTGAACCATAAGGTCATTAGTTCAAACTCACCAGCCCCTCCGCTGAAACCCTATACAGGATTGCTATGGTCAGAACCAACTCGATGGCACATAACAACAACAACCACTTATTTCAGTGCTGATTGACCAAGCAGCCTTTCAATGTATACTTAATTGTTTTTTGACAGATGAATGAAAGGGTCAGAAAGCACATACCTTAGAAGCCAGTGATGGAAACTGAAGCAGTTACCATCCAGTCAGTTCTGACTCATGGCTACCCCGTGTGTATCAGAGGAGAAAGTATACTCCACAGGGCTTTCAATGGCTGATTTTCAGGCAGATCTTTCTTTTAAGGTACCGCTGAATGGGTTCAAACTGTCAACAATTCCAATAGCAGCCTAGTGTACCAACTGTTTGTACTACCTCTAACTCGACTCCAGGACTATATAAAAAACAACAGCAAAATCCTCTCCGGGGCTTCCCAGTAAACACACATTTGTCTCACTTATCATTAGGGCTTCCTGTCGGGTCTTGGCTTTCTTGACGCCACCTCGTCCTCTTTCTTAGAGCTTAATCCTCTTAGCTACTCCATTTCTCTTATAATTCAAGTAAAGAGTGAAAAAGACAGAAAAGTGAGATTTATGGTCATTGTACATTGACTAGAGGACAGGCTCTGGTAGCGTAGTGGTTACGAATCGGGCTGTGAACCTCAAGGTCAGCAGTTCGAAACTACCAGCTGTTCCGCGGGAGAAAGATGAGGCTTTCTGCTCCCGTAAAGATTTACAGCCTCGGAAACCCTGTTCAGGGTCGCTATGGGTCGGAACCGACTCCATGGCACATGACAACAACAACAACAAGAGGACAGGAGGGATAGAGAGGGGCTGGATCTCACTTGTCTCTAGCTTTGAATCTTTTGTTAAGTATTGTCGAGTCAGTTCCAAGTCATAGTGACCCTGTATAGGGTTTCTGAAAGGAGCTCTGGTAGCGTAGTGGTTACGAATCGGGCTGTGAACCTCAAGGTCAGCAGTTCGAAACTACCAGCTGTTCCGCGGGAGAAAGATGAGGCTTTCTGCTCCTGTAAAGATTTACAGCCTCGGAAACCCTGTTCAGGGTCGCTATGGGTCGGAACAGACTCGGCGGCACTTAACAACAACAACATTGGGTTTCTGAGGAGCAGTTGGTGAGCTTGAACCACCAACCTTGTAGTTCAAACCAACTTTGCAGTCTAGTACATTAGCCCACAGCACCACACCAGGACTCCAATAAATTTTCTTACTACTTCCACCATTGGCTCTTCATTTAGATGGGTCTACTCATATTTTTTGTCCCTCTTTTGCAATTCTCATCAATACAGATAATAGTATAACTTACTTGAATGAGTAAAATATTAACAGTAATTTATAGAATTAGCATGCATTTACTGAGCAGCTTTTAGATCTGACTGGTTAAAAAAAAAAGATCAGTGACCCATTAGACATTACCAGATTAATATAGACTAGGGGACTCAGTTATAATCATAGAAAGTATACACAGCATAGAGCAAGGGAAATGCAGACGCTCTGCAATTGGACCCATAAGGAGACTTGGGGTTAAAATGCTGCTAGGAGACAGTACTGTCTGCATAGCGCTGAGAGGGAATGGTGGATAGCATTGTGTAAAGTTAGGGGAGGGTAAACTTTCCAAGCAGATAGAGCAATGGGTGTGAAAAATGAGACCTGCGAATATTAGAAAAATAGCTCAATGTCGCAACAAAGACACAAGCAAAATATAAAAATCTTGGCAAGGCGAGTTTACTTCAGCAGAAGGGTGTGTAACTGCTCAGCGTCTGCCCAGAAAGCACACCAGGCAGGCAGGCAGTTCAGATTTTTATACCTAATGCAAGGCTGTGGCTCATCCTATTGGTTTAGGATTTCGACCCCACAGTCTTACCTTTACCTGACTGGCCAATTCAATTTGTGCTGGGAAGAAAGGGATTGGGTCTTGAGGAACTTTGGAATGAATGTCTTTATTTCAGGAGGTACATGTCAGAAGCCCACTGCAGGGGCACTTGGGATGTCTGTTTCAGAAAGTGATCTCTTACCAAGGACTGGTTGTGGCCAGTTTGTAGCATGAATATAAGAATAGGAGGGGTTCTCTAAATGGACTTAAGGAAAAAGACTAGAAGGGCTAGAATCTAGCTTATCTTATTTTGGTTCTAACCTTATTTTATATCCTTTGAAGGGAAGACATATGTATTCCTTTTTCCCACAAGAAGAAAACATGACATCATAAAACTATATATTTTTCTGGAGCAGAGAGAACAAGGGAAAAGGCAGGGAAGACAGTGTGAGGTGAAGATGGAGCGATAGGTGGAGTCAGGATCAGGAAACCTCATACTGTGATCAAGATTTCCGTGTGATGTTTCAATCCATGCTGTCACAGAAAATTCCTCAGGATATAGTTTGGTGTGCATCAAGTACTTTTCATAGAACACATTTTCAAACCCCTGTGGCTCAAACTAGAAAACTTCACTAACAAGTGCTATTTTGGGGCTGAACAAAGGCTTCTCAGTCATGAGAGTCATGTAAGAACCCGTAAAGAACAAATGCTTTTTGTGGCATTCACTTGCAGGGGTTATGATTTTGTAAGATTAGGGTGGGATCTTCTCATTAATACTTTCAAAGTACCTCACATCTTTCTAATATGTAGTCAAGGCAAGAATCACTGCTGTAAATCATGTGATGTCTACATCTTGTCTGAGCTGTAGCCTCAGAATTTAATTCTTACGCATTAAATAGGTAGTGCTTTAATATATAAGGGATCAAAGAAGAAAGACATTGTGCTGGGTCAAGTGGAGGGTCAATGAAAAAGAGGAAGACCCCCAATGGGGTGTATTGGTACAGGGGCTACCGCAATAGACCCAAGTGTAGCAACAATTATGAGGATGGCGCTGGATCCAACAGTGCTTTGATTGTGCCTGAGGTGGCTATGAGTCAGAACTGACTTGATGACACCTAACAGAAACAAAGAAGTATGGATGCATTTGAATTATGGTGTTGATGGAGAATATAGAATACACATACCAGGAACTGCCAGGAGAATGAGTAAATCTGTCTTACAAGAAGTATAGCCAGAATGTTCCGTGGAAGTGAAGATGGCGATACTTTTTCTCATGTACTTTGGACATACTGTCAGAAGACTTCCTAGAGAAGAACACTGTGCTTGGTAGAATGGTGGCGGTGGTTATGTAGCATGGCATCTGTTCCGACTCATAGCGACCCCGGACAGGGTTTCTGAGGCTGTAAATCTTTACAGGAACAGAAAGCTTCATCTTTCTCCTGCAGAACAGCTGGTAGTTTCGAACTGTTGACCTTGTAACCACTACACTACCAGAGCTCCTTGCTTGGTAGAGGAGAGGACCAGAAAAAAAGAGAATTAATTCAATGGCTACAAGAGGCTCAAACATAGCAATGATCGTGAACATGGTGTTATACCAGGCAGTGATATTTTCTGTTGTACAAAGGGTCATTCTGAGTCAGAACTAACTCAACAGCACCTAATAACCAAAGTGATCTGCTTATAACTGGTACAATGTCCCTACATTGAGAGGCAGTATGAGAAACGGTTCTTTGAAACTCATCCAGTCCTTAGAGTAAAGATATTGCATAATATGTTATAGGGAACCTCCCTAGAAGGTATAGGAGAGAAATTGTGTCTTCTCTTAATACAAGGGAAAGTGGGCTTTACTGGAGTCACTGGTTCACTTTTCATCTTTTGTCTACTCTGAGCCATTTCAAATAATATTTTCCTCATCCCATTGGTTGTTAGAAAGCTTGGAACTCAATTTGCTAACCACCTAATACAAGTTAAGTAGAAAGCAAGCCATTTGTGTATTAAACTCATTTCTTATCCCTCCTTAATTTTGTATTCCCCATTTTCTTCTCAATTTTCCTTCTCTGTCTTAAAGTCCCTGCATCTGCTAAGCTATATGCATCATTTTACCTACTGTTATGTATTGAATTGTGTCCCCACCAAATATGTGTTGTAAATCCTAACCTCTAAGCCTCTGACTCAGAGTCCTGGTATGGCACTGTGGGTTAATACACCAGACTGCAAAGACGTTTGAACTGCAAGGTTGGCAGTTCAAGCTCACCAGCTGCTCCTTGGAAACCCTATATAGGGTTGCTAAGGTTTGGAATCAACTTGATGGCACTTCACAACAACAAGCCTCTGGAGGACTATAGTTCCATTTGGGACCCAGCTATCTGTTATGTTAATGCAATAGGAATGATATAGGGCAGAGCTTGAGTTAATCTCTTCTGAAATAGAAAAGAGATTAAATTTATAAAACAAAGAAGCAGAGATGGAGGACGACAGATGCCAAGTCACATGAAGATTACTCAGAAGTAGATGCTCATGGAGACAAGGATTTTCCTCTAGAACCAACAGAGAAAGAACAGATTTCCCCAGGGCCCACACTCTGAATCTGGGCTTCTAGTCTTCCAAACTGTAAGAAAATCAAGGCTGGTTTGTTCAAGGTCACACATTTGTCGTGTTTCTGTTATAGCAGCACTAGACAACCTTAAATCTGTTTTTTATAAAAAAATAAAGTGGACTGTATGTAAACAAATGAAAAAACTAAATGTATATAGAAGACTCTGTTGTGCAAAAGTCCCTGTGTGATGCAAACAGTTAATGCACATGGCTGCATTTAACCAAAAGGTTAAATGCTTAAGTATACCTACAGGCACCTAAGGAGCTCTGGTAATGCAGTGGTTATGTGACCCTGTGCAGGGTCACTATGAGTCGGAACTGACTCCACAGTACTTGACAACAGAACAACAGGCACCTTGAAGGATCTCTAGTAGCGTAGTGGTTACGAGTCAGGCTACTAACCCCAAAGTCAGCAGTTTGAAACTACCAGCTGTTCGATGGGAGAAAGGTGAGGCTTTCTGCTCCTGTAAAGATTACAGCCTCAGAAACCCTCTGCAGGGTCTCTGTGAGTTGGAACCAACTGCACGGCACACCACCATCATCACCATCACAGGCATCTTGGGAGTTCTGTTGTAGCACTGCATGTTAATGGGCTGCGCTGCAAGGTTGGTTTGAACCGTAAGGTCAGCAGTCCAAGCTCACCAGCCCATCCTTGGAAACCCCATACAGGGTTGCTATGGGTCAGAACCAAGTCAATGGCACTTAACAACAACAACAAAGGCACCTTGGAAGAAAAACGTGGTGTTTTACTTCTGAAAAATAAGCAATAGAAAGTTTTCTTAAGTACAGTTCCACTCTAACACTCTTGGGTTTGCCAGGATCAGAGTGAAGCCAAAGGTAAATGTTACTCTGGTTTTGTTTTGTGTTTTGGCTTGTGAGCTAAAGGATCTGACTTAATACTCTCCTTTTCATATGAATAAAAAAATCCACCTTCCAAGCTCAGGAAAAATTTGGATGGCTTAAGTGTTCCTAAATTTCAGAGTGAAAAAGTGTGACGCTCCTACCCTGGACTGCTGATGGTGGTGGTTATGTGCCGTGGAGTCGGAACTGACTCATAGTGACCCTGTACAGGGTTTCCGAAGCTGTAAGTCTTTACTGGAGCAGAAAGCCTTATCTTTCTCCCACGTAACAGCTGGTAGTTTCGAACTGCTGTCCTTGCGGTTCGCAGCCCAATTCATAACCATTATGCTACCAGTTGTTAAAACCCACAAGCTGCTCCTCAGAAACCTTTTGCTGGGTCACTGTGAGTCAGAATCAACATTACAGCATTTAACAAAAGCAACCACAAGTAGATACGAAAGCACAATTACACAAGTTTTGTAGAATAAAGAAACAAATTGAAATAAAGAGAAAAAAGAGATAAAAATCTTCCTTTCCTTTTCTTTACTCTATGCCTTTCCCAAGTACACTGATTTTTTTGGATTTTCTTTTGTCTTTAACATGAGAAAGAGGGTAGAGTATTGTAAGCAAGAATCAGACTAATAGAGACATAAATCTCCCCCTGTTCTATGAGCACTTAATATATATCTGCTGTCTCTTTTTGATCAGGGGAGTTTTCGCTCAGAAGTAAATTTGTTAATCTGATTCTAATTCAATTCAGTCATACTACCTGAAATGAAGATCTTGGTTTAAATCTATTCCATATTCATGTGGAGAAATACTGTCTCACCACAAGTTTCTCCAGCAAGGTAACCAAAATGGAGCTCACTGGGTTGTTTTTAGATAATTTCATTATAAAAAAAGCCAGCATCTATGTGCTTGTGAAGGAGTGGTTATGAATTGGGCTGCTAACCTCAAGGTCAGCAGTTCGAAACTACCAGGTCTTCTGTGGGAGAAAGATGAGGTTTTCTGCTTCCGTAAAGATTTGTAGCCTCAGAAACCCTGTGTAGGGTTACTATGAGTTGGAACTGACTCCACGGTACTTAACAGCAAGATGTGCTTGTGAGGGTGGGCTGTGGCAGGCAAAGAGCCAATGTCCTATCAGCATTTTAATATGCATCACTGAAAACACTTTCCTTCCTCATGGAAACAAAATGACATTCTAATCCAGGAAGTCTTGATGTCTGCGCTAATATGATGTGTCTCTGAAGTATTCTGAGTTGAATGTCAAGAGGTGTAGGTAAAACAAACCACAGCTCGATGCCCTAGAAATCTTCCTGAATTATAAACAAATGTCTCACCTTGTATTCCATTTTGTTTTTGTTATTTTGGTGGGGTGGGGTGTGGGATACTTTTGGGTTTTGGAGAATAGACAGCAGCCTGGCTGAGCAGTTGCATTTAGTAAATGAGCAGGGAACTTCTTATATGTCTCGTCTGACTAGTAACTGCCAAGAAAGCTGTGTTTTCTTTTTCTTAATGCCAACCTTTTCTTGTTTCTCCCTCCTTTTGTTGCTCCCAGCTTCACCAGCTGTGTCAATTGTAGGATTCCAAATGTTCTCAAACACAGTGATACTTGGTTTGTAATAAATAAGGGCTGCCAGGTACTCTGGGGGCTTCCAGAAAGCTGCCAGAACTAAGAGACAAGGAGACACTCAAACATAAAATCTCAGCCTCTCTCATGTTAACAGTAATCTAGTAGTTGGGAAATTTCTGCTCTAGTATTCAAAGGGCATCTGTAAATTTGTACTTTCTTTATCTGTCTTATGACGATGGGCAATTAAATCTAAATGTTTTGTGTTCACCATTTACCATTTTAAAAGACCCATATGAGCTTTGCCTTTCCAAATACTCAATTTTCCTGCATTTTATTCAGAGTTATTTAATTTCTTCTAATTTTTCAACCTACTTTTGAAAATGCACACCTGTGTATAATTCTAACGAATGTGAAAGCTACATATTTGTATATGCAGGAAGCATTTCTAATGTACCTAGCTCTCTTTTGAAAGGATAATGCTACAAAAATCAGTAGTTGGAGGGTGGTGATTATTAGCTGTCATCTGCTAGCTGATTTCCACTCATGGATACCTCTGTGTTACACAGTACAACTGTTCCAGAGGGTTTGTATGTGTGTGTGTATGTGGGGGGGGGGGGAAGTGTTGGCTGTAATCTCAAAGCAAACAGATCACCAGGACTTTCTTCTGCTGTACCACAGTTAGATTCCCAATCAAGGGAACACTGTTTGTACTACCTCTCACTCCAACCCATGGCCATCAAATGCATTCCAACTCATAACTATCTTACAATAATTCAGAGTACAACTGTTCCTTAGGGTTGTTTGAAACTAAATTTTTACTGGAACAGCCAGCCTTAATGTTCTCCAGCAAAGCAGTTAGTGGGTTTGAACCACTGACTTTGTGGTTAGCAATCCAACACTTAACCCACAGAGCAACAGGACTCCTTTTGCACTACCTATTAAGTATTGCTGTTAAGTGCTGTGGAGTTGGTTCTGACTCATAGAGACCCTGTGACTATAGGGTTTCTTAGGAGTGGCTGGTGGGTTTGAACTGCCAACCTTTTGGTTAGCAGTCCAGTGCTTATCTTATAGCACCACTACCTAAGGGTCTTGAAAGCAAGTAAGCACATGTTGTTGTTAAGTGCTGTCAAGTTGGTTCCGGCCCCTAGCAACCCTGTATATCTGATTGGCATGATAATTATTTATTGGTCCCTTGTTAAAAATGAAAATCATTACATTTCAATTTACACAATAAACACATAAAATAAAAGGCCATTTATCTGAAACTGAGTTGCTGAGCCTAGATGACTTGAACAATGCTTCAACTTCCCTTGAATGTAATTCATTTAAAATATAATGATATTTTTCTTTCATTTCTCAGTTAATTTGACTAATACTCAAATATCCCGGTGCTGGTCACTTGTTTCATATATTAGCATCTGGCCGAGGAAGGACTTTCCAAGAAAGTGACATTTAACCTTTCTCCTCAATAATGAGGCACCAGCCAGGAGGTGAACTAGGTGAAGAGCATTTCAGATGCTTATAACTCCTGAGGGTTATAAGGAAGACTGGAGGTTTGTGGTCAAGGAGAAATGGGAAGAGAATGGAAGGACTATAGGTTATTTAAAGAACTCTGGCAGCCTAGTGGTGATGAATCGGAGTGCTAACCTCAAGGTCAGCAGTGCGAAACTACCTGCTGTTCTGCAGTAGAAAGAGGAGGCTTTCTGCTCCTGTAAAGATTTACAGCCTCAGAAACACTGTAGAGGGTTGCTGTGAGTCGGAACCGACTCCATAGCACACAACCACCACCACCACCATAGATCATTTGGAATCCTACTGTGGCGCTGTGGGTTAAAGCACTAGACCTCAAGGTCAATTTGAACCACAAGGTCACGGTTCAAATTCACCAGCCACTCCTTGGAAACCCCATACAGGGTCACTGTGGGTTAGAACCGACTCAATGGCACTTAGCAATAACAACAACATAAATAATTTGGTGTCCTGGTGTGATGCTGTAGAATAAGCACTGGACTACAAACTTCAAGGTCAGCGGTTCAAAACCACAAACTGTTCCTTGGAAACCCTATACAGGGTCACTATGAGTCAGAACTGACTCCATGGCACTTAACAACAACAACAGAGACAATTTGGGGAATGAAGTTTCGAATTTATTCTAATAGCCAATGAAGGACATCAGCAAGTAAAAGTTTCCATCTAACAGTCTGTTTTCTGATAAAAATTTCCATAGTTGTTTGCGAAGATAGAAATTATACTAGTAAGTTTAATGTAAAAAAATACATATCATAAATGATTTTTTATCTAAATATAAAGCACTTAACTCCAAAAATAAAACAACAAAACTCGAACCTGTTACCATCAATTCAATTTCTTCAATAACACTGCAGGGTGGGTTCAAATTGGCAACCTTTAGGTTAGTAGTCATCTGAAAAACATTTGCACTACCCAGGGACCTAGATGACTAAAAATGTAAAAATTAATACATAAAAGAATTCAAGGTCAGTTTGAATTGCAAGGTTGGCAGTTCAAGCCCACCAGTCACTCCTTGGAAACTCTACAGGGTCCCTACGGGTCAGAACTGACTCAATGTCACTTAACGTCAGCAACACATGCTTACTGACTTTTAAGACCTGTAAGTAGTAATCCTATAAGATAATCACTGGACCGCTGGCATTCACTTGTCTATGCCAAGAAATTTGGAAGATAGCTACTTAGCCATTTGATTAAAAGAGATCTGTATGTGTTCCTTTTGCAAAGAGAGGTAACCCAATGTAATGTGGAAATCATCAAAGAATATCGTTTATATCATAAACAAATAAAATTTTGCTCAAGATAATTAAGAAAAAATTAAAACAGCCAGAAATTCAACCCAGATTTAGGAGATGATATGGGACTACGACTATTGCTGCTGCCATCAAATGGATTTTAGCTAAAAGCAGAGAATTAAAAAAAAAAAAAATTACTTGTGCATTATTTACTATGCAAAGGTTTTTGCCAGTGCAGATCATGACAAACTATAACAGTGCCAAGGATGGGTATTCTAGACACTTAGTTGTGCTCATGTGGTACCCATACGTTGACCAAGAGGCGGTCATTAAAACAGAACAAGGGGATACCGAATAGTTTAAAACCTGTATGTTGTTGTTGTTAAGGGCCGTTGAGTTGGTTCTGCTCATAGTGATCCTGTGTAGGGTTTCCAAAGAGTGGCTGGTGAGTTTCAACTGCTGACCTTATGGTTCAAACCTACCTTGCAGTCCAATGCTTTATCTCAGTCCAAGAAACAAGATTATATGAAGAAGAATGTAGCTTCAGGATTGGAGGAAGGCTTATTAACAAGCTGGTGCTGTTATCTCTTGACTCAAAACAGGATTCTATGGGCACTGTAGGATAAGCACTGGACTGATAACTGAAAGATCAGTGGTTCAAACTCACCAGCCAGTCCTATATAGGTCCGCTATGAGTTGGAATCAACTCAACGGCACTTAACTATATACCAAATGGGCCTAGAATCCAGAACTATGTGGATGAAATGATGACTAGCTCCTACCAGTGTCTTTGAAAGGGCTGAGTGAGATTATTGCTGTCCTTGTTGGGGAAAATGTCACTGGATTCATCTCTCCCACAAGAAACAATTGCTTCTGCCAGGGTGAAGAAACAATGACAAAGCAATGATCTCAAGACCAGAAAGCAGAGGTGAAACTGTCAAGAAATACACAGAAAGGAGCAAGTCCATGCATCTTCCTCCAACCTTGCCATCTCCCTCCTGAACCTCCTATTCACAAAACCATTAAGCCCCTGACAAAACAAATATGTGGTTGCAGAGTTTAAGCCATCATCACAGAGCAGATAAGGTGCTGAAAGGCAGAAACTGAACTGTCTCAGGGATGTAAGACAGTATAACTCTGCTCCTCTGTTCCCATGGTGAGCAGCAAGTGTTCCAATTGCCTGTAGTCAATCCTAAATTATGGTTGTTGTCGTGAAGTGCCATCGAGTCAGTACCAACCCATAGCGACCCTGTATAGGGTTTCTGATGAGCAGCTGGTGAGCTTGAACCGCTGACCTTGCAGTTCAAATGGCTTTGCAGTGTGGCGCATTAACCTACAGCGCCACACCAGGACTCCATGGTAGCCCCCCATGTATACCAGAATAGAATTGTAAGGTTTACAATGGCTGAGTTTTACAGATGGACACTGCCAGGTCTTTCTTTCAAGGATCTTCTGGGTGGATTCCAACATTTGGTTAGCACCTGAGTAGTTAACCATTTGTGCTACCAAGGGACTCGTTGCTGGTATATGTTGTTGTTACGTGCCGTGGAGTCTGTTAGCGACCCCATACAGGGTTTCTAAGGCTGTAAAACATTATGGGAGAAGAAAGCCTCATCTTTCTCCTGCGGAACAGCTGGTAGTTTCAAACTGCTGACCCTGAGGTTAGCAGCCTGTAGCTCATGCCAAATCAATTGAGTTTCTTCTAGTATGCTTCAGAGTCTTGCACTGCCTATTCTGTAAAATTCACCTAATCTTAAAAACATGTGCATGCTGAACATTCTCCCAGTACTATGGCAACCAGCTCACTGAAACAAAGCTGGCCTGGGCAACTGCAGGCCTGAGAATGACCTAGGACCAAGAAGGGCCTTCCTCTACTCTCGTCCTCCCTACTCATCAGTTCATTTCATTAGAGCTGTTTGCACTGACTGCTAATCAGAAAATACTAGATTTAGCCTCAGGCAGTCTTTTAAGGTAATTAGCTCAGATACCTCACACTTAACTCTCCTTTTTATCTTTGGAAAAGATTTGATAAACCACTTCTCCTTTCTGGAGGCCTGGGGGGTTTACTGGGAATTTCAGTTCTGACTGAGCTAATTTGAATGCTTATGGCTGCATATATTAGGACTAATACAACCTGCTTTGCCTTTGGTCTGCATTCAATATCATCACACATGGTTATAGCTACAGGAGCCCTTGCTATTCTGAGCCTAGATTGTCTTTGTCTTGAGGAACCCAGAGGCTCAGGTAAAAAAGTACCCCTAAGAAACTTCTCAGAGATGCACAAACCAATTATCAGTTCACAAAAGCTGGTGTCTCCATACGCAGCTTTCTAAGAGAACTGAAAGAATAGAGAGGAAATAATATATTCAGCACTTGCTCTTAGAACACAAACTGGTTACTTTGTATATGTTTAAAAAAATTTTTAAAAACCTGCTTTGAGATAGGCTTTTTTTTTTTTCCCTCCAGAAGATAAGAATGAGTTAGGTTATCTTTAAGGTCACCAAGAAAAAAAAGAAACAGAAACAAGTGTGGAATGAGGAATTCAAGACTTTGTTGTTAGCTGTCTCCCAGTTGGCCCCTTACTCATGGCTAGCCGGTATGTTAGAGGAGAGGGGCTCCTTAGACTTTCCTGGGTTCTACGGGTTAATGCGCTGCACTACAAAGTCGGATTAAACTGCAACGTCAGCAGTTCAAGCTTACCAGCCACTCCTCAGAAACCCTATACACAGTCACTATGAGTCGGAAATGATTCGACGTCACTTAACAACAACAGCTCTTTATGGGTGAAAATCACCAGGTCTTTTCTCCAGGAGCTGTTGAGTTGCTGGATTGTTCAAACTACCAACCTTTAGGTTGGCGATGGTGGCGGTTGTGTGCCGTCGAGTCAGTACTGACTCATAGTAACCCTTTATAGAGTTTCTGAGACTGTAAGTTTTTACAAGAACAGAAAGTCTCATTTTTCTCCCACAGAGCAGCTAGTGGATTGGAACAGCTGACCTTGCAGTAAGCAGTCCAATACATAATCCATTATACCACCAGGGCTTCTTCTTACGTTGGTGGTTGTTGTTGTTAAGTGCTGTGGAGTTAGTTCTGACTCATATCAATCCTATAAGGGTTTCCGAGGAGCTGCTAGTGGGTTTGAATCGCCAACCTTGTGACTAGCAATGCAGTGTTTATCCTATAGTATGGCAAACCATTTACAACAAACAGGGATCTTGATTCATGCCTAATCAGCCAATGCCCAGGCCCTTCCTGTACCCTGCCCAGAGATGAATGTAGAAGTATGTGTTAAAAGACATCATACATAGTATAGACACTTGTTTGGGATCTTGTTTTTTGCTATACCTCATCTTGTCTTTAGGGGTAGAACCACCTAGATAACTTGCCTATGTGTGATGACTCGACTCACTCTCCTGCATATCTCCCTTGTAAAAAATGCATTTGATTCAACTAAGATTTCAGTGTAAATGATGTTTCTCTATGAATTCTTCCAAGCAGAGATGTTGCTAAATTCTTAATTTGGAGGAAGCGTAATTACATTCCGAATGTTGGGAGTGAGCTGAAGTTAGGGAAACACTAGGCCAATGAGTGCTACCCACAATGAGGCATTATTTTGCATTGATGTTTCCTGCTGCTCACAGGTGAAGTCCCTCTATGCTCAATTTGCAAGTTTCCCCTCTGTGCTGCACTGATAAGGAAGACTGTGATTTAATCCAACAGGGTAAGCAAAAGGTCCGCATGCTATATATTAGAAATACAGCTTCCTTAAAGGAATTGGAAACTGGAGAGATAACCACCCTGAAATCTCTCCCTAAACATGGTGCTCAGACATAGTGACAAAACAGTGTCAAGCTTTCAGAGGATTTTCAGGAGTCCAGCCCAAAACATTCAGTGGGATAGTAGACAGAGGGAGGGTAAGAAGGTATAGAAACAGCTTGATTTTCCAGTGGTTTCAAATGGCAAACAGTGAAAAAAAATTAGGTAATATAATAATACGTTATGGGTGAGTTGTTAAGAGCCGTCGAGTTGGTTTCAATTCCTTGCAACCCTGTATACAACTTCCTCTGAGTAACTGGTGAGCTTGAACCACTGACTTTGCAGTTTAAATGGACCTTGACACTAGTATGTATTCTACAGAGCTACACCAGAACTCTATAAAACAATATAATAATGTTGTTGTTGTTAAGTGCCATCAAGTTGGTTCCAACTCCTAATGACCCTGTATAGGGCTTCTAAGAAGCAGCTGGGAATTTGAATTGCCAACCTTGTGGTTCACAGTTTAGTGCTAACCCTACAGCACCACAAAATAGACAGACTTAATTTTGGTTTGTAAATTACAGGTCACACACTTTCTCTGGTTTCTTCTTTTTTTTTTTTTTAATGTTTTATTGTGAATTATATGATAGTTTACATGAGAGAACCTCAGTTCCATATTCATTCCATCGTATATCATTACATTGCCATGGTTCCAATCCCCTCCATGCATCGTCTTCCCACCAAAGGGCATATCCTAGAAGCCCGTGCTCTACACTCCCCCCTCCCCACCTCAGTCTTTGGCCCACAGTTCCTTTCCCTCTCTGGATCCAAAGTCCCCAGCCACTTCATCCCTCCATGTCATCATCTCTGTCTTCATCTCAGGTATCCCTGGATCTCTGGGTGGGGTCCCGTTCTCAGCTCTTATCCATTGGTGGTCCCAGAGACCTCTGCTCCTAGACTGGAGAAATAATCGCTCTCTTACTTGCTACAAAACATCTACCTTTGCATTTCCAACACTCACAATCCTTCTTGATAACCATTATTCACTACAGTGTCGCACGTAACCCATCTGTTTTTCATTTCATCAACTCCACCTAGAGAAATTGGATAGTACGCACTGGTGATTCTGCCTTCCTCCATGCCCCCTAGCTCTAGGTTCCCTCTTGAAAGCTTGTAAGCCAGTTACTTCTTGCCTTTGTAGTCCCTCCCTCCCCGTTTGGGTATCCAATGTCCAAGTTACCCCTCTATGTCTACTCTGTGTGTGGAGGGGTTGGGAATGTTTCTTGCTGTAAGGTTTATCGCCTCTTTTGTGTCACTGCATTCGTATGCATAGGTCAAGTTCATCAGCTTGGATCAGCTCAATCTCTCTGGTTTCTTCTTTAAACCCTCCTCAGATAGCAGAGATTATTTCAGTTACAGTTTAACTGCAGAAGAGAGCAAATCGCTCTTAAAGACAGCATGAGATAACTGGAAAAACTCAAGCCCAGGGGTCAGGAGACATGGCTTCTAGTGATGTCTGAATCATTTAGCAGGTTTTTAAAACAACACCAAATGAGGGAGCTTCCAAAAGTTCATGGAAAAACTCCATTATGGAATCCAATATGAATTTCCATATAATTTATATGTATATAATTTTATTTGATGTTTTATAATTTTGTAGAGTAGTCAGAGAAGAGAGTATTATACTTATTTATATATAATAAAACTGAAGTTCATAGGTTATAAATGACTAGGACACATATTAAATGGTAAAGCTAAACTGGAGTCCCTGACTTCTGACTCATGCCTTTCTCCATTATTAAGCTGCTAAAAGAAAAAACATTCTCCATCAACAATAGCAACAGCACATTAGTAGGTACAAGGTACCAAATGACAAAATATTATTAAAGGCATATTCCATATGGCTTGATTGTATCTTTACTATCACAGTAGGGTTGTTTGATTATAAAGTGCATAAACCTCTTACAATAATTGGTTTGATCTTGACAATGTAGAAATAACTAGAACCAAAAAGACCTTGTAGTTGGTAATCTTATCCTTACCATACAATAGGAGGCCTGGTGCAGCACTATAGGGTAAGTACCAGTCATTCCTGGGAAAACCTATATAGAACCATGATGAGTCAAAACCAACTCAACAGTACTTGACAACCACAACCATAGAATGTCAAATATGAAATCCGATCTGAATTCCCATTTGTTTTCATTTTTCCTTTAGCCTAAATTGTGTGTGGAATCCTGGTGTGGTGTTGTGGGTTAATGCACCAGACTGTAAAGCCATTTGAACTGCAAGGTTGGTGGTTCAAGCTCACCAGTTGTTTCTCAGAAACCCTATACCAGGTCGCTATGGGTTGGAGCCAACACAATGGCACTTAATAACAACAACAACAACAAAGTGTGTGTGTAAATTTATCAATAGTATTAATAATGCTGCCTAAAGTAACAATAGTAAGGAGACTCCATCCAGTTTATATAATCTGAATCTATATTCAGCTAAGGAAGCAGGATGGCTCTGTATGATAAACACTGGACTGCAAGCCAGCCACATGGTCAGCAGGTTAAGCCCACCAAAGGTACACAGCTTCGGAAACCCTATACAGGGTTGCTTAAGTAGGAACCTTCTCTACGGCACCTAACAACAACATATTCATTTAGGAGAATGACCAACTGCATTAGCAAGGAAAACTAACTTGAGCTCACTGCCACTAGAAAAATAAATATATTGTGTAATTTAGAGAACTTGGGGAAATGATGGAAAACTACTTTCTCAACATTTTGGTGTTTACCTTATCCTGAATTGTATTATTGGACAATGGAGACATTGTCCATTGGCTGCTAAAAAACAGTGCATGATATATGTTGTCATTCTATAATAAGAATTAAGGTGCTTCCTTAATCCTTCAGGGCATTAGTTTCTTCAGCATTACCAAGTCTTTGACATAGCTCACAGAAATTAGTTGGAGCCAGGGACAGACCCCAACACTGGACATTTTTCAATGGCTCTCAATTAAGAGGTTTTATTTTAATTATTATTATCCTTCTTTAGTTGTGCATTTCCATGAGTTCAATGGCTAGATTGATGATGCTCATAGGACAGTTCTGCTATACTTTCACTATCAAGAATTTCTGCCATTTCTCCTACATGCATTGGCAAACTACTTCTTCATTGTTTCTCTATTTCCTGAGCAGGCACATAGTGGTGGTGGTGTTCGGTACCATCTAGTTAGTTCAAATTCATAGCAATCCTTTGTACAATGGAAAGAAACACTGCTCAGTCCTGTAGCATCATAATCATTGATAAATTTGAGTCCATTGTTGCAGACACTGTGTCTGTCCATCTCTTTGAGGGTCTTCTCTTTTGCTTGCCCTCTATCAAGTGTGATGTCCATCTCCAGGTTCAGCGCCTCTTAATACCACGTGCAAAGTATGTGAGGTGAAGTGTTGACACCCTTGCTTCTAAATGGTATTAGTATCAATATTTTCTCCATTTATCAAGATGTTGCTTATTGTTCCAGTGTGAAGAGTTTTGCTTTCTTCATGTTGAGACGTAATCCATACTGAAGACTGAACTTCTTGATCACCATCAGCAAATGTTCAAATCCATTTCACTTTCAGCAAGCAATGTTGTATCATTTGCATATTGCAGGTTGTTAATGAAGCTTCCTCAATCTTGATGCAGCATTTTTCTTCAGATAGTCCAGCTTCTTGGATTATTTACTAAACATGCAGATTGAATAAATATGGTGAAAGCATATAACCCTGACCCATATGTTTTCCAATTTTTAACCACATATTCTGTTAGAACAACTGCCTTTTGTTCTATGTACAGCTTCCACATGAACACAATCAAGTGTCCTGCATGGAATTCATGTTCCTGGCATAATTATCCATAGTTTTTATGATCCACACAGTTAAATGCCTTTGCATAATCAACAAAACAGAGGTGAATATGTTTCTGGTATTCTCCACTTTCAGTCAAGATCCAAGTGACATTAGTATCCCTTGTCCTATGTCTTCTTCTAAATCTGGCTTGATTTTCTGAACGTCCATGTCTATAAACTGCTGCAATGGCTTAAAGTTATCTTCAGTAAAATTTAATTGTGTGTTATATTAATGATATTGATAAACAATTTCCACAAATGGGCACAAATTTGGATCTCTTCCAGTCAGTTGCAAATTTCTGAGCATGGAGGAGTTATTGTTTCTAGCGTTTAACCATCTCATTAAAACCAACCAACCTTGGTAGTGGTGGTGGTTATATGCCGTGGAGTCGGTTCAAACTCATAGCAACTCCGCATAGGGTTTCCAAGGCTGTAAGTCTTTACGAAAGCAGAAAGCCTCATCTTTCTCCCACAAAAGGGCTGGTAGTTTTGAACAGCTGACCTTGAAGTTAGCAGCCTCATAACCAACTCATAACCACTACCCTACCAGAGGTCCTTATGTAAGCAACCTTGTTGTTGTTGTTAAGTGCCATCAAGTTGGTACTGACTCATAGTGACCTTATGCACAGCAGAACAAAACACTGCCTGATCATGGACCAACCTCACTTCTGTTGTCATGCTTTAGTCCATTGATGCTGCCACTTGGCCAATCCATCTCGATGGGGGTCTTCCTCTCTTTCTCTGTCCCCTCCACCTTACCAAACATGATATCCTTCTCCAGCGACTGGTCCCTCTTGACAATATGTCCGAAGCATAATACGCAGTTTGGCCATCTTGGCCTTTAAGGAGCACTCTGGCTGCACCCTTAGGTCTTCTCAAATGAGGAGTCTTCTCAGGAAATTGTTCAGGCAGTGTTAAAGATTTTAAAAACCAGTCTCAAACAAAAGGGCTTCAAAAAGTTCATTGAAAAATGAAACTAAAAGATACTGGAATATTTCCACAAACGTTTTGAAGCCCTATCCTTTCCTTATTGTTGTTGTTGTTGTTAAGTGCCGTCGAGTCGACCCATAGCGACCCTGAACAGGGTTTCTGAGGCTGTAAATCTTTACGGGAGCAGAAAGCCTCATCTTTCTCCTGCAGAGCAGCTGGTACTTTCAAACTGCTGACCTTGCGGTTCGCAACCACTACGCTACCAGAGCTTCCTTGTTAGTATAATGGTAAAAAACAAACAAACAAACAAACAAACAAACAAAGAGGATTTTTCTAATGCTGAAGTGAAGGTAAATAGTATTCACTACAACCCATTGTTGCAGCCAGAGTGCTCCTTGGAGGCCAGGATGGCTAAGCTTCGTCTCTCCTACTTTGGACATATTGTCCGGAGGAAACAATCGCTGGAGAAGGATGTCATGCTGGGTAGGGTGGAGGGTCAGAGAAAAAGAGGAAGACCCCCACGAGATGGATCAGCCAGGTGGCATCATTGATGGACTCATATGTGGCAGCGGTAGTGAGGTTGGCCCAGGATCGAACATTGTTTCATTCTGCTGTGCATAGGGTCGCTATGAGTCGGTTCCGACTTGATGGCACCTGACAACAACAACAACAACAACAACAACAACAACCCATTGTGAAAGTATTTTTTATTTTGCTTTTAGAATCCACTGATTTTGGAAAGAAGTCTTGCATTTCTAAGTCACTGTTTTACTTAATCTCTACCAAGCCTGTCTGAACAATAGCTAAAAAACATCCTTTAAAAAAAGAGAGTAAGAAAGCTGTTTCCCTAACAGACAAAGGAACAAAAGAACTAGCAAATATTACATTTGCATAAGTGTTGTAAGTGGAGAAACCCATCTGCTCACATGGCTATATATCCCCAGTGCCTTCTTCACATCAGGAAATCGACAAATATTGAATGAAGTTGGCCATGTAGTTGTCTTTCAAATTTCTGAGCATGGAGGAGTTATAGTTTCCAGTGTTTAACCATCTTGTTATCACCAACCAACCTTGGTAGTGGTGGTGGTTATGTGCCATGGAGTGAATACTTCACAATTAGCAAAACACTTGTCATATATGATTACCTTAAATCCTCACAACTCTGTGATGTAAAGAATATAATTGTTACCAGTTTATAAATGAGGAAACCAAGAAGTGAAGTTCCTTCTTCAAATCAGCAACTAAACAGGGCTCCTATGTCTAAAACAGAGTTTGATATGGAAATGAAATCACATAACTGTCATATAGCTTAGGCGAGATTCAAATTCAAGTTTATTTTTATCAATGTTTTGTCTGTTTGCTTCTATTGTGTATAACATATAAAGGATTTCAGTGTGAAGCCAGGCTGGCCAGACTTTATTTCTCATATTCTGGACATATTATCAGAAAGGACCAGTCCCTAAAGAAGGACATCATGCTTGGTAAAGTGGAGACACAGCAAAAAAATGAAGATCGCCAATGAGATGAATTGGCACAGTGGCAGCAGCAATGGGCTCCAGCTTAATAATGATTGTGAGGAAGGCACAGGACTGGGCAGTGTTTCCTTCTGTTGTACCCAGGATTGCTATGAGTTGATATCAACTTAACAGCACCCAACAACAACCATGGAAACACCTGTTTGTCTTGACACACATGGACATTGTAATGCAGTGTGGTAGAGTGAATTATTTAATGTCTGTTACAGCCATAGTCTGTAACTCCCATCAAAAAATTTCTGCCCTGCTGGGTCTGGGTAAGAGAAGGTGGGAGAAGATTTTGACATGATTCAGTTGTGTCATGAGCAGAGTTCGTTGTAATTGTAAAAACTTGAACCTTTTGTTGTTGTTGTTGTTAGGTGCCATCGAGTTGGTACCAACCCATAGCAACCTTATGCACAGCAGAACGAAACACTGCCCGGTCCTGGGCTAAGCTCACTACCGTTGCCACGCTTAAGTTCATCGATGCTGCCACTTGGCCAATCCATTTCGTTAGGAGTCTTCCTCTTTTCCTTTGACCCTCCACCTTACCAAACACGATATCCTTCTCCAGCGACTGGTCCCTCCTGACAATATGTCTGAAGTATGAGAGATGAAGTTTGGCCATCTTGGCCTCCAAGGAGCACTCTAGCTGCACTTCTTCCAAAACGGATCTATTGGTTCTTTTGGCAGCCCATGGCACTTTCAATATTCTCCTCCAACACCATAACTCAAAGGCATCAATTCTTCTAACAGTCTTCCTTATTCACTGTCCAGCTTTCACATGCATATGAGGTTATTGAAAATACCATGGCTTGGGTCAGGTGCCCCTTAGTTCTCAAGCTGACATCTTTGCTCTTCAACACTTTAAAAAGTCTTGTGCAGCAGATTTGCCTAATGCAGTATGTCGTTTGATCTCTTTAGCATGGGTTTAAAATGAATCCTCTCAGAAGCAGGCATGGGGCAGGGGGGTCACACTACCAACAAAGAAGAAGAGTTAGGCATGAAGCATGTACTTTGGACCCCCAAATTACTGCACATTGAATCTATTTAACCCAGGGACAGAAGTTGTGACACTGGAGGAGTGGCAGAGGAGCAGCACCACCAAGAACCAAGAACCAGAGCGCAGGACAACAGCGGGCTTCCCAGGCCGAGAAGCAAGTAAAACAGGGTGACTTTGGGCAGAAGCTTGAGTGTAGAGTGGGGTGAGCTAGGCTTGCTGTCTCACACAGCGGAGTGCCTTCATACGGAGGCTTATGGTGAAGTGATGTGTCCTGTGGGCATTTATCAGCAGCTGACTGGAACACCTGTGCCCTGAGCATTTCTGAGCCCAGATTGAAACCTGTTAACTCCCCCAATCAACCAGGTAACTATTTGTATGGTGTCTGAGTTCTTTGTGGCCAGTACAATGAATTACCGAACCCAGTAGAGAAATAACAACTACTGTGGGAGGAATATGTGCTACCACATATTTTTACATCCAGCAGCACACAGGATCCTGCAGTTTACAAGTGGAAACAAAGTAAAAGGCATGCAGATTCTGAGCACTTCCAACAGGAACCTAGAGATTGTTTTTGGAGGAATGATTCAGACACTGAGTACATTCCCCTGAGTGAATGTCAAAGTGCATGAGAGGAAAGGGTAGGATGGAAGCCATGATGAAAAAAAGACAGTGAAAACCCAAGTTTTGCTCTAAATCCACAGTAAGTATTTATTTTAAAAAATCATCTTAAATCTACATATCTGTAGTTTGATATTCCTTTCTATTTATTATGCTTACAGATACTTTTCCTTTTTCAAGC
Source organism: Chrysochloris asiatica (assembly GCF_000296735.1). NCBI lineage: Eukaryota > Metazoa > Chordata > Mammalia > Afrosoricida > Chrysochloridae > Chrysochloris > Chrysochloris asiatica. The sequence continues at coordinate 13,133,014 of NW_006408601.1, read as the reverse complement.
AGTATCAGCAGAGAAAATAGCTAATACTTTGTCATGGAAAAGACAAATTGATGAGTCCCAGAGTCCCAGTGTTGTGAGGCAAAAAAAAAAAAAAATTAAAAAGATGTATGATTTCAAAAGAACTGTAGCAGCTAAAAATCGAGGCAGCAATACCCAAATGATTTTGGCAAATTAAATGGGGGAGAATTGTGAACTTTTAAATGTGGAGTTTTCAGCTTGAGCTCAACTTCTAAATATCAGCCAATGTTCTACTGTGCTTCACTGCATTCTTCTACTGCAATTTGTTTACTGCTTCAAGATATGAGAGAGCCATATATTTTACTCTCTCTGCTACTAGCCAATTTGCAAGAAAGCAAGTAATATAAAAATGGCTATTTACTTTGTTACAAGTGGTACAGCCCATTATCACTCTCCACTGATGTCGTTACAGGGATAGCAAATCAATAATCAGTTTTCATTCCCTAACTCACTAAACCATCTGCTTCCATTATTGTCAACCATACTCAGTTCGGATGCAACCTTTCCTGCCATGCTAGCAGCTGATTCATTTGATAAGATCACAAACATCACCACAGGAAAATGATTTCTTAATTACCTTTCTCCAAAATTTAAATAGTTAAGTGCTAAGGGAGTTCTTTGTAATGGGAGAAATTTAAAATTATGAGACCTTGTAAATGCATCAGCAAAGAGGCATCCTTGGGCTAAATTGTCAAATTACAGAGTGTAGCCTGTTTTTTTCTGAACTGAGATTGCTCAAGGAAACATGTGGGCAACTTCAGTTAGACTTTTCCTCACTTCACCTGTAAGATGTTGCTTGTGGAGCAGCCATTGGCATCAAGCTACACAATCCTGAAAATTGACCTGTAATATATATTGTTGGACACATTACAGGTAAAACATTGTAATGACCTAAGATCAAGTGTGTGAAAGATAAATAACTTTATTTGTTTTATAGGACTGAATTTAATTGAAGATTCCAAACCTCCTTTCTGCTGGGCACAGAAAACGTGAGTGTGCAACTTCCCAGTAGATTCAGTAAAATTCTGTTTTCCCAGGCAATTCATACCTTAAACTCCTTTTCTCCAGCCCCATCCTTTTACTTCCTCCTTCTGGGATCCAATACTGAATTCTCTAGGGCCTATATAATTGGAGGAGAAAGGTGTCTATTCTTCAATCTTTTCTGTTTTTGTTACATGTTAACATCTTGTGAGACACTGCTTGCCCTGTCTTGTCTCAAGTTTGAGCCCTTCAGGTGAGCATTGCACCATGATTTAGATACCAACGCACAAAAATGGACCAATTTTTGTTACTTCTTGAGAAATTGCGTATTCTCCTTCAGGCTCCCCTTTGGGTCTATAGGCTCCCTATTTCAGCCAACTTTTGTGCCTTTTCCCTTCCTGGAAACAGGGAAAGCATTAACTGCTGTGTTCCTTACTTTGGGGACTACAAGTGGATCCAGAGCAGAGCAAACATTTCCACTGCCTCTACCATCCCTCTAGCCATCTCTGCTCTACTGTTTTCATTTGAGAGTGACACAAGGGAATTGGTAAGACTTCTGACTAAGTGAGTTTCACACAAGAGTGGAAAGATACAAGTAGCCTGTATGCTGAATTCCACAAAGTAACTTTGGAACATTGAAATAGATTACCAACTAACTCCTGCTCCTCCTCTATAATTATTTCTCCACGTCCAGTTTATGAACCTTTCTCCAGATAGGGTGGAGAAAAGGTGGTAAAATGGAATTTTTACCATCATGAATCCTTTGTAATATTTCCTTGCTTATACACAACTTAAGGTTTTAATATTAGAAGCAAAGGATTTTGGATATTTATTTTCTACTACCAACAACTCTGACCCAAGCCTTGGTATTTTCAATAACCTCATATGCCTGTGAAAACTGGACATTGAATAAAAGAAGACCATAAAGAATTGATGCTTTTGAGTTGTGGTGTTGAAGGAGAATATTGAAAGTGCCATGGGCTGCCAAAAGAACCAATAGATCCGTTTTGGAAGAAGTGCAGCCAGAGTGCTCCTTGGAGGCCAAAATGGCCAAACTTTGTCTCTCATACTTTGGACATATTGTCAGGAGGGACCAGTTGCTGGAGAAGGACATCATGTTTGATGAGGTGGAGGGTCAGAGAAAAAGAGGAAGACCCCCAATGAGATGGATTGGCCAAGTGGCAGCATCGATGGACTCAAGCATGGCAACAGTGGTGAGGTTGGCCCAGGATTGGGCAGTGTTTAGTTCTTCTGTGCATAAGGTCACTATGAGTCGGTCCCGACTTAATGGCACCTAACAACAACAGCAACCAACAACTCCACGGCACATAACCACCACCACCAACACTCATTTGTCAGTTTGTTCCACTGTGATAGCTTGTATGTTGCTGTGATGCTGAAAACTATGCCACTGGTGTTTTACATTCCAACAGAGTCACCCATGTGGACAGGTTTCAGGGGCCCTTCCAGATTAAGATATACCAGGAGGCAAAAGAAACAGACCACTTCTGAATGGTTAGTCACTGAAAATCTTAGGACTGACTGTGATACATTGTCTGAAAGAGTGCCAGAAGATGGGCCCCTCAGGTTGAAATGCACTAAAATACAACTGTGGAAGACCTGCCCTTTCAACATAGAGTTGATGTGGATGGTGTAAAGCTTTCAGGACCTTTATTTCTGGTGGGGCACAACACAAAATGGGAAGAACTACAAACATTCATTAATAATCTGGACATGAAATGTATTAAGTATGAATCTAGGAAAATTGGAAGTCATCAAAAATGCAAAGGAACACATAAAGTTCAATATCCTAGGCATTAGTGAGCTGCAATGGACAGATATTGGTCATTTTGGGTCAGACAATCATATGGTTTATTATGCCAGGAACAACACACTGAAGAGGAATGGCATCACATTATTCATCCAAAAGAATATTACAAGATCTGAGAGACATTAATTTATTGCAGAAAATAATAGAGATGATGTGCCAACAAGGGAAGTTACTTACAAAGGATAAAACAAACAAACAAACAAACAGCTATTGCCAGCGGCAGCCTACTAGACATGAAGCTTTTCTGTACTAGGGTCTTTTTATATTACTGGGTATACAAGCTTCACACTTGTAAGGGGAGTGGTATTGGAAACGAGGAAGAGGTAGGAAAAAACACAAAGAGAGAGCAAAGAGCCTTGGTAGACATAGCAAGAGAAAGGAGCTGTCTGCTCCTTCCTAGATAGCTGGAGCAGTGGGATGGGATAGGAGATATGGTTTGGGTTGACATTAGTGTGGCCAATTGGAAACATTCAGTTTGTGTCCTTACAAATCCTATTGACAAAATCTGGCAGTATAGTGGATTCTGAGCTGGGCCACAAGCCCCCAGGTCAGCAGTTTGAATCTGCTAGTCACTCTACAGGAAAAAGATGAGGTTTTCTCTTCCCATAAAGATGTATAGACTTCAAGACCCTATATGGGGTCTCTATAAGTCAGAATTAACTTGGTGGCATGCTGCTGCCATCTCCCCTACCATGGGCAAACTATTGAATGACCCAAGAAGTATCAAAAGAATACAAAGACCCCAATTAGAAAATGGGCACAGGACATGAACAGACACTTCACCAAGGATGACATCCCGGCAGCCAACAAACATATGAAGAAATGTTTACGATCACTTACTATTAGAGAGATGCAAATCAAAACAACAATGAGATATCATCTCACACCAGCAATAACAGCAAAGATCAAAAAAGTAGAGGACTATAAATGCTGGTGAGAATGTGGAGAGACTGGGACACGCCTGCATTGCTGGAGGGATTGCAAAATGGTCCAACATCTCTGGAAAAAAAAATCATGCTTCCTCAGAAGGTTGGAAATAGAGATACCTTATGATCCAGCAATTCCTTTACGTGGTATTTACCCACAAGAAATATGAGCTATAACATGAGTAGATATATGTACACCAATGTTCAAAGCAGCACTATTTACAATAGCAAAAAGATAGAGACAGCCTATGTGCCCATCTACGGAAAATTGGATAAACAAATTGTGGTACATGCACACAATGAAATATTATGCTACCTTGAAGAATAAAAAGGAAGCTGCAAGCCACCGCATAACATGGATGAACCCTGAGGACATTATGTTGAGTGAAATTATTGTTGTTGTTAAGTACCGTGGAGTCAGTTCCGACTCATAGTGACCCGGCACAGGGTTTCCGAGGCTGTAAATCTTTACGGGAGCAGAACGCCTCATCTTTCTACGGGGGAACCGCTGGTAGTTTCGTACTGCCGACCTTGAGGTTAGTAGCCCAATTCATAACCAGTACGCTAACAGAGCTCCTTTGAGTGAAATCAATCAGTCACAGAAGGAGAAATACTGCATAGGGCCACTATTGTAAAAGACTGAAAAAAACAACACATACTAAAGGAGGGGGGGATTCTTTGCTGATTACTGGGATATGGGGAGTTGGGTGAGGGGAGGGAGGGGAAGGTGGAGCACAGAGTAGTTTGGGTGCTGGAGAGGGAGGTAATACACAAGAAGGGGGCGGGAAATGGAAGAACAAGGTGATGAGAGAACAGTTAGCAGGTTTGCATGGGCTAATTGGGTCAGAGGTAAATAATGATGTATGTACAAACTTGGAACAACAGGACTCTGGAATACAGGGATTGAGACATGGTTGGAATGGGCAAAATAGGGGAAATAAATGTTAAGAGGCTTGGCTGTCTTTTGAATCTTGATTTTCCTTGCATACCATTATAAAATAGATACTTGGGGGGGAGAGAAAGGACTAGCCAGAAATATCACCAGAGAAAGCTTGTAAGTCCATCTTCTGTGTATAACTGATTGGAATATCTAAAATGGGGCTACAACTTGCCCAGAGAAGGAGGCTTCCTGCAGAACCTTTGCATTGTGTAAGACCATAGGTGGAATCCTGAACCCCACCCATAATGTTCTGAGGTGAGAAACTTCCACTTGAAAGGACAAGCAGACCAGCCTGGTGCAGCTAAAAGAACAGAAGATACTTCTTGAAAGAAAGACCAGCAGGAAAAAAATAATAATAACAGCCTGACTGACTACAAGAACAAGCAAGTTTCTCCCCAGGAGACATCAAAGCAAGTGGTCGGGTCCCCTCAGGGCAAACCCCCTTCTAAGACTAAGACTCAATGGGAATACACGAGCAGACATGTGCTCTGACTGGTGACTACCTTGGTCACCGATAATGGGAACTAAGGGAAAAACAGCAATGAAGCTGTGAGCTAAGCCCTAGAACGTTCAATAGACTCCTATGAACCCAGGTGGAGACCTGGTTGGCTGGCAGTTTAGCAAGACGAGGGATTCCTGGGCCCAGAGTCAGTGACATAGCCATAGAGGACTAGAGTGGAAAATGAAGCATCCAACTGATAAGAGAGGGCATATACACAAGAACATCCACACTTGCAGATAATACCCACTTGACCTGGCTTCAATGATCAGAGCTCAACTAGAAGAAGAAAGAAGGAGGGGGGGGGGGCGGGAAAGTAATCTGATACAATTTGGTGAACTTCACCTATACCTATGGATGCAGTATCTCAAAAGAGAGAACAAATCTTTACAGCAAAGATCATTCCCACCCCTCAAAACACAGGGTAGACAGGGATGGGCAACTTGGACATTGGCTACCTAAAACGGGGGGTTGCTACAAAGGCAAGAAGTGACTGGCTTACAGGTTTTCAAGAGGGAGCCTAGATGCAGAGTGTGTGGAGGAAGATAGAATTTCCACTAAGTAGTATCCAATCTGTCTGGGCAGGGCTGATGAAAGGAGATGGGGATAGTACTCATATGGTACAATAGTGAATAATTGATGTCAGGACTGACTGTGAGGGTTGGAAATGTTAAGGTAGACATTTTGTAGCAAAAAGAAAGAAGTGGTTGATTTTGCAGGACAGGAGCAGGGATCCCTGGGACAATCAAGGGAGAAGAGCGAAGTACAGGACCCTACCCAGAGATGGAGGCAGAGACGAAGATGTGGAGAGATGGAGTGTCTGGGAACTCTAGACCCAGAGAGGGAGCAGGGCTGTGTGCTGACGACCAGGGACCTGGCTTGTGGGTATACCTTTGGTTGATTGATGATGCATGGAGGGGATTGTAACCATGGCAATGTAATGATATACAACATGATGACTGTAAAGCTAATCTTCTCCCATGTAAATGATTACACAATTCACAATAAAATTGTTAAAATAAATAAATAAGAATATATAGAGACACTGTATCAAAAATAATTGGTTGATGTTCAGTAATTTCAAGAGTTACTATATCATCAAGAACCAATGATCATGAAGGAAGAAGTCCAAGTTGGACTGCCAAATACCAAGGCTCCAGTAATTGAGAGAATACAAATTGAAATCCTTCAGCAAACTTATAAAGGGCTAGAGATACTTACTCGTTTATGTCAAGAAATTTGGAAGACAGCCCCTTGGCCACTTGACTGGAAAAGATCCATATTTGTACCCATTACAAAGAGAAGTGACCCAATGGAATGCAGAAATCTTTGAATAATATCAAATGCAAATAATATTTTTCTGAAGAGGATAAAAAAATGTTTGCAGTAGTACATTGGCAGAGAGCTTCCAGAAATTCAAGCTGGACCAAAAGACGATGTAGAACAAGGAATATCATTGCTGTCCTCTGATGGATCTTAGCTGAAAGCAGAGAATACCAGAAACATGTTTTCCTGTGCTTTTCTTGTACTTTATTGACTAGTCAAAGACATTCAACTGTGTGGGTTATAGCAAATTGTAGATCACATGTGAAGAGTGGGAATTCCAGAACACTTAATTGTGATCATGAGGAACCTATACATAGATCAAGAGGTAGGTGTTAAAAACAGAATTGTTGTTGTTGTTAAGTGCCGTTGAGTTAGTTCCAACCCATAGGGACCCTATATAGAGTTTCTGAGGAGCAGCTGGTAAGCCTGAACCACCAACCTTGCAGGTCAAACAACTTTGCAGTCTGACTCATTAACCCAAAGCCCCATGCCAGGACTCCAAAAACAGAATGTTGTTGTTGTTGTTGTTACGTGTCGTTGAGTCGATTCCGACCCACAGTGACACTGTATAGGGTTTCCGAGGAGCAGCTGGTATAGTTTACAATCAGGAAAGGTATGCAGTAGATTTGTATCCTTTTGCCATACTTATTCAGTCTGTATTGTTGTTGCTGTTGTATGCCGTCAAGTAGGCTCTGACTCATAGCATCCCTATATAGGGTTTCCAAGATATAGCCAGTGTATTTGAACCACTGACCTTGCAGTTAGAAGTGGCACTTATCATATCACATCACACTATGCTGAGCAAATAATCCAAGAAACTGAATTATATGAAGAAAGAAGTCCAAGGTGCATTGTAGGAATTGGCAAAGAACAAGGCACTAGGAATTGATGGAATAAAATTGAAATCTTTCAAGAAAGTGATGCAGAACAGGAGGCACTCATTCATCTATGCCAAGAAATTTGGAAGAAAACTGATTGGAAGAGATCCATATTTGTGCCCATTCCAAAGAGAGGTGACCCAACGGAATGAGGAAATCATCAGACAATCTCTTTGATATCACACACGAGTAAAGTTTTACTAAAGGTAATATAGAAACGGCTACAAGCATACATTGACAGAGAACTTCCAGAGGTTCAAGCAGATTTCAGAAGAGGACATGGAATGAGGGATATTATTGCTGATGTCCAAAGGATCTTGGCTGAAAGCAGAGAACACCAAAAAGATGTTTACCTGTGCTTTATTGACTACGCAAAGGCTTTCAATTGTGTGGATCATAACAAGCTATGCGAAGTATGAGTATTCCAGAACACTTAATTGTACTCATGAAGAATCTGTACCTGGACCAAGAAGCAGTTCTTCTAACAGAACATGGAAACACTGAGTAGTTTAAAATTAAGAAAAGTTTGTGACAGGGTTGTATTCTTTTATCATACTTATTCAATCTGTATGCTGAGCAAATAATATGAAAAGCTGGATTCTATGAAGAAAAATTAAGGTGTCAGGATTGGATAAAGACTGATTAACAACCTGCGATA
>NW_006408601.1:13111229-13124857 GCF_000296735.1 Chrysochloris asiatica | reverse complement strand
AAATCCTCACCACTGGACCAATAAACAACATTCTTATCAACAGAGAAAAGATTGAAGTTGTCAAGGACTTCATTCTTCTTGGATCAATCATCAACACTCATGGAAGCAGTAGTTAAGAAATCAAATGACATATTGCTTTAGACAAATCTGCTGCACAAGCCCTTTTTTAAAGTGTTGAAGAGCAAATATATCAGCTTGAGGACTAAGGTGTGCCTGACCCAAGCCATGGTATTTTCATTAACCTTATGTGCATGTGAAAGCCGAACAGTGAATTAGGAAGACCATAGAAGGAAGAAATGATGCATTTGAATTATGGTGTTGGAGGAGAATATTGAAGGTACCATGGGCTTCCAAAAGAACCAACAGATCTGTGTTGGAAGAAATGTAGCCAGAGTGTTCCTTGGAGACCAGGATGGCCAAATTTTGTCTTTCATATTTCAGACATGTTGTCAGGAGGGACCAGTCACTGCAGAAGGATATCATGTTTGGTAGGGTGGAGGGTCAGAGAAAAAGAGGAAGACCCCTAGCAAGATGGATTGGCAAAGTGGCAGCATCAACAGGCTCAAGCCCAGGACTGGATAGTGTTTCATTCTGTTGTGCATAGGGTCACTATGAGTCGGTACCGACTCGATGGCACGTAACAACAACATTATACTTATCCTGGAGTCCTGGGGTGGCATTGTAGGTTAATGTGCTGGACTCCAAAGTTAGTTTGAACTGCAAGACCGGTGGTTCAAGCTCACCAGCTGCTCCTCAGAAACCCCACACTGGGTCACTATGAGTCAGAACCGACTCCACGGCACCTAACAACATTATACTTAACCAGAACCAAATAATTGATTTTTAAACTTTGTTACCTATCAGATTGTAACTATTTCAAAGGCAAGTCTGCATCTTTTATTTTGGAGGGGGACTTAAGATTCAATCTTACTGAAAATGCAATGTATCGTGACATATGAATATATATATTAAGGATTAATTAGGAAGTTAACACCTATTCTAAACTTGCAGTCAACTTTAGAATGCTTCCATCATGCCTAAGGTCTTTTATGAAAGAATAATTGGCTGTGTTCATCCTTCCTATGAAATATATGTTTTACTTTTGTTTGTTTTTCAAGTCTGTTTATTATTTCTCTTCTAATTTTCTGAAGCTCACTTGGCTATTGTTTTTCTTATTTCTTGAGATTTATGCCTATTTTATTATCTTTAGACTTCCTTTTTCTAATATACATATACACATGATAAGGTTCTAATTTTCTAAGTACTGCGACTGCTGTAACTCACAATTCTCAAGATGTAGTACCTTCATTGAGTTAAAAATATATTCTAATATCAATTATGATTTCTTATTTTGACCTATGGGTTATTTAGAAGTACTCCTTAATTTTCAATGGCATAAGAATTTAAGAAAGTGAAAGTTTTAGCTTAATTGTATTCTGTTTAGATCATATACTATGTAGAAATTTAATATTTCAAGCATGTGTTGAAAGTTGCTTTATGGGTCAACAGATGAACAATTTTACAAATATTTTCTGCATGCTTGAAAATATGTATCTTCTCAGGTTTGGGAGTGTAATCTTCTGTATGCTTCGTTTATGTAAATTTGTTTATATCTCAAGCCTAGTGTATTTGTTTCATCTGCCTGAAACCTTTGCCCCTTACTTATGTGTGAATAACTATCTCCTCTCCTTCTGGCCTCGGCTTACAGATCACTTCTTCAGAGTGATCTTTCCTGATCTTCTCAGGCCTCATCCCTCATTTCCCTTTACTATGTATCATTTTCTTTAAATAACTGAACTGTACCTAACGTTACGTTATCTATCCATTCATTTATGGACTAATTTATTATCAATCTTCCTAACTGTGAACACCTTGAATGTGAGCACTTTTCCACTCCTATTTACTAGGAGATCATCAGCGCCTAGAAGAGAACCTCATTTAAACTGATTGTTCGGTAAATAGGTGTTGAATGACTGAATGGAGACATTAAAAATAATACCTAATAGAGAATCCAGCAAACATATATCAGAGATTTACCCATTCTTTTTCCTCCAGTAAATTAGGAAGAACTGATGACAGTAATCAGTAAGGTTAAACCAATGATAGAAATGGAGCAAGAAATGAAGGATTAGATTCATATCATAGTATCTATCCAAAACAGGTGTTCAGTAATCATATGCTGTATGACGTAACTGAAAATTGGAAGAGGAGGAGCAAAAAAATAAGGAGATTTTCATTTTGGTTTAACCATCTGCTGAGAATTTGCATTTTCACCCCAGATTAAATAAAAATCTACATTTTAACAAAATCCTCAGTTGATGCTTATATACACATGTAGATTCAGGTTTAGGATATTCCTGGTGGAAATGTAAGTTCTCAGCTGTGAGTCAAATGAAAACAACCTGGTTTGAAGCTATGCAAAGAAAGGAAAGAGAAAGAGTGAAAAAAAAAAAAAAAAAAAAAAGGATGGAGAGAAGGAGCGATTAGGTTGTACAACTGAACAAATAGTAACACTGACAGAGGACACCTGATCTCCACATCAGATGCTTTGTACCGTAAGGTGGGGACCATCTTTTAAAACAGCCCACTTGGTTTGCTTTCTGCCCATTTAGCTACTGCCTCTAAGAAAGGATAAGCTATTTAGCAGATAATCAGTTGATAAAAAAAAAAAAAAAAAAAAAAAAAAAAAGCAAAACTGGGTGAGTGCAAAGTTTAGCCACATCTTCCTTCCTTGTATTTTCATGTTGGTCTCCCTTCAAAGAAAATGCACTGTATTCTGCTCGTCCAGTTATACAATTTACAAAGGGTGCAGACTTGTAATTATCCAGCACTAGGTGGTTAAACCTTTTTAATTGGGATCAATTTCATGAAGCGCACAGTTGATGTACAACCCATTCACATTCTCCAAAAGAGCTGTATCTATAATAATGCTAACATCTTGGTCTCTGCTTCATTTCTTTGCTATTTCTCAATTGCTTCTAAACTCAGGAAGAGAACAGGTATGTCTATTTATTAGGATCACCTGTATGATAGTTTCCTTGATATGCATCATCAGTACTAAGATATGTCTTTCACGCAATATTTTCAAAACAACAGAAAAAATGGGTTTCCAAAAGCAGGCTGAGAAAGCCAAGAGAGGAAAGGAAAATAAGTTTTCATTTCAGAAATTCAACCAAGTTTCTGTGTAAGCTTTTTCTTAGTCTATTATTCCATTATGTCAAATGTCCTCCAGCTGTGTACAGGGGCAAACTCAAAGTAGAGGTATAGCAATTGTTCCTCAAATTTAAACAGATAGAAAAAAAGATGCCACACTGAGGATGTAACAGGGGTTTGCCTGAACAAATTATTGCTCAGATTCAATCTCTAGATTGTCTTCCAAAATAACCTATATTCTTAAACTAGAATGATGTCCTTCATAGCAGTTGGGTTGGAGAAGACCCTAGTGAACTCAGAGACATAACAGATACTGCTGACCTGTAGTTCTTTAGATGAATACAACTAAGATTAAAAGAGCTTGAAAATAAAATGAGAAAGGACATCAAGTTATGACCCAGGGCAATGCAATGTTAAGGAGGAAGCATTTTAGGGAGATGGGGGAGGTTTCTCTGGTGATGACTGTTTGAATCAGGACTTGTAGTGATAACATTACCATCAGTGATATAAAAAGTATAAAGGGTGATATAAAAAGTGTAAAGGTACCAAAATACACCTACTCCTCACTTAGCAGCCATCTTATTATCTGACATTTCAGATTTATGACCAATAGTAAAACATCTACTCTTTGTCTATTTAGTGCATTAATGATGTAGGTATGGCAGTATGGAAGGTCAAAGTGCAGGACAAGAACAACCTGGTTGTGACGAGTGTAGTTATGTATCATCATAGCCGGGCCATGATTCTCAGTGGTGTGGCAATTATGTAATGAGGTAATTTGGCAATTAGGTAGTCCTCCTCCAGTTTGGGATCTGATGAAAGCATCATAACATCGATTTTCATTTAAGAACTTGGTCTTTGGAACCTAACCATGTCCACAAGCTCAGAGTGAGTGTACTGAACTGCTTTTGTGGTGGGAGGACTAGCTTCATTGCATCCTGTCTTAGTCATTCTTGAATCTCTTATTACTAAGAAAACTGTTGAGAAGGTAACCCATTAAATTATAGTGTAATGAATTGTCTACATTTATGAAGGATTAGAATCAGCATAAGCACAAAACTGCTTTCTAAGACATATCTTCAGTTACCACTTCTCCATTATTTCTGACGACAACATTCTCTGTTTCTCTTTGGCTACTGTTAAGTGGCATCGAGTTCATTCCAACTCATAGTGACCCTGCATAGGGTTTCCAAGGAGCAATTGGTGGATTTGATCCACTGACCTTGTGATCAGCAGTCCAGTGCTTATCCTACAGCACCTACCAGTACTCTCTAGTTCTCTGCAGAATTCAATAATTTATCACCACAGCCACACAGAAATCACAGATCATATGTGGTTTATTAGGGAAGCAACAAATTGCAACTTGGTTATTGTCAAGAAGTATACAAACAACATCTGAAAGGGTCCCCAGAGTGGAGAGCGCATTCCTCCCTACTTCACTATGGGATGTCTTTTAGCAAGATCTCACTCTCAGCTGCTATCAAGCCTCTCATCCTGTTGGACCTCTCAGTAGTTGGACTTTCTGCTGTTAACTGGCCCAGCTCATTGGCAGTGTATCAGCTTGTTCAATTCTCTCAGCTGCTGCTCTTCTAGCAACAGCTTTCCATCATTGTGTCGCTGTAGCAAAAGCTTTCCATCATTGAGCCTCTCTAGCATCGGGCCTCTCTGCTGTTGGCCCTTTCTGCCATTGGGCCTCTGTTTCCAGGTGCTCTGTACGGGCCTCTCCAGCATTAACTGGCCCAGACTGTAACCAGTGTTATTGTGCTCAGCTGTTAGCTGTTCTCTGCCATCAGACCTTTGCACTCAGCCTCTCTGCCACAGCCTCTCTGCTATTAGATGAGCCAGTTCATAGCTAGTGTAGTGGGTTTGGGATCAGTCAGCTCCCACTTGGCTCTGCTCCTCTGGCAGCCCAGCTCTTCTCCAGCATCTCTCTTTCGCAACCAAGAGGCCTACTAAAACCTTTGCATCTCTGTCTCAAATAAGAAGCTAAAAGTGGAAAAAAGAGAGGAAACAGCAAAAGCCTAGTAGGTAAGAGAAGAGGAAAAAGCCAAGGTAATTTTCCTGTTTTTTTGCCTTGAGCAATAGTGATTTAGTAGTGGCTGTATCTTCACTGCACAGCTCCCACCAGGCAGGTTTCTTTTTAAAAATTTTTAATTTTATTCCATTTCCAGCAAAACAGCTCATTCTTGGGTTCTAGAGTCTTCTAGTTGGTCTGACTTTGGCTTTTTGGCTTCTGGGCATTAGTAACTTCAGCTCCTCTTGTTATCCTTCTCAACGTTTCCTGATGTTGATAATGTATTTAGTGTCTGAGATATTCCAACATGTATAACGACTTCCTAGAATATAATTACCTGTGCTAGAAATATCTAAGGTTGTTCACTAGACCTAAACTGAAACATTTGGTGATCACGTAAAAGTAAAGAAGTGAGGTTGAATAACCATGGCCAAATAATCAAAGCAAGCAGAGGAAATATAATTTTAAAATTATATTCTAGTGTGGGAAGCAGAACAGCCTGACCAGCTCAATTTGTCAGTTGGAGATTCAATTCTCCAGTGGAGTCAAGCCGCTGATCTGAGCTTTGGAACTTTGCAACCTTAGGCAAATTACTTAACCTCTCTCTGCTTCAGGTTTATCAAAAAGCTTATAGGTTTATTGTAACATTAAGGAAATTACCAGAAGTGCCTATTTCCTAGTAAGTCATTAATAAATGTTCTAATGAGCTCTCTATTTTATTGCCTTTAGTATATTATCAGTAATTTTGGGGTTATTAAATAAATATTAAAATGTTCTTTCTAGGTCAGGGAGTTTTATTGAGGTGTTGGATGGATAGAGGGCTGGATGAATAAATGAATAAAAAATGAAAAGACAGATGCTTAAGAATAAAGAAATGATTATCTAAAATGAACACATTAAAGACAATAAATAAATGCTTTTCCTACTAACAAACGCAATCTTAAGAGGACAGGTATTCTTGAAATCCTTTCTTCGTTCTTTATCCTAAGAGTGAAGAATGGAGAGGAGACTGAATGAGTCCAATTTACTCATCCCTTCCTTAGTTTTTTACATTTTAATTTCCTTTCCTCCAATCTTCCATTTACCCTGTTACTGGCTCAGGCGACAGAAGACTAGAAAGTCATGATAAATGTTGTTGCTGTTAAGTACCTTCAAGTTGGTTCCAACTCATAGGAACCAAGTATAGGGTTTCCAAGACTTTCTGAAATCCTTGTGGGAGCAGAAAGCATCATCTTTCTTATATTAAATTTTTGTATTAAATATGGCAGTACCTCCATGTGAGATGTGCCATAACACAGCAGAGTCTTTCCTCAGGGTCACAGTCAAAGGGGGTTTTATAGCAAGAGGTTAAGCCATGGATACGTTTCAAAAAAGGGGCTTTTTTTTTTTTTTTCCTTTTGTGCATTTCCATTTCTGTGTGCTTGTCCTTGTTTCTCTTTTCCCATGCTGCACGTGCATTGGGCATCCATGATGAAGTCTAAGATTTCAAGATGGATTCTATTGTGGAGGCATCTGGTATACTTGAAATAACCATCCACACATGCAGCCTTCTGTCAGGATCCTGAATGTTTCCCCCTTTTAACTGTAAAATTGAGTATCAGATTTATTTGTTCATGATTACCTAATTACTTCATATCTTGACAAGTAAGGCTCTAAAACTTGGTCCCTGACTCTCTCCAAACCTTTCTCTGCCTCCTAATGAATAATTACATCCTAGTTCTACTGAACTACTCAGAGACACCACCTTATACCACTCCCTCATGAATTTTCCTATGGTGTTCTCGTATCCTGAAACAGAATTTGCTGAATGATTCCCTTAGATATTTCCATTTCAATTCAGGCTTATCTTAAGAAGCTTTCCTTGACTTATTTTCATGAAAGTATTGGGTTAGAGGCGCTTCCTTTGTACCCCTTAGCATCTTTTGCTGACATCTATGCAATGCATAGCACATTGCTTGTAAATTCATAGTTTATAACACCTTCTAAGCCCTAATCACCTCAAAGACAAAGGTGTGCATCATTTCATTCTTTTCCTTCCATTTTTTCCTTCCATGATTGATACACAGTTGGTGCATGATAAATACTTTTGGCTAAAAAAGAAGTCATAAAAAAAACTTCAAAATTTAGCACCAAAGCCTCAATCTAATTTCCCCCTCTATAATCTAAATAATTTCAGCAATTGTGTCCATCGTCTTTTTCCTAAATTATCTAGATAATTGTATTTGGAAACGATCATTGCAGCATCTTATACATGCAATTTTTAATACCACCTGAATACTTCCTTTCCCTAAAAGCAGTGTGGCTGGTTATCCATACACTTGATCTAATTCTATCCTTGATGCTGACTTGGAGTAAGAGCAGTCATTTCTTTTCTTTTAGATAATTAGTAGAATAATCTGCATGGGATACAAAATGAGTCACCTGTAGCACTCATTGGGATTTGTTTTTAACAAGGCTTCATTCTCAACACCTGAGTTTAATATAAATCTCCAAATGGCATCTAGTTCATTTCTGGGTATCCAGTAAATATTAGGAAAGGTGTGCACCTGGATTATATTATTTCACCATACTTACTCAGTCTGTATGTTGAGCAAATAATTGGAAAAGCTGGATTATATGAAGAAAAAAATGTGGTTTCAAAATTGGAGGAAGACTCATTAACAACCTGTAATAGATACATGATACACTCTTGCTTTATGAAAGCCAACAGACTTAAAAGATTGCTGATGAAGATCAAAGGCCACAGTCTTCAGACTGGGTTTCACCTCAATGTAAAGAAAACAAAAATCCTCACCACTGAACCAATAATAACATCCATATAAATGGAGAAAAAGATTGAAATGGGTCAAAGACTTCATTTTGCTTGGATCAACCATCAACATTCATGGAAGTAGCATTCAAGTAAATCTAATGATGTATTGAATTTTCGCAAATCTGATGCAGACCTCTTTAAAGTGCTGAGGAGAAAACATGTCAGTTTGAGAACTAAAGTGCCCCAGAGCCAAGCTGTAATATTTTCAGTAACTTCATATGCATGTGAAATTTAGACAGTGAATAAGAAAACCCATCTGTGCTGGAAGAGGTACAGCCAGAATGCTCCTTAGAATCCAATATAGCCAGACTTGTCTCTCATATTTCAGACATATTATCAGGAAGGACCAGTTCTGGGAAAAGGGCATTATGCTTGGTAAAGTATTTGTTGTTGTTGTTAGGTGCTATTGAGTAGGTACTGACTCATAGTGACCCTTTGTACAACTGAAATAAACACTGCCCAGGCCTGGGCCAGCCTCACAATTGTTGCCACACATAGGGTCAGAGAAGAAGAGGAAGACCCCACTAACTATGAATTGGCATGGTGGCAACAGTAATGGGCTCAAGTTTAGCAATGGTGGTGAGGATAGCACAGGACTGGCCAGTGTTTCATTCTGTTGTGGGTAAGTTTGTTATGAGTTGGTACCAACTCAACAGCACCTAACGACAACAACAAAGTGAACATTGTTTGATCTAGCTTGATTGTTGTAAAGTTGAGTACAATCAGTTCTGACTCATAAAAACCTAGTAATAGGGTTTCTAAGGAGCAGCTGGTGGGTTTGAATAGCTAACCTCGTGGTTAACAATCTAGTTATTGTCCTACCATGTGGCCACAGGAGTTTTATTGGACTTCTTCAAGAGACTGAAATAATTTCCTGGTTATGAACATATTTACCCTTTAATGTTATATAAATGAGCGCAAACTTTGAACAACAAATTCATCACAATCACCTTCACTTGCAGCATGTGCATTTTTTTTTAATGAGGAGGATTTTATTAGCAAACAGATAAATAAGATTTAATATATAAATATTTGGTCTCTTTTTTAAGTTTTTATTGTGAATTGAGTGATAGTGTATGTGGGAGAACATTGTGGTTTTATGCTCATTGTTTCTTGCAATGATTACAATCCCCTCCATGCATCATTATTCAACAGTATTTGCTTCTATTCTGTTTTTGTTTTGGTGGGCTGTTGGAAGGGAGGAGTACACTAAAACACTCAGGAATATATATTAATTTAAACAAATAAAGGGCACATTCTGCAAGCCTGACTCCTAGCCTCCAGCACTCAGTCTTTCTTTTTCCATGAGTCTAGAGTCCTCAGGTGCTCTGTCTTTCCATGTCCTCATCTGTGCCTCCATTTCTGATGTCACTGCTTCTCTGGATAGGGTCCCACATTCTACTCATGCTCTTCTTCCTTGATAGTCCTAGGGTCCTCTGTTCCTAGAATGTAAGATTACCTATTTCCTCCTTTATGTTGCAAAACTTCTAGCTTTACAGTTGTGACTATTGCAATAACTCAATAACAATCACTCAGCATCGAATCATAGAAATCTTATCCTCATCTCCTCTCACCAGAACTGTTTAGACAAGATGAAAATTATTCAGTGGGGATTCTTACCTTCCCCGCACACTCTGAAACTAAACGACCGCTTGAAAACATGTAAGCCAGTTACTTTGTGCATTTATGTTGTTGTTGTTAGGTGCCATCAAATTGGTACCAACTCTTAGAAACCTTATGGACAGCAGAACAAAATACTGCCCAGTCCTGGGCCAACCTCACTACTGTTGCCACACTTGAGCCCATGGATGCTGCCACTTTACCAATCCATCTGGCTGGGGGTCTTCCTCTTTTTCTCTGACCCTCCACCTTACCAAACATATCCTTCTCCAGTGACTGGTCCCTCCTGACAATATGTCTGAAGTCTGAGAGACAAAGTTTGACCATCCTGGCCCCCAAGGAGCACTCTGGTTGTACTTTCAACACAAATCTGTTGGTTCTATTGAAGTGCAAGGTCGGTGATTCATGCTCACCAACTGCTCCTTGGGAACCCTATACAGGGTCGCTATGGGTCAGAATCAACTCGTCGGCACTTAACAACAACAACATCTTTGAATAAGTGTCTTTGGGAACTAAAGGTTGGATGTTAGAAGCATTAACACCCAGTCCTCATGAGTTCACAGTTTCTAACGGAGTATCAATAATTGAAAACTCTGGTATGAAGGGCAGTATTGTAGGTTATATGAATCCATAAACTGAACTTGAATCTAAATAACACACAGGCCTTGAGAACCTGGGTAAGTTATTCATCATTCTAACCCTCAGTTTTCTCTAAATTATGACAGTAATTCAACTTCTTAGTAATAACTAATAAATTATTACTTTTAATGATATGGAGGAACTTTATAAAGATTAAAGGTAAGGTTAGTATTTTTAGTTTAATGAAAGTACTATCTGTGATCGCAAGAATTACCCCTCAAAAGTGTCCAACTACTGATTCTTGGGACCTATGATTACATTATGATAGAATTTGAAATTAAGGCTGCTAATCCCCTTAAAAGGCACCCTGGTGTAGTACTGTGGGTTAATGTGCCAGACTGCAAAGCCGTTTGAACTGCAAGGTTGGCAGTTCAAGCTCATCAGCTGCTCCTTGGAAACCCTGTACAGGGTGGTAATCAACTCGAGAGTACATAACAACAACAGCAACAATCTCCTTAAAACAGGGAGAATATTGTGAATTTGTCAAGTGGACCAAATTTAATTACAAAAGGTCCTTAACTGTGGCAAGAGGAAGGCAGAATAATCCATGTCAGAGTGATATGATGTGAGAAACACAAGACTGGTCATTGCTGATTGTGACTGGAGAATGGATTCTCCCTTAGAGACCCCAAAAGCTATGCAGGCGTATAGCCACCTTGAGTTTTGTCCAACAAGACCTGTTTTGGATTTCTGACTTCCAGATTAGTAAAATAATAATTGTGTTGATTTAACTCAGAGTTTGTTCTAACTTGTTAACCAGAATAGGAAACAAATACATTTTATTTACTCAAAAATGGTACTTTCAATATACATAAAAGATACAGAAAAAATGCAACAGGCTTTCAAAGAAAAAAGATTATTGTCTCCAGAAAAAGGGTAAAATACAAAACATTGATTGCACTGAAAAGAAAACATTACCATCTTCTAGGAATGGACATTGATTCTGCTAGTATTTTGATTAAAGACTGTCCATCCATTTGGCCCACTGCCTTAATTTCTACAGTAACAGCCTCAGGTTGCCCATAAACATACAAAGATTCCCATAGCAGAGAGTAACGCTGGATGTCCATGTAACATTCCAGAGGGATGAGAAACTTCCACAAAATGTGACAGGGTGCCACAGCAAGCTCTTCAGGACAGCCATGGAGATTTGGCTTTTACAGACCCTGAACATGAGGAGCTGGGAGGAGCAGCCAGAGCAAGCATGATGGTGGTGGCCTTGGAGTCTACGACCCACATGCACCCAAGTCCAGGAAGTGGAGCATGGTTGAGGGTCTCTCTAGCAGAGCTTGGAGGAACTCAAGATTTAAGCTGGTCAGGATGACATCTCTCATATATAGAGACTTTAGGTAGCTGATGCCCAAGCATAAGAACAGGTACGTTGAGCCCAATTCTGAAAGCAAACAGTCAATTATCCAGAGGTCATCCAAGGACTGCTTGAGTCCAGACAGACTTTTAGGAAGTGGACAGAATCCAGGATGAGATCCGGAATATGGTGCAGAGTGGGGAACTGGGGCAAATCGTCTAGGCAAGCATCAAGCACATGTAGGGCAATTTTTAAACCATTTCACAAAATGTTTCCTAATCTTAGAAAACCCCTTAAGGGTTAACTGTTATTCACCTCTCTCACTTCTCTCATCTCATAGCACCATTAACAGTGAAGTTAAAACACACACACAAATGCTGACAAGGGTGTGGAGAGACTGGGACCCTCCCACACAACTGGTGGGACTGAAAAACAGGGCAACCACTCTGGAAAAGGGTGTAGTGCTTCCTTAGAAAGAAGGAAATAGAAATACCTTATGACCAAGTAATACCTCTACTTGGTGTAAATCCATAAGAAATATCTAGCTAGATAAATGCATACCAATATTCATTATGACATTCATAATGGCAAAAAGATAGAGACAGACTAAGTGCCCCATCAATGGAAGAATGGATAAACAAACTTGGGTACATACACACACATGGAGTGCTATCCAACCTTGAGGAATAACTGAATCTGCAAAACACCTCATAACATGGATGCACCTCAAGGACATTATGTTGAGGGAAATTAGTCAATTACAAAAGGACAAACATTGTATGAAACCATCATCATTATAAAAACTTATAAAAGTTTCCACACTAAAACATTTTTTGATGATTACCAGGGGTGGGAGGCAAGGGAAAGCAATTCACTGGCTAGAGGGTAGATACACATTAGCTCAGATGACAGGCAGGGCAATGTACAAGGATGGGAAGGGCAATACACAAGAGGGAGGGTGGCAGATGAACAATGAAGATACAGGAAAACTTAGGGAGGTATGCATGGGCTAAATGCGATAGAAGTAAATAGTGATTTATATACAACATTGGTATAGCGATTTATATACAACATTGGAACAATAGTGTTCTGTGAGTAGATACATGGATCTAGACATAAACTGAATGGATAAAGGAAGGGGGGAAATGCGTGCTTGGCTGTTTGAGGATATTTGTTTCTTCTGCCTAATATTGTAAAATCAACATTTGTGATAGAAATGAATATTGGCAAGTATGATGACATAAAGCTTGTAAGCCTACTTTCAGTCTATAACTGATAGGAGAAGTAGAATTTGCACAAGCTGCTTGTTAAGCATTTGTAGAGTATGGGGCCTTTGGTGGAATCCAGAGTCCCACTCAGAACCTTCTGAGCTGGCATACTCCCACTTGAAAAGACATGCAAACCAACCCAGAACTGCTAGGAGTTCAGAAGATTCTTATTGAAAGGAAGACCTGCAGAAAAAACAACAACAACAAAAAAAAAAACAAAAAAAACCCAGACTGTTTAGTTGTTTAATATCAAGCAAGCTGTTTGCTTCAGAGGCATCAAGGAAAGAAAATTCAGACCAACAGGGAAAAGCTCCTTCTAGGACTGAAACTCAAAGTGAACCCAAGAGAAGTATAATATGCCTATTGGTGATCACTTGGGTCTACTTGTGAGTGGAAGTGGGGGAAATGCAGTAACGAAGACATGGGCTGAGTTTGGCCATGAACCAATGGCACTCGATGACCTTGAGATGAGAGAGAGAAGAGGAAAGACTAGCTGGTCTGAAATTTAGAAAGATGTGTGAATTCCTGAACCAATGAGCACTGACCTAGGCCCTGGAGGCTAGGGCTGAGAGTGAAGTGGCCAGCTATCTGAAGTGCAGGGAATTGTGCGTGAACTCCCAAACTTGTTGATAGTACACATTGGACCAGATGGCTAGTTGACCAGAATTTAAACTGAGGAAGATAAATATAGTTAATACTGAGAGCAAGTGCAAATTGCTACAATTTGATGAACTAGACTTTTGCCTATGAATGCAGTAACTCGAAATTCCAAATAGAATGGAAGGATTTTTCATATCAAGGAACAACCTTGTTACA
>NW_006408601.1:13050481-13110264 GCF_000296735.1 Chrysochloris asiatica | reverse complement strand
TGTAACAAGGTTGTTCCTTGATATGAAAAATCCTTCCATTCTATTTGGAATTTCGAGTTACTGCATTCATAGGCAAAAGTCTAGTTCATCAAATTGTAGCAATTTGCACTTGCTCTCAGTATTAACTATATTTATCTTCCTCAGTTTAAATTCTGGTCAACTAGCCATCTGGTCCAATGTGTACTATCAACAAGTTTGGGAGTTCACGCACAATTCCCTGCACTTCAGATAGCTGGCCACTTCACTCTCAGCCCTAGCCTCCAGGGCCTAGGTCAGTGCTCATTGGTTCAGGAATTCACACATCTTTCTAAATTTCAGACCAGCTAGTCTTTCCTCTTCTCTCTCTCATCTCAAGGTCATCGAGTGCCATTGGTTCATGGCCAAACTCAGCCCATGTCTTCGTTACTGCATTTCCCCCACTTCCACTCACAAGTAGACCCAAGTGATCACCAATAGGCATATTATACTTCTCTTGGGTTCACTTTGAGTTTCAGTCCTAGAAGGAGCTTTTCCCTGTTGGTCTGAATTTTCTTTCCTTGATGCCTCTGAAGCAAACAGCTTGCTTGATATTAAACAACTAAACAGTCTGGGTTTTTTTTGTTTTTTTTTTTGTTGTTGTTGTTTTTTCTGCAGGTCTTCCTTTCAATAAGAATCTTCTGAACTCCTAGCAGTTCTGGGTTGGTTTGCATGTCTTTTCAAGTGGGAGTATGCCAGCTCAGAAGGTTCTGAGTGGGACTCTGGATTCCACCAAAGGCCCCATACTCTACAAATGCTTAACAAGCAGCTTGTGCAAATTCTACTTCTCCTATCAGTTATAGACTGAAAGTAGGCTTACAAGCTTTATGTCATCATACTTGCCAATATTCATTTCTATCACAAATGTTGATTTTACAATATTAGGCAGAAGAAACAAATATCCTCAAACAGCCAAGCACGCATTTCCCCCCTTCCTTTATCCATTCAGTTTATGTCTAGATCCATGTATCTACTCACAGAACACTATTGTTCCAATGTTGTATATAAATCGCTATACCAATGTTGTATATAAATCACTATTTACTTCTATCGCATTTAGCCCATGCATACCTCCCTAAGTTTTCCTGTATCTTCATTGTTCATCTGCCACCCTCCCTCTTGTGTATTGCCCTTCCCATCCTTGTACATTGCCCTGCCTGTCATCTGAGCTAATGTGTATCTACCCTCTAGCCAGTGAATTGCTTTCCCTTGCCTCCCACCCCTGGTAATCATCAAAAAATGTTTTAGTGTGGAAACTTTTATAAGTTTTTATAATGATGATGGTTTCATACAATGTTTGTCCTTTTGTAATTGACTAATTTCCCTCAACATAATGTCCTTGAGGTGCATCCATGTTATGAGGTGTTTTGCAGATTCAGTTATTCCTCAAGGTTGGATAGCACTCCATGTGTGTGTATGTACCCAAGTTTGTTTATCCATTCTTCCATTGATGGGGCACTTAGTCTGTCTCTATCTTTTTGCCATTATGAATGTCATAATGAATATTGGTATGCATTTATCTAGCTAGATATTTCTTATGGATTTACACCAAGTAGAGGTATTACTTGGTCATAAGGTATTTCTATTTCCTTCTTTCTAAGGAAGCACTACACCCTTTTCCAGAGTGGTTGCCCTGTTTTTCAGTCCCACCAGTTGTGTGGGAGGGTCCCAGTCTCTCCACACCCTTGTCAGCATTTGTGTGTGTGTTTTAACTTCACTGTTAATGGTGCTATGAGATGAGAGAAGTGAGAGAGGTGAATAACAGTTAACCCTTAAGGGGTTTTCTAAGATTAGGAAACATTTTGTGAAATGGTTTAAAAATTGCCCTACATGTGCTTGATGCTTGCCTAGACGATTTGCCCCAGTTCCCCACTCTGCACCATATTCCGGATCTCATCCTGGATTCTGTCCACTTCCTAAAAGTCTGTCTGGACTCAAGCAGTCCTTGGATGACCTCTGGATAATTGACTGTTTGCTTTCAGAATTGGGCTCAACGTACCTGTTCTTATGCTTGGGCATCAGCTACCTAACGTCTCTATATATGAGAGATGTCATCCTGACCAGCTTAAATCTTGAGTTCCTCCAAGCTCTGCTAGAGAGACCCTCAACCATGCTCCACTTCCTGGACTTGGGTGCATGTGGGTCGTAGACTCCAAGGCCACCACCATCATGCTTGCTCTGGCTGCTCCTCCCAGCTCCTCATGTTCAGGGTCTGTAAAAGCCAAATCTCCATGGCTGTCCTGAAGAGCTTGCTGTGGCACCCTGTCACATTTTGTGGAAGTTTCTCATCCCTCTGGAATGTTACATGGACATCCAGCGTTACTCTCTGCTATGGGAATCTTTGTATGTTTATGGGCAACCTGAGGCTGTTACTGTAGAAATTAAGGCAGTGGGCCAAATGGATGGACAGTCTTTAATCAAAATACTAGCAGAATCAATGTCCATTCCTAGAAGATGGTAATGTTTTCTTTTCAGTGCAATCAATGTTTTGTATTTTACCCTTTTTCTGGAGACAATAATCTTTTTTCTTTGAAAGCCTGTTGCATTTTTTCTGTATCTTTTATGTATATTGAAAGTACCATTTTTGAGTAAATAAAATGTATTTGTTTCCTATTCTGGTTAACAAGTTAGAACAAACTCTGAGTTAAATCAACACAATTATTATTTTACTAATCTGGAAGTCAGAAATCCAAAACAGGTCTTGTTGGACAAAACTCAAGGTGGCTATACGCCTGCATAGCTTTTGGGGTCTCTAAGGGAGAATCCATTCTCCAGTCACAATCAGCAATGACCAGTCTTGTGTTTCTCACATCATATCACTCTGACATGGATTATTCTGCCTTCCTCTTGCCACAGTTAAGGACCTTTTGTAATTAAATTTGGTCCACTTGACAAATTCACAATATTCTCCCTGTTTTAAGGAGATTGTTGCTGTTGTTGTTATGTACTCTCGAGTTGATTACCACCCTGTACAGGGTTTCCAAGGAGCAGCTGATGAGCTTGAACTGCCAACCTTGCAGTTCAAACGGCTTTGCAGTCTGGCACATTAACCCACAGTGCTACACCAGGGTGCCTTTTAAGGGGATTAGCAGCCTTAATTTCAAATTCTATCATAATGTAATCATAGGTCCCAAGAATCAGTAGTTGGACACTTTTGAGGGGTAATTCTTGCGATCACAGATAGTACTTTCATTAAACTAAAAATACTAACCTTACCTTTAATCTTTATAAAGTTCCTCCATATCATTAAAAGTAATAATTTATTAGTTATTACTAAGAAGTTGAATTACTGTCATAATTTAGAGAAAACTGAGGGTTAGAATGATGAATAACTTACCCAGGTTCTCAAGGCCTGTGTGTTATTTAGATTCAAGTTCAGTTTATGGATTCATATAACCTACAATACTGCCCTTCATACCAGAGTTTTCAATTATTGATACTCCGTTAGAAACTGTGAACTCATGAGGACTGGGTGTTAATGTTTCTAACATCCAACCTTTAGTTCCCAAAGACACTTATTCAAAGATGTTGTTGTTGTTAAGTGCCGACGAGTTGATTCTGACCCATAGCGACCCTGTATAGGGTTCCCAAGGAGCAGTTGGTGAGCATGAATCACCGACCTTGCAGTTCAGATGACTTTGCAGTCTGACGCATTCAAAGTATGTGCGCATAAAAATGACGCAATGTTTAGCATATTGAACCAGTCATTGTTTACCATAAATATTATTTCAATAAAGCATGGAAAGTATAAGCACGAATCATGGTTGATATCTTTACACTGAGTTCTTTGAACAAAGATATATTTGAGTGCTTGTGAGGGGAGTTCTTCCGTACACACACCACAACTCACAGACTTTAGTTTTTGTGTTGCCAAATTCACTAACATTGTATTATCTGTTGAGCCACAGTATACTATTTCTCAGTTTTGTTAATTGTGCATTGTGGGAGCTGGTCACAAAGGCTACTCAGGTGTTTTCTCTTTGTCTGAGTTTCTGAGCTTCACTATTAAATTTTGTCTCTTCACAATATCTTTTTGGTTTTTTTTTTTTGCTCCCAACAGTGAATATGTTTAGTAGTTTTGCCTATTATGGAGTGAGAATGAGTTGTCATTTTTTTCTAAGATTGCTATGCAAAGTGACTAGGAAGATAAATCTCACTGAAAAGCCGTATGATTGAGCAGTGTAGATCCAGAGCACACAAGCAGATGATAAACACGCTTCTGCCAGGAACTGTATATCTGGGTGCATTTCACAGCTTACCATGCAACCCTACTCATGAGAGCAAATGAAGAGTCACCGATCTGTAAGAAAGCATGAGCAGGATGGTGGCAGACAGTTGATTATAATTACCTACCTTACCCAGAATGTGAAATTGAAAGTTAACAGCTATTGACTTATGTAGTAAGGTGGCTGTTCTAGTCATACATGTGCCATGCATACACTGTTTCATCAAATGCAACATAGCAGAATTCTACTAGAATGACAGGAAACAATGGCAGCCCTTTAGAGCTGGAATGGATTTTGGGTCCTGTACAACCCAGCTCGCTATGGGTCGGACCCGACTCGACGGCACTTAACAACAACAACAACAACAACAACAACCCAGCCCAAACTATTCAGCCTGATAGAATCTGCTCTAGTCTCACTTGTACTATCCTCCCAACAAGCCCCCTACACCTAGTGCTCATTTCTTTCGACCCTAGTTCTTTCATTTTTCCATCCTTATTTCTGCAAAAGGCCTTACTTTTGATACTCTTCAAAGGCAACTTCCAAGTGTTCCTCTTTAAATCTCTACCAATATTCTAGGTAGCAGTCACTTTGAAATCAAAGAAACTCTGCCCACAGCTGTGCATTATAAGGCAAAGAAATAATCTCATCAGTCAAGTAAGGATAATCTTAAACATAGGAGCCTGTTGCATTAAATGAGACATTTGTGAAAGTTCTTAGAACATCTCTGATAGGTAAAAATTAGTTACCAGTCCTCTTCCCTGAATTTCAAGAACACAGAGCCTGGGTCAGTTACCCACTAAGCATTGTTTTGATGATTAATGGGAGCTGAGTTTTTAGCCCATATGTTCTTTCTAAGTATAACATGCCCACATAGTTTCTCTGTGTTTATATATAGATTCTTTAAATAAAGGGAGAAATAAGCAAATGTATATACTAAACTACAATGATTATAAGTTAATTACATCAATTGTTAAGTGCAATCAGATATTATAGGGAGATTTTTTTTTTTTCTTATCCTGGTAGTGAAGGAGGATGTTTGCAATATTTATTCATAACTAAGGCTAAAATAAGAGTATCAGTCTCAAGCTTTATTTGGAAAACTGTCAGGTAGGAGAGGGAAATCTGGAATTAACTCTCAGGTTAGAATTCATGATGCTTTCTTTATCTGATTGAAATTCCAGGTAAATATCTGATTGACAGTTTTTATGTTGCATAATCAGATTTCTCCACAAGTATGAGAAAATACATTCTATTTTAGGTCACCAAGTTCGTGTTCATTTGTTACACAACCAGAAACTAATACAGAACACTACTTTTCATTTTGATTTTATTCTTTGCAGTCTCTGCAATTTATAGTAGTTTTTAAAAATCAGCTTGACCCGTACTTATTCTCTGCTTTTAAATATTTATAGACTAACAGAATGGAGTGACAAACATTCCTTTCTCAATGGATGGCAGTGGCCAGTATGTTGTCCTTGCTATTGAGAAGGTATTTTGTTTTCTTCTTCATATATGCAGATGGTATTCCAGAAGTCTGCCAACAGGTCGTATGTTTTGTGTTGTCTTACTCTGACTTGCACTTTGTCTTCGACTGCCCTGATCCAGATTCTTTGTCAGGTTATGAGTTGAAACAGAAAGACCCTTGAGTTCAGCTTACTTGGTCCTTCAACAAGCTCCCATAAAATTTAATCATTATTAAACCAAAATCAAACTCACCATCGTTGAATTGATTCTGACTTATAGTGACCCTATACAGGGCTTCTGAGGCTGGCTGTAAATCTGTACAGGAACACAAAACCTCATTCTTCTCCAATGGAGTAGTTTGTGGATTTGAACTGCTGACCTTGTGGTTAGCTGTCTAATTCTTATCCTACAGCACCACACATGATGATTGTTGTTGTTGTTGTTAGGTGCCATCAAGTCGGTACCAATCCATAGCGACCTTATGCATTGGAGAACTAAACACTGCCCAATCCTGGGCCAACCTCACTACTGTTGCCACGCTTGAGTCCATCGATGCTGCCACTTGGCCAATCCATCTTGTTGAGGGTCTTCCTCTTTTCTGTGACCTTCCACCTTACCAAACATGATATCCTTCTCCAACGACTGTTCCCTCCTGACAATATGTCCAAAGTATGAGAGATGAAGTTTGGCCATCCTGGTCTCCAAGGACACTCTGGCTGCACTTCTTCCAAAACGCATAGTACTGTTTATCAATCCATACATGTTGCCTTGATTTGAACAGTTCTAAAAAGGAATAAGACACTTCGATCTTTAATCTTCTGACTCAGCAGTTTTTACAGACAATCAAATGCTTCAGAAATGGAAATGTTTATGGTGACTGATAATGCTAATTAATAGGAGAATGCTGACATTCCACTCACTTAGGAAGCAAGTAGTGTATAGTCCTGGTAGAATAGAAGCAATCAATGGAAATAACATTTGCACAGTGCAGAAATAGAACATGTTTAGGATATTCTGGGGTTGAAATACACATGAATTCCATATGATTAAAAGAGATGATAAAAGGGGAGTGAGAAATAGATGATAAAGGGGGAGTGAGGGAAGAGTAGGGAGAATAGCAAATGATTTACTGACCTATAAAATTTGAAAGTGTATTAGATCACTCAAAGGTTTCTTGTGGCTTTAAGCGAGAGGTCTTTGAAAAATTGGTAGTGGATCCATCCGTCCAGACATGCTTTGCGTGATCTGAATTTGATTTATTTAAAAAGATGTAGTTGTGAAAGTCATAAAATCAGATATTAAAATCCAGTTTTATGGATTTTCTTGCATAATTGAAATATTTGGGAATACTGGGGTCACATTCCTAACTGGCAACAATTGGCCCTGGCTGATCATCCACTGGGGCCTCTAAGGTTCCCACTATGCATGCCAATGCAGTCCCTTTGTCCCCTTCCCTATCATGCTGAGTATTTCTCTAAAATACCATGTCATTACATTTTGAAGCCCTTTTCAAACTGCCTCTAATTCTGATTTCTACTTTAAACATCCAGGACTCCAATGAGATATTGTTAAATTTCCTAGGTGAAAAGTCCTAAGAAAGGCTCTTTCCTGAGAGTACCTGGTGCACACAGGATTGTGTTAGTTCTGTTGAGAAACCATGATAAGCAACACATCACTACATGCAACTATCATGACATGCAGAGTCTCAGATTTCTGCTCTATTGTCCTCCATATGTCTACAAGTTGTCTCAAGTTGCTGATAATTAGTTTTATCTTTTTGATCAAAGGAATATATTTTTATTTTGTAATATTTAAAAAGCATTCCAACTTTCCCTTCTTAGCTTCACCTGGTTCTTTTCTCAAAGTGCTAGTGTAAAATATTAGTAAATCGTGTGTTAATGTGCTTGCCAAAATATTTTTTATATCATGGGAATTGTTACTTGTTGTTAAGTGTTGTTAAATCAGTTCTAACTCATATCGACCCTGTATAGGGTTTCTAAAGAGTGGCTGGTGCATTTGAACCACCAGCCTTGTGGTTCAAACCGGCCTTATGGATCAGGGCTTATCCCACAGCGCCACTGGGTTGCTAAGCTCAAGGTCAGCAGTTTAAAACTACCAAATAAGACGAGTGTAAAGCTTAGGATAAGCATATCAGTTGCCAATTAATGTTGATAAAGTTGTATTTTTATGTATTTAAATATTTCTGAAACTTGGCTTTTCAGTTCCAGAAATGTTTTTTGTTTTTCAGTATTAAATTCCCCCCCCTTTTTTTTTTCTTTAAGTGTGTGTTTTAATCTTAAGAAAAGGAATAATTGGATTTGTGAACTTTCATTTTGTCACAATTATTTTCCTATTTTATAAAGAATTAGATTATATGAAGGA
The DNA here is from genome assembly GCF_000296735.1 of Chrysochloris asiatica. Classification (NCBI taxonomy): domain Eukaryota; kingdom Metazoa; phylum Chordata; class Mammalia; order Afrosoricida; family Chrysochloridae; genus Chrysochloris; species Chrysochloris asiatica. Next base: position 13,102,174 of record NW_006408601.1, on the reverse strand, counting down.
CTCTACTGCTATTATGGGTTTAGCTATGCTGTCTTGGTTTCAAGTTCTGTGTTTCAGAGCAGCCATTATCAGAATTTTCATAAATTGATATCACAATATCACAGGAGAGACAACAAGCAGACAACAGCTATATAGTTCACCTACAATGATCTTTTAATGTTATCTATTTAAAAGGGGTACCAAGCTCACTTTAGATTGAAATGTGGAAAAATATTTGTAATTATTAGGATGGCATAGAGCACGGGTGGGGCATAGACTGTGGGCTGTATGTTGTTACTGTTAAATGCCATTGAGTCGGTTCCAACTCATAGCGCCCCTGTACAGAGTCTCTGAAAAGTGGCTGGTGAGTTTGAACTGCCAACCTTGCAGTTCAAACTGACCTTTTTCTACAGTGCCTGACCAGGACTCCATGAAATCTTTAGGTCTGGCCCTTCCAAGGCATCCGCAGTTCCAACCATTACATTGGTAGTGGTGGTTATGTACTATAAGTTGGTTCAAACTCATAACCCTGCATAGAGTTTCCAAGGCTATAAATCTTTATAGTAACAGAAAGCCTCATCTTTCTCCTGCTGGAACAGCTGGTAGTTTTTAACTGCTGACTTTGAGCTTAGCAGCCCAGTTAACCACTATGTTCCCAGAGCGCTCAGCCATCACGTTGTTGTTGTTAAGAGCCATTGAGTCGGTTCAAACCAATAGCAACCCTGTTTCTCAGGAGCAGTTATTGAGCTTGAACCATTGACCTTTTGTGGTTCAAACTGACCTTGCAGTCCAGCATATTAACTCACAGAGCCACACATTAGGGGTAGTGTTAATTAAATGTTTAACCAAATACAGCAGGCTTTTATTTATTTTTTTTAAGTTCTTATTGTGAGGTTTACATGGGAGAACATCAGCTTTACACTCTTCTTATTTCATTTCATTGCAATGATTACAATCCCCTCCATGAATTATCAAATAACCAAAGGGTACACCACACAGGCCCACCCCACGGTTGCCAGCACACAGCCTGTCTCCCTCCCTCAGTCCAGTGTCCTCAGCCACTCCATCTGTCCACATCTTCTTTGTCCCCCTCGTTGGCACCACTGCCTCTCTGGGTAGGGTCACACTCTCTGCTCTTCTCAGTTGATGGTCCTCAGCTCTTGGGCTGCAAAATCAATCACTCTCCTCCTTTAGTCAAAAAACATCTACCTCTATATTTCTGACCCTCACAGTCAGTCCTGATGGCAATTATTCACTATTGTACCATAAGAGTCTTATCCCCATTTCCTTTCGCCAACCAGGTCCCAACCAATTGTAAATCATTCAGTGGTGATTTTACCTTCCCCCACCCCTTCTGGAACTAGGCTCCCTCTTGAACACTTGTAAGCCAGTCACTTCTTGCCTTTATGTTATTGTTGTTGTTGAGTGCCATTGAGTCGGTTCAGACTCATAGCAACCCTGTATAGGGTTTCTGAGGAGCTGCTGGTGAGCTTGAACTGCCAACGTTGCAGTTCAAATGGCTTTGCAGTCTGGCACATTAACCCACAACACCACACCAGGACTCCTCTTGCCTTTATAGGCACCCCCATTTGGGGCAGCCTATGTCTAAGTTGCCCATCCCTATCAACCCTGCGTACTGAGGGGGTGGGATTGATCCTTGCTGTAAAGATTTGTTCCCCTTTTTGAGCTGCTACATCCTTAAGTATAGGTAAAGTTCACCAAATTGTAGTGGGTTACTCTTTTTTCCCCCCCTCTTCTTCTAGTCAAGTTCTGATCATCCAGCCATGGATGCCAGGTCAAGTGGGTACTATCTGCAAGTATGGGTGTTCCTGTACATTTTCCCTCACTTCATATCAGCTGGATGCTTCACTCTCTGCTCTAGTCCTCTGTGGCCATGTCACTGTCTCTAAGCCCAGAAGTCCCTGGGTCTTGCCATATTGCTGGTCATTCAGGTCCACCCATGTTCACAGGGGTCTATTGAATGTGGTTGGTCTTGGCTCACAACTTCAATACTGGTTTTTTCCCCCTTTTCCCCTTATCGGTGACCAACGTGGTCACCAGCCAGACAACATGCCTGCCCATGTATTCCCCTTGAGTCTTGTTAGGGGTTTGCTCTGAGGGGTCCTGACCCCTTGCCTTGATGGCTTCCTGGGGGGAACAGCTTACTTGTTCTTGTAGTAATCAGACTGCCATTATTGTTTCGGATTTTTCTTGCCAGTCTTTCTTTCACAGAGTTTCCTCTGTTCTTCTAGCAGCTCCAGGCTGGTCTACTTGTCCTTTCCAGTGGAAATATCCTATCTCAGTTGGTTCCGGATGGGCATCTGGATCCCACCTATGATCTTGTGCTATGTAAAGGCTCCACAGGAAGCCTTTTTCACGGGACAACTTCTAGCCCCCTTTAAGGTATTCAGATCAGTTATAGGCTGAAGATGGACTTACAAGCTTTCTGTAGTGATGATTCTAGCTATTCCTTTCTTCCCCACTCAAGTGTCTATTTTACAATGGTAGGCAAGGGAAACCAAGATTCAAAAGACAGCCAAGCATCTTAACACTATTCCTCTCTTTTAACCCTTCAAACCATGCCTCAATCTCTGTATCCCAGAGCCCTGTTGTTTCAAGGTTGTTGATACATCACCATTTACCTTTGTCCCACTTAGCCCATGCAAACCAGCCTAACTGTTCTCCCATCAGCCTTGTTCTTCCATTCCCCTCCCCCTTCTTGTGTATTGCCCATCCCCCAGCCCCCCCACACACCCAAGCTATCCTGTATCTATTCCCTCCCCTATGCTCTATCTTCCCCTCTCTCCCTCCCCTCCTCTCATCCCATACATCCTGATGATCAGCAAACATATGTATAATATTATTTTTTCCCATTTTAGTGTGGGTTCTTTTTCTTACTCTTTTACAATAATGGTCTTATGCAGTATTTCTCCTTTTGTGATGGACTCAAATCGTGACACCAGTAGTGAGGTTGGTCCACTGTGCTTATGCTGTGTATAAGGTCATTATGAGTCAGTATCGACTCGATGGCACCTAACAAGAACAACAACAACAATTTCACTCAGCATAATGTCCTCAAGGTTCATCCATGTGATGCAGTGGCTTGCAGCTTCCTTGTTGTTCTTCAAGGTAGCATAATCTTCCATTATGTATAGGTAACACAATTTGTTTATCCATTCTTCAATTGATGGGCACTTTGGCTGTCTCCATCTTTTTGCTATTGTAAACAGCACTGCTATGAACATTGGTATGCACATATCTACTCGCATTGTGGTTCGTATTTCTTGTGGGTAAATACCAAGTAGAGGAATTGCTGGGTCATGAGGTATTTCTATTTCCAACCTTCTGAGGAAGTACCATATTGCTTTACAGAGTGGATGGACCATTTTGCAATCCCAGCAACAATATAGGAGGGTCCCAGTCTCTCGGCATCCTCACCAGCATTTATTGTCTTCTACTTGTTTGATCTTTGCTGTTATTGCTGGTGTGAGATGATATCTCATTGTTGTTTTGATTTACATCTCTCTAATAGTGATCGTGAACATTTCTTCATTTGTTTTTGGCTGCCTGGATCTCTTCCTTGGTGAAGTGTCTGTTCATGTCCTGTGCCCATTTTTTAATTGGGTTATTTGTCCTTTTCTTGTAGAGGTATTGTAGTTTCCTATATATTTTATAAATGAGTCCCTTGTCTTTGTGTCATTGCAAAATATTTTTTTGCATTCTGTGAGTTCCCTTTTGACTCTTTTGGTGAAGTCTTCTGATGCACATAAGTTTTTAATTTTTAGTATGTCCCACTCATCTATTTTTTCTACTTTTAAAAATGTTTGGTAGTCTGTGTATTCCCTGTATTAGAGTGCTCATATTAGTCCCTATTTTTTCATTGATGACTTTCATAATTTTGGGATACACATTTAGGTCTTTAATCCATGCTGAGTTGGTTTTTGTACAGGACTTGAGGTAAAGGTCTTGTTTCAATATTTTACATATCACTTTCCAGTTCTGCCAGCACCATCTCTTAAACAGATTATCTCCTCCCCATGTAACAAACTAGGCACTTTGTCAAAAATCAGTTGGCTGTATGTGGATGGGTTAATTTCTAGATTTTCGATTCTGTCCATTGATCAATGTATCTTTCATTATACCAGGCAGTTTTGACCACTGTAGCTGTGTAATAGATTTTTAAATCAGGGAGTGAAAGGCTTCCAACCTTGTTCTTCTTCTTGAGTAGTGCTTTGCTTATCCTGGGTCTCCTTCCTTTCTATATAACGTTTGTTATCTATATACATCTATATAACGTATATACATCTCTTTGAAGTATGTCGCTGGAATCTGGATGGGCATTGCATTATATGTGTAAATTCCTTTGTGTAGTATTGACATTTTCATGATGTTGAGGCTTCCTATCCAGGAACATGGTGGGTTCTTCCACTTTTGTAAGTCTCTTTTGGTTTCTTGCAGTTTTGTTTTGTAGTTCTCTTTCTATAGGTCCTTTGTTTCTCTGGTTACATTTATTCCTAAATATTTCATCTTTTGGGTGACTATTGTAAATGGTATTTATTTTCTAATGTCTTTCTCAGTGCTGTCATTGTTACTATAGAGGAATCTGACTGACTTTTGTATTTTGATCTTATACCCTGCCACTTTGCTGAATCTGCTAATGATGTCTAGTAGCTTTTTTACTGAGTCTTTGGGGTGTTCTATGTACAGGATAATATCGTTTGCAAATAGAGAGTTTTACTTCCTCTTTGCCAATTTTGATGCCTTTAATTTCCCTTTTGTGCCATATAGCTCTGTCTAATACTTCCTAAACAATATTGAAAAGGAGTGGTGACAAAGGGCATCCTTGTCTGGTTCCCTTCACAGAGGGAAAACTTTCAGTTTCTCTCCATTGAGAGTGATATAGGCTGTTGGTTTGTATATATGCTCTTGATTATGTTGAGGAATTTCCCTTCAATTCCTACTTTATTGAGGATTTTTATCAGGAATGGATGTTGAATTTTGTCAAATGTCTTTTCTGCATCAATCGTTATGATCATGTGGTTTTTTTGTTTTGTTTTGTTTTCTTATTTAGGTGGTGGATTACATTGACTGTTTTTCTACTGTTGAACCATCCTTGCATCCCTTTTATGAAATCCTCTTGGTCATGATGTATTAATTTTTTGATGTGCTGCTGGATTCTGTAGGTTAGGATTTTGTTGAGAATTTTTTGCGTCTATGTTCATTAGGCATATTGGTCTGTAGTTTTCTTTCTTAGTGATGTCCTTCCTTGATTTGGTATGAGGGTTATGCTTGCTTCATACAAATTATTAGGAAGTTTTCTGTCCACTTCTATATTCTGGAATAATTTGAGTAGAATTGGTGACAGCTTTTCCCTGAATGTTTGGTAGAATTTACCAGTGAAGCTGTCTGGGCCTGTACTTCTTTTGGTTGGGAATTTCTTGACGATCTGGTCAATTTCTTCTTTTGTTATGGGTCTGTTCAAGTTTTCTACTTCACTCTGTGTAAGTTTTGGTAGGTCATGTTTTTCTAAAAATGCATCCATCTTTTCTAAGTTTTCAAATTTGTTGGAATACAACTCCTCATAGTATTCTGTTATTATCCTTTTGATGTCATTTGGTTCCCTTGTGACAACGCCTGTGTGGTTTCTAATGCGAGTTATTTGTATGTTTTCCCTCTTTTCTTTTTTTATGTTTGTCAGTGGTTTGTCAATTTTATTAATTCTTTCAAAGAACTAGCTTCTTGTCCTGTTGATTCTTTCTATAGTTTTTCTGTTTCCCATGTCATTTATTTCTGCTCTTATCTTTATTTCTTTTCTTTTGGTGACTGTAGGTTCTCTCTGTTGGTCAGTTTCTAATTGTTGTAGATGCCGTGTTAATGTGTTAATTTTGGTTCTTTCTTATTTTTGGATGTGTGCATTTATTGCAATAAATTGTCCTTTCAGCACTGCTTTCGCCGTGTCCCAAATATTTTGGTATATTGTGTTTTCATTCTCATTTGTTTTTAGGAACTTTATGAATTCACATTTAATTTCTTTTACCCAGTTGATTTTCAGCAGAATGTTTTTCAGTTTACATGTAATCAACTTTATTTCCTTAGTCTTCTTGTTGTTGACTTCTAGTTTTATAGCATTGTGGTCTGAAAAGATGCTGTGTAGTATTTTGATGTTTGTAAATTTATGGAGGCTTGCTTTGTGACTTAACACATGGTCTATTCTGGACAATGTTCCATGTGCACAGGAGAAGAAATTATATTGTGCTGTTGTTGGGTTGAATGCTCTGTAAATATCTATGAGGTTAAGTTGGTTGATTGTTGTTTAGTTCCTCTGTAATTTTGTTGAGTTTCTTTCTGGTTGTTCTGTCCCTTTTTGAAACTGGTGTATAATTGTAGGTTTGTCTATTTCTTTCTTCAATTCTAGTAAGGTGTGCTTTATATATCTTGGTGCTTTTTCATTGGGAGCGTAGATATTTATTATGGTTATGTCGTCTTGCTCAGTTGACCCTTTGAAAATGAGATAGTGTCCTTCTTTATCTCTTATGCTGGTTTTTGTCTTAAAGTTTACTTTGTCAGAGATTAGAATGGCCACTCTTGTTTGTTTATTGTTGCAGTTAGCTTGGTATATTTTTTTCCATCCTTTAACTTTTAGTCTGTTTTTGTCTTTGTGTGTAAGGTGTGTCTCTTGCAGGCAGCATATTGAAGGGTCTTGTTTTCTTATCCAATCTGCCACACTCTCTCTTTTCACTGGTGCATTCAATCCACTGACATTCAATGTAATTATCGATAGGTATGAATTAATTGCTGCCATTATATTAATATTTTGGTAGTGCTGTTCGTTCCTTTGTTCTGCATGCCTTTTTGTGCTGAGTTTGTGTTTTTTGTGCTATTGTCGGTTTCTTCTTAGTTTTCATGCTTACTTGTTCTGCTTGGAAGTTCATTTTCATGGTAAGTTGTGAAGTATTAACTTTCTTTGGGGTTACCTTACTCTATTAACTTCTCTCTACATTTAAGGGAATCTGTTGTATCCTGTAATCTACCTGACATCCTCACCACCTGGATCTCTGTTCCTACATTTATCCCTTCTTTGACATTGATATTATTTTGATCTTCGGTTGACCATCCAGCTCTTTTGAGTTCTTTCTTGTAATTTTGTTCTGTTCTGAACTCTGCTATCTGTCAATTGAGTTCCAGATGGTGTTGCCATGCCAAAGCATGTATTTTTTAAGTTGATAATATTGTCTGGCCCGTGAATGATGTTACAAATATCCAAATGGCTCTTGGTAGAAAAAAAGTTTCCCCATCCCTGGCATAGAGGAAAGCAGATGAGTTGGTTAGTGGTTTTAGACCTATGCATAATGGGCTCTGATCTTTAAACAAGTCACTAATCTCATTTAGAGTGCTGTTTTCCTCATCTGTAGAGAAGTGAAGATGCAGGGTTAGAGCATCGTTTTCAATGTGTTTGAGTACAGTTCATGATTTGTGGTTGGCTGTGAGAAAGAGTTTCAGTTCTCCAACTTCTATTTCAACTTGAGAAACTGCTTTTATCTGATTTCTACATTAGGGTAATATGACCTTCTCAAAATCTCAAGATATATTTTATCATTAAGAACATTTAAAAACCACTAGATTGGATTATTTCCAATATGTCTTCTTGATACTATGAAAGATTATGTATTCAATTCTTAATGGGTTCATTGAAAACCGATTCTGTGCAAGAGACTATGCTAGATGCTGGAGGGCGAATACCATGCAGAGTTGTATGACCTAGAAAGGTTATTGTTAGTGCTATATTACATACATTCATGTAATGTAGCGCTTATAATAAGGAAACCTTTAAAAGTTTTTAACATTGACAGAAGCGCAGAGCTATAAAGCTTAGAATAAAGGTGCTTTGGGGATTAAAAATAAATTATGTAGATAGATGATAGAAAGGAAGGAAAACACAGAGGTAGAGAGGAAATAAAGGAAAGGGGGAGGTAAAAAAGACAAAAGAGAAATAGAGGTTTGCATGTAACTTTAAAGGAAAGAGTCAAAATTTGTTTCATAGTTAAGTAAGTATCCAGTTAATTTGTAAAAATTTAATTTTTCTTATATTCTACTCTCTGGAATCTAATAAAAGTTACTGTTGTTTAGCCCTGGTGTGGCACAGAAGGATAAGCACTGGACTGCTAACTTTGCTAATGGTAAGGTGGTAATTCAAACCTACCAGCCACTCTCAGGAACCATTTACAGGGTGGCTATGATGTGTAACAGACTAGACAGAACTTAACAACAACTGTTGTTTAGTGCCATTAACTCATAACCATCCTGTATAGGATTCCCAAGGATGTAGGTAAATCTTTGCAGGAACAGAAAGCCTCCTCTTTCTCCTATGGAATAACTGTTGAGCTTGAACTGACAACCTTGTGGTTCAGTGTGCAGTCATCATTGTTTGTTATCAATGTATATGTATTGGTATTTGTGTATTCTAGTGGTGAAAACTGGTCTGTAAGGGGATAAATATTTTTTTAAACATTGGTTTGGTTCATTAAGTGGACACTCATTTTACATTGCAAGCTATAGAATACAATTTATGCTATGTTAACACCTGATGGAAAAACAAACTTTGTCTCCAACTTCTAAACCAAGAAGGTATTTTAGACAGTAAAGTCTTTTAATAGGCACTTCTAAAATATCCAAACCTTGTCAGCACCTACTACAGACCTACATAAAGCAGATTTTAAAAACAGAAATCTGTTTATGCATCTTTTTATTTTACTAGCAGAGCTGAGCAGAGTACTTTATATATATGGTGGTGTCAAGTGTTAATCGAGTCAGTTCCAACTCAGCGGCCCTGAGAATTAGGATTTCCAAGAAATGGTTGGTGAGGTTGAACAGCTAAACTTGTGGTTCAGACTGACTTTGCGGTCCAGTCCTTTATCCCACAGTGCTACACCAGGACTCCACTTTATATATATTGTTGTTAAGTGCCGTCTAGTCATTTTCTGTTTAGGGTTTTCAAGGAGTGGCTGATGAGCTTGAACCACCAACCTTGTGGTTTGAACTGACTTTGCAGTGCAGCACATTAACCCGGAGTACCACACCAGTACTTCACTTTATATATATTGTTGTCAAGTGCCATCGAGTCAGTTCTGACTCATAGTGACTCTGTATAGGGTTTCCAAGGAGTGACTGGTGAGCTTGAACTGCCGACCTTTTGGTTCAAACTGACCTTGCAGTCCAGTGCATTAGCCCACAGCACCACTCAGTAATTTTTTAAGTTGGTAAATGTCATCTATTATTTTATAGGAAATAAATCCCCAATTGACAGGAGTTGGCAGTATTTTAAATTGTGCTACTAAATATCAGTGAAGTCCTGGTGTGGCACCGTGGGTTAATGCACCAGACTGCAAAGCCATTTGAACTGCAAGGTTGGCAGTTCAAGCTCACCAGCTGCTCCTCGGAAACCCTATAGAGGTTTGTTATGGGTCTGAACCAAATTGACAGCACTAAACTACAACAACAACTAAATATCAGTAACATTTTATGAAATATACCCCACCAAGTCTAATTTGAAAAGATGAAGTTGATTCTTAAGATTCCTGTTATAAAATAATGAGTATTTTAGGATGCATTATCAGGGTACTAATGACACAGAAGTAAAGTATGAGCATGTAACAAATTCAAACAACACTGCTGATTTTTGCATTTTACTTGGATATAATGGAAGTACACACTAATGATCAGTCATCTATAGCAAGGATTGGCATACTTTTTCTGTAGAGGGAAACATAGGAATAGTTTTGTTTTAGTGGGCCACATGGTCTCTGCTAGAACTGCTCAACTCTGTCATTTTAGCTTAGCAGCAGTAGACAATAGTAGTAACTCTTTTCCAATAAAACAAGCAAAGGTAGTTTTAAATGAAGTTATAAATACTTCCACAAGAACAACCTTCAAATTCTTCACTCCAAGGCAGTATTTAAAGAATTAAAATAGAAATGTGTGCTCACTCACTATACTATAGCAGTAGTTGTCATATGTGTTATTTAAACTACCGTTGTCATAATTTGGCACATGAAATTAATTTCATATAGTGAATTCCATCTTGACATGGGAAAATTGAGTAATGTCACAATGAACAGATCCCAAACTTGTACTGATCTGAGCTTGTACTTTTTAATTAATAATTCTCTAAGCATTTTTAACATGAACTCCTTAGTAAGTTCAATTTTTTTATGTTGAGAAGAGAAATAGAATCCATGAACTAACTTGATTCTGAGTAATGATGCATTCAGAAGACTTAGGTATTATAAACCACTAAAATAATGATTAATCTGAAACTATAACCTCTGTTGGAATTCTCAACTCAGATAAAACATCACTTGTACATTTTATTCATTTTGTGTAACTCAGTGATGGCCAATGCTGAAAAATATAGTAGTGGTTCAACTAGAAACATTCACTGTTCCAAAGTGAATTACTGAGCATACAAATAGTTTTTCTTTTGTTTTTTTTTAAGCTACCTTTTTACAAAACACCACTATGTAGGAAGTAGAAGACATGATTACCAGTCATGCTCTGAACAAATTGGTTGTTTGGGACTCTTGAGTTTACTACTATACTTTATGTTTGAATGCCAGGAAAGACCATAATTCTTTCTACCTCTAAATTTTGGGGTTAAGATTTTATTTCAATTTGTTTCCAAGAGAAAAAATAAGGTTGTGGTCTTTCCACCTATTAATAATTGCCTTCAGTCTCCAACTAAACATAGACTTAAACTCAAGAGACTCCTAATGACCTTGTATAGGCAGTTCAAGGCTGTAACTCTTTACAGGAGCAGAAAACCTCATCTTTCTCCTGCAGAGTGGCTTGTAGGTTTTAATTGCTGACCTTGTGGTTAACAGTCCAGTGTTTATCCTTCAGCCGATTCAAGTTTCAAAGTGTGGTCATCAACAGTTATGAAATATATGAATAATTGGATTCTACATACATATTTCTATGAATACATTTAACAGGGATGTTAGGATGCAGTGGATGGGACAAAAATCACAACAGGCAATTTTATTTGTAGAATTTGATCCAAAAAATCAAGAAAATAAACAAAAGGAGCCAGTCTTGATAATGTTGGTACACAAAGTAAACAAAAACATACAGCAACATTTACCATAAGATCATTTAAATGTATGTGCAAATGATCTGATAAGGTGTGATTTACAACACGAGTAACTTCTCTTAACAACCATAGACTTAATTGCACTGCACTGTAGGTCACCTAGACTAGGTTAGCAAGAAAGAGCAAAGTGGTAGGTCCAAAAAGGCAACCCGCCCCAAACACCGTCCTCAGATGGAGACTTTGGTAATTGTCTGTGATATAAAACACCAACTCCTTATCATGGTGGATGGTCATTTTGTCCATTTTTCTCCAGTGATGAGTCTGTTTTAATCCATCAGTTATTGTGAAGACAATCCAGATCCACGGAACAGCAGACACTTCCATTCTGCACATGAAAGATACATGTATAAAAGTGTTAGCTATTTGTAACATGGACTATACTAGTCTGTCACTTTCATATTGAAAATGAACGTCTACATTTTGAGACAAACTCTAAGAAGCTATAGAAAATAGTTTTAAAATGACAACTACCAAAAACTTTAGGAAAAATAATGGATGGGAAGTAAGGACCTAAGAGATAACCTTTACCCCTAGATCTCTCTTTCTTACTGCAGTTCTCCTGGCAGTCTACACTTTTGTCCATGTTTTAAATTCTGCCCTTGATTTCCAAGACTGTACACTATTTACTTACTGGACTTACTTCAAATAACATTAAAAATAAAAACAAACCATGAGAGATGACAATTTGCCATTAATAATAACTAATCAAAGTTTTACAAGGTTCTGAAGATCAATCTAAGAGGAGTTCCAGAAAGGTTTGAGACAATTGCAGGCTTGCATGATGACTCTGAAGAGTATAGTACATATTTATCTGTAAAAATTCTTGGAAATTCATTAAAAACCAGATACACATATCTATGTACATGTTCCTTTAAAATCACCCTTGTTCTTGTTGTAGTTGTTAGATCTTGCCAAGTAGATTTTGACCCCTTAAGACAGTAGAATCACACCCATATAGCCACTGTTGTTGTTAAGTGCCATCAAGTTAGTTTTGACTCCTAGAGACCCTGGATAGGGCTTCCAAGGAGAGGCTGGTGGGTTTGAACCACTGACCTTGTGGTCAAGTGCTTATCCTATAGGACCACACCAAGACTCCTTATATAGCCACTGGCTGGGTTCTAACTGTCAAACTTTTGGTTTGCAGCCTAGCACTTAAACGATGGGCCAGCAGGGCTCATTATTAATACCCTTAGTGAATCTCAGGGGTACTGGTGTGGTGCTATAAGCACTGGACTGCTAACAAGAGGTTGGCGGTTCAAACCCGCCTGTTGCTCCTTGGAAACCCTATATAGGGTTGCGATAAATCAGAATCCAGTCAGTGGTGCTTAACAATAATAATGAATTTCAAAGAAATAATGTTACATACAGGGATCCATGTGTCTGGGACATTTTTCTTTCTGAAGGTGATGGCCTAGATGCAACCATGGCTCTTTCACTATATGAAGTTTGATCTTTTTCCTTTGCTATTGAGGCTGCATCTTAAAATGATACATTCATTCCAAAAATGAGAAAAGAATCCACATTTATAGTAGCATGAAAGACAGTATCCCTATAACTGAGCAAAGACTTCATGGAACCAAGCAGAATAGTATTTCTAACTTGTTAAATCGTGAGAGATTCTTAGAGGTGTTTCGGCAGAAATTTTCACACTTTATGTAACTCTTGCTCCAAGTTGGTTAAAGTCACAGGTCTTCATGAGGTTTGAAGCAAGAGAGAGATTAGTTTTTCAATGTTAGGGATATATCAGAATGTCTCATGGAAACCATTCCAAAAAGATTCAAAGCTTAATCACAATTAATTAAAATTTGCAGCAGGAACATCAGACCCCTGCATTAGTCAGCAAACAATTTATAGTGCACTTAGTTTTTTTTCTTTAACTTCAATAGCTTATAAAATTTTTCCTGGGTTAAAGGAGATAGATCTTTTCTCCCCTTTCCTTTTCTCTTCAAATAAGCAGGTCAAAATAGTTTAAATCAGCCATCATTGGTCCTAGTACCAATTGTTAAAATTTGATCATTTAAAGGCCAGACAGAAGACCATTTCATTTTCTGTGCATTTGGAATATGCCTTTATACAAGGTGCAGCTATAATCCATCCAGACACGTTAACCTCTTGTAAGAAGTCAATATCTGCCTATGTTTCCACTATGTCACATGGAACCTGTGCGTTCAGAACCATCAGGAGTGGACCGCCTGAGAGTGTTCATTCGCAATTGTTCAAGGTCTGATTATCCCCCAGGACATCCAACTACCTTGCATTTGCAGGTTGTGCAGGGAGCTCCAGCCATTGTCCACACTGAACCGCTGAGCCTTGAAACCCCGTAGCTGTCCAGGCAAGTTTTCCTGATGTCATAGGCCATGTGATCAGCCAGACAGGGGTCACTGACACAGCGAGGGCAACACTCTCCTTCCAAGATGGCTGTGTACTCACAGCTCAAATTAGGACAAGCAAGTGGCCAGCAATCCACTTCTCCTTCCTGTGGGGAAAAAAAAGAGAACAATGCTTCTTCATTCTTCTTATGCACAATTCTATTCCCAAAGTCCCAGATGGGGAAGGAGGGCACAGCAATTCTCATTCCACATTGAATGCTCCTGCTTTACCCTATGGGGACAATGTGCTGCCTCCTTGAACATTCACTCCAGATAACACCTGTTTAGTGTGCTTTTGCTGACCCACCTACACTGCAGAGAGAGCTATATCCCTTTTCTGTGTGACTATTACAGTTGTTTCCTACTCATGGTCACCCTACCCCATGTGCTGCCGAGTAGAGCTGTGATGTTTTAAAAGCAGATCTCTAGCCTTTGGATAGGTTTGAGCTAGTAGTCAAGTGCTTAACTATTTGTGCAATACTTTCTGGCACTGAGTCAATTCCAATTCATAGAATTCCAACTTATAGAAACCATGTATAGGGGTTCCAAGGAGTAGCTAGGAGTTTGAACTGTTGAAGGCCAGTGCTGATCTTATAGGGCCACACCAGGAATCCATAGAAACCCTATTGTGGTGGTTATGTGCAGTGGAGTTGGTTCCGACTCACACCGAGAAATGGATGGTGCGCTTGAACCTCCAGCTTGCAGTTCAAACCAACTTTGTAGTCCAGCACATTAACCCACAGCACCACACCAGGACTCCTTATAGGACAGGATATAAAACAGCTGTGAATGGTTTCTGAAGTTGTACATCTTTCTCATGTGATTTGTGCCCTAAGAGCCTAGCTAATTATTTCTCTCATGATACTTTGGTCAGAATCATTTGTAAGGAGTCCTGGGTGTGCTTTGGAATAAACTTTGGACTGCTAAGCACAAGACTGGTGGTTCCAACCTACCAGTTTTTGAATTCTTGGGCTCTGGTCTTTTTTACCCCCTTCTCTGTGGTATGGCTCTATAGGTTACTGCACTGGACTGCAAAGATGGTTAAAGCCACAAAGTCAGTGGTTCAAGGACATCAGCTGCTCCTTGGAAACCCTGTACAGGGTCACTATGGGTTGGAACTGATGCGACGGCACTTCACAACAACTCATATTTAGATCGATAACTGCTAATCAGGTAAATACATAGACAGGAAGATACTGGCTGATGTATAAAGACAAATTACCTTCTCTTAATGTCAAAAGAAAGGAGCTCTGGTAGCGTAGTGGTTACGAATCGGGCTGCGAACCTTAAGGTCAGCGGTTCGAAACTACCAGCCGCTCCACGGGAGAAAGATGAGGCTTTCTACTCCCGTAAAGATTTACACCCTTGGAAACCCTGTACAGGGTCACCATGGGTCGGAACCGACTCGACGGCACTTAACAACAACAACAATGTCAAAAGAGGAAATTGAAGCATTAGTACAGCTTCAAATTCAACATATCAAAATTGGAGTTGCTAGTATAGAATTTAAAGCTGAGGTTTGGAACGATGTTAGGATCATTTTCAGGATAAAACAGTCCATTAGTCACATGTTAGCAGTTCAGTTGGACCCTTTACCATTTACCTATGTAACCTCTTCTGTTGTGGCAATACACATAATGGAGTTGGTACCAACACATAGTGACCCTATGCACAACAGAACGAAACACTGCCCAGTTCTGGGCCAACCTCACAATTGTTGCCACATTTAATTTGATGCTGCCACTTTGCCACTATTTATAATATAATTTAAAATAGAAAGAACCTGGCCCAGAACACAAAACTTTTCTCTGAACTTTCTCAGCTCTCATTATACTATTGTTATCTCTAAATTGGTATAGAAAACAACCTTCATGGTGGTTTTTTTTTCTTTTTTTTTTTTTTTTTCTATTTGAGTGTTTAGCATTTATAATAGATTTTTACAATTTAGCAATTATTGCTGATAGTAGCTACCATTCACTAAACACCTTCTATGCTACTATCCTTCAGATATATTTTCATATCTTCATAACAAAGCTATAAAGTAGGAATTTATTCTTTCCCTCAAACATACAGCAGGGATATGATCAGTGAAACCCAAGTTACCACATGAGTGAGCCAGGATTAGATTCTAGGTCCCTGCAACTCAACCCATGATATTTCTGCTTCATTTGAAATCTTTAAAGGTTTCAAAATGAGATTAAAAGATTGGATTCCATAAGAACTCTAAGTGCTAATCAATACTTTGAGAACTTCCTATCTAGTAGACTTTTTTTTTAAATTTGCATTTCCTATAAAAAACAAGTGGTTGCAATCTAACACCTGTTGGGCTAACTCTGTGATATAAACATGTTCTGGTGGGCACAGTGTTTTAGTTAGTAAAATTGAGAGGCCTTTGACACCCCTTTGTTAGTCCTAGGTCCCACCACTCCCTGCTGAGTATTAAAAACATCCAGGAATTGCAGCTTCCACATAACTGAGCCTGTAATTCTTTCCAGAGTTAAAAATAACATACCAGACATCGGCACTGCTGGCAGCTGTGAGTCCAATTGTCTCCACTTCGATAAAGCTTGTGTCCATTTTGATCTAAACATTGACTTGTAACCCTGGTGTCACATTCTGGGCAGCAGAAAAGGTCAACACTTGGATTCTGGCAATCACAGGCTGTCCTCCGGCAGAATATCTTCCCATCCTGTTTAGAAATGAGGCAAATGAGGCTTTATCATTAGTGAAATGATGGGCTGGCTGCATCATGAAAACCAAACCTTATAAGTAACTTTCCAGAACACATAGTAATGGTCCCTAGAGTCTCAGTAATACCCTGGATGCTTTATTAAAATGCGTGCCTCTGCACTTGCCTGAGCATGGATGTACACACACCCACACACATGCATACCCCTTCTCTCCCTCACCTTGCCTGCAGAGCTGCCAAATGAAAATGGAGACATTTCTCAGTTTAAAAAGGAAGAAGTCAGTATTTTCTTGAACAGTTCATGTTTTAAAATGTTTCCTTAAATCTCTATTTCTAAGTAAGTCTGATAACTAAGCTGAATAGCTCAAATGCACAAAACATTTCAAAAGGTACTTAGCTCAGTTTATCCCAAACACAACTCAAAGAGGAAGTCTTAGGACACTCTTTACAAAAGAATTAATTGCAGCCCAATCAAGTTAAGAGACTTATTTAAGACCATGCAGGTGTAGTGGGTCTCTAAGCAGCACCACCAGGTCTTCTAATTTCAAACAATTTTCTTCTACAGACAATTGTTTCTTGCAGAAGATGTTATCTTCTTTCTCAAGGCATTAAACACTGCACTACTTCTATTGTTGTTATGTGCCATGGAGTCGGTTCTGACTCATAGCGACCCAGTACAGGGTTTCTGAGGCTGTGAAATCTTTATGGGAGCAGAAAAACTCATCTTTTTCCCACAGAGCAGCTGGTAGTTTCGAACTGCTGACGGTGAGATTAGCAGCCCGATTCATAAGTACTACGCTTCACTAAGAGTCAGAATCGACTTGGTGGCTTTGGTTTGGGTTCTGGTACAATTTCTGGAGTACTAGTCTTGGAGGCTCATATTTATTAAGAATTGGAGATCAACAACATTTAAGCTTTAAAAGGACGTTTGTAGCATACCCCATTTATAAGTGCATTATTCCAGTGACTACTCACCTCAGATAATAAACAAGCTTTAAAATATAAGGGAATTGGGTCACAATGAATCAAGCATAATGCTTGTGGCCACCATTTATGGCTTTAATTCCTCTGCCAAACATATAAGACCAATGAATATCAGGGATTGCAAAGTGTCTTAAAGGTCATATAACCAAACCTCTTGACATGTATTGACCCCTGTATATGGCTAACATATTCAAGTCATTCAGCCTATGCTTGAAGTTCTCTAATCATAAAGAACTCACCACTATGGGAGATATTTAATGTAAGCATATTAGTCCATTTCTGAGAGTCAAAAATTGTGCTTCATGTTTGTTGTTAGTGTGGAGTCGCATCTGACTCATAGTGACTCTGTATAGGGTTTCCAAGGAGTGGTTGCTGAGTTTGTACCAACAACTTTGTGGTTCAAACTGACCTTGTAGTCCAGTGCTTTAGCCCACAGCAGCACACTTCATATTACCTCTAGCCATTTATATTAGTTCACACCTTTCATAAGCTTAGGGTTCTTAATCTCTTCTGGCATAGTTTAATTCTACAGTCCTTAGAAGACATCTCCTATGCCTCCCTGAGTTACCATCTCTACGTTAAACATCTCTAATTTGTCAGCTAGTATGCATAGTATTGAGTGCTTTCACCTTGAATAGTTGCCACCATCATTAATAGTTCTTAGTATGTTAAACAATAAGTGTTACATTGGTTTGAACAGTAAGGCGGATAGTTCAAACCACCAGCCACTCCTCAGAAACCCTATACAGGGTCCTTATTAAATTGAAACCAATTCAACAGCACTTTGAGTCCTGGTGTGGTACTATGGGTTAATGCGCCATACTGCAAAGCCATGTGAACTGCAAGGTTGGTGGTTCAAGCTGCTCCTCGGAAACCCTATACAGGGTTGCTATGGGTTAGAATCAACTCGACGACACTGAAAAACAATAACAATAGCACTTTTATAGCATCAACAACCATTAATTGAAGGAACCCTGGTAGCATAGTGGATTATGAGCTATGTTGTTGTTGTTGTCAGGTGCCATCGAGTCGGAACCGACTCATAGTGACCCCATGCACAGCAGAACGAAACAATGTCCGATCCTGGGCCAACCTCACTACCACTGACACACTTGAGTCCATCAATGATGCCACCTGGCTGATCCATCTCGTTGGGGGTCTTTTTTTCTCTAACCCTCCATCTTACCCAGCATGACATCCTTCTCCAGCGACTGTTTCCTCCGGACAATGTGTCCAAAGTATGAGAGACAAAGCTTAGCCATCCTGGGCTCCAAGGAGCACTCTGGCTGCACTTCTTCCAAAATAGATCTATTGGTTCTTTTGGCAGTCCATGGCACTTTCAGTATTCTCCTCCAACACCACAACTCAAAGGCATCAATTCTTCTATGATCTTCCTTATTCACCGTCCAGCTTTCGCATCCATATGAGGCTACTGAAAACACCATGGCCTGGGTCAGGCACACCTTAGTCCTCAAGCTGACATCTCTGCTCTTCAATACTTTAAAAAAAATTCCCTGTGCAGCAGATTTGCCCAATGCAATACATCGTCTGATCTCTTGACTGCTGCTTCCGCGAGTGTTGATAGTTGATCCAAGAAGAATGAAGTCCTTGACAACTTCTTTTCTCCATTGATAAGAATGTTGTTTATTGGTCCAGTGGTGAGGATTTTTGTTTTCTTCACATTGAGATGTAATCCATATCGAATACTGTGCTCTTTGATCTTCATAAGTAAATGTTTCTTCAAGTCCTCTTCACTTTCAGCAAGCAAGGTTGTATCATCTGCATATCGCAGGTTGTTAATGAGTCTTCCTCCAATTCTGACGCCATGTTTTTCTTCATAGAACCCAGCTTCTCGTATTATTTGCTCAGCACACAGGTTGAATAAGTATGGTGAAAGAATACAACTCTGTCTCACACCTTTCCCAATTTTAAAACATTCAGTGTTTCCATGTTCTATTCGAACAACTGCTTCTTGGTCTAGGTACAGATTTCTCAGAAGTGCAATTAAGTGTTCTGGAATACTCATACTTCTTAATACTGTCCATAGCTTGTCATGATCCACACAATTGAAAGCCTTTGCATAGTCAATAAAGCACAGGCAAACATCCTTCTGGTGTTCTCTGCTTTCAGCCAAGATCCATCGGATATCAGCAATGATATCTCTCGTTCCACGGCCTCTTCTGAATCCAGCTTGAACCTCTGGAAGTTCTCTGTCAATGTATGATTGTAGCCATTTCTGTATTACCTTGAGCAAAACTTTACTCGCTTGAGATATCAAAGAGATTGTCTGATGATTTCCACATTCTGTTGGGTCATCTCTCTTTGGAATGGGCACAAATATTGATCTCTTCCAATCAGTTGGCCAGATAGTTGTTTTCCAAATTTCTTGGCAGAGATGAATGAGTGGCTCTTGTGCCACCTTACTTATGAGCTATGCTGCTTACCAAATGTCAGTTTGAATCTTCCAGTCATTCCATTGGAGAAAAATGAGACTTTCTGCTGACAAAAAGATTTATGAGTTCTGAAATCTTATGCAGGGTCATTAGGAGTCTAAACCAACTTGGTGGCATACAACCAGGCCACCGTTAATTGAGCACTTACTTTTAACTAAGTCCTTTACATACATTATTAAATTTAATCCTGATAATTCAGTTCAATGAATATTTATACTTCCATTCCTCAAATGAAGTAGCTGAGAGATATAAAATTAGATCTAACTCTTCGGTACTGGCCTTAACAACAACTCAGAGTGGGATTAGGAATCATGGGCCCATTGTTTTAAACTCTTGTTCTTTCATCTATGCAGACTTACTTGAATTTTTTTCCTACTTTCTTTGGAAATGTCACAGTCTTGACTTGTATTGAGCTTAATGAAGACTGAAAGCTCATTAAGCCCCATATTATGTTGTGCGTTTGGTTGTTTAAGGGGCAACAATTGCAAAATGTGATGCTTATCCCTGTTGCTTTTCACCTTGTTAGTAAATTCATCTCCTTTGCCTATAACAATGTTTCTAAAATACTGTTCTGTCATCCACCACAGTTTGTCCTTCCTCATTCTTTGTGACATCTGCAAGCTTGATTGACCTCCTTCAGGGTCCTCATCTACTTCGTTGATACCAATGCTGAATAGGACAGGAGTCGTTGAGATATGATTACTGTCAACTAAAGTGGAGTTCATTAAATGTATTACATTATTTATGGAGAAAGGAGGCAGGCTAGCTACATATATAACAGGTTGAAAACATGCTTTCCACCAAATTGTATAATAGTTTATTACTATTTATAAATAAAGGAATAAGAATTCATAGTGTTCCACAATTATCAGGAGATGAAAAATAACACACATACCTGTGTGTGTGAAGACAGAGAGATACAGAATGGCCCTAAATGAACTAGAAAATTCAGCTAATTTGGACAAAGAGGGGGTCCAGATCATAAGGAAACTCAACAATAGGTCTTTGGCTTACTGTTCAGATAACATTATTTCAACTCACTAATATACTTTGCCTATAGCCTCGGAAACCCTGTACAGGGTCGCTATGGATCGGAACCGACTTGGCGGCACTTAGCAGCAATATACTTTGCAGAGTCTTGGTGTGATGTTGTAGGATAAGCACTGGATCGTAAGGTCATTTGAACTGCAAGGATGGTGGTTCAAACTCAACAGCCACTCCTTGGAATCCTTATACAGGGTTGCAGTGAGTCAAAACTGATTCGATGACATTTAATAACAGCCACAATATACGTTGCTGGTGTAACCTTGGCCATAAATGGATCCCTGGGAATTTATTTTCATCAACAGAAGTTTAGAAAAGTTATGATAGCTACAACACGCAGTCATTTGATCATTTATTAATGTCACAATAATAATGTTGTTGTTACATGCCATCGAGCCAGTTTCAACTCACAGGGACCCTGTACAGGGCTTCTGAGGCTGTAAATCTTGTATGGGAGCAGAACCCTCACCTTTCTCCAATGGAGCAACTGGTAGGCTCAGATCCCTGACCTTGTGGCTAGCAGCCCAGTGCTCCCATCACAGTAATACCCTCTTCTAATATAGACAAATAAGACCAATTTCCAATGAAAGGATACATTTTTGTAGAAGCTACTGTAAAACATACAATAAAGACCCCTGTTTTATGTTTCAATAAGATCTAAGTCTCTTCCCCATGTTCAGATTAAATGAAAGAATAAGAATAAATGGAGAGCCTCCAGGTTTAGTACAAAATAAAGCAATTTCACATCTCATCAATTATGTGAAAATGCCAAGTAGCCCCCTCTTAGGTTCCTAACGTGTTTCAGAACAATGGCTGTGTTCACTTTGGCTTTTGAATTACAGGGTAATTGTCAAGAACATCATTTTTAATAATGAAAATGTCACAGGTGGCTCCATTAATTCAATGAGAATGCCATTTTAAAACATCAGCTCACAGAGCACAGCCATAATCCAAAATCGAGTCCAGATGTGACAACAGAAGACACCCTGCTGATACTGAGTATTCCTTCCATGGAGCCCTGGGGCCACTCCAAAAGCTAGGATAATTAGAAATATTTCTATTTCAATTTGTTGTTGTCATTAAGTGCCTTTAAGTTGGTTCTGACCCATAGTGACCCTGTATAGGGTTTCTGAGGAGCAGCTGGTGAGCTTGAACCACCAACCTTACAGTTCGAATGGCTTTGCAGTCTGGCGCATTAACCCACAGCGCCACACTAGGACTCCTGCCCTTCACAGGACTCCTCCACTTCAATAGCAGAGAAGTATTTTCCCTACGTCTCTGCTATAGAAACAAAATGTTTATGCAGTTTTGTAGTGGAAATTCTGCCATAAGCAATTGATATGTATTATAGTATACCACAAGGAGCTCTGGTAGCATTGTGGTTACGAATTGGGCTGCTAACCTCAAGGTCAGCAGTTTGAAAACTTCCAGCTGGTCTGTGGGAGAAAGAGGAGACTTTCTGCTCCTGTAAACATTTACAGCCTCAGATGCCTTGTTACAGGGTCACTATGAGTTGGAACCAATTCCACGGCTCAGCACCACCACCACCATAGTATTCAAAATGCCTCTAAAGGTTAAAAACCAGAAATAGTCACTTTCCTAGTAAATAAAAAAAATGAATGTATTCTTACTATGCTATAGAAAATTAATAGGCTTTATATTATAACACATATATTTTACTACAGAACAGTCAAAATACTAATACATATATTCTAAATTGATTTTTTTTTTTTTGAGAACTTTAAATCAATGATGTAGACTTAGATAGGATTATTGATGCTAATTGTGTCTCACACTCCAAATTTGACCTTTTCTACATTTTTACAAGTAAAGTTTTATTGGAACACAGTCTCCCTTATTCAATTACATGTTACCTATGGCTGCTTTCCCACTACCATGCCACTCTAGAACTGGAATGACTGTATCTTTATGTCCAGAGAATGAGGATAGACACTGCCTTCCAAGGCTCAGAACCAATGGCATGCATCATCAGTCATCAGGAACCCATAATTTTGAAGTGTCTCCTAAATCATCACTTCAGCATGAAACACTAGTAGTTAACCCAGTGTCAATGGCTGTTTATTGAAAAGGTGCCTTTTAAAAGTGTGACTTGCTTTTTTCAACAGTTCACTTTGGCCTTGTGTTAGCTATGTGTTTTTGTTACTGTGCGCTTTAGTTTTTTGGTTTTTTTTTTTAAAGCTCTTAATATGAATTAAGTGATAGTTTGCATGCAGAAAATCAGTTTTGCAATAAATCAATCACACTGTGCTTCGTTGCAATGACTACAATCCCCATCAGCCAACAGTACCTGCCTCTATTCCCTCCACTTTCTCTCTTTGTTTTCCTTTTTTCAAAAACATGTTTTACTGTGAATTATGTGATAGTTTACATGGGAGAACATTAGCTTTACATTCATCCTATCTTATATCATTTCATTGCCATGGTTACAATCACCTCCATGCATCATCAACCAACCAAAAGGAATACCCTGCAAGCCTGCTCGTCAGTCATCAGCACACAGTTCCTCTCCCTCTCCATGGCATTCTTTCTGCCTCCATCTTTGGGGTTACTGCTTTTCTGGGTAGGGTCAAGCACTCACTCCACTTTTCTCCCTTGATGGTTCCAGGGACCTCGGCTCCTGGACTGCATAGTCAATCACTCCCCTCCTTTTGCTACAAAACATCCACCTTTACATTTCCAACCTTCGCAGTCAGTCCTGATAACAATTATTCACCATTGTACCACAAGGGATCTATCCCCGTCTCCTTTCATGAGCCCCACCCAGACAGATTGGATACTACTCAGTAGATATTCTACCTTTCCCCACACACTCTGGATCTAGGCTCCCTATTGAAAGCTTGTAAGCAAGACAACTTCTTGCCTTTGTAGCCCTCCCACCCCCACCCTATTTTGGATAGCCAATGTCTAAGTTGCCCATGCCTGTTTATTCCATGTATGGAGGGGATGGGAATGATCCTTGCTGTAAAGATTTGTTCCCTCTTTTGAGCTACTGCATCCATAAATGTAGGTCAAATTCATCAAATTGTATCAGACTACTCTTTTTTTTTTTCCTCTTGTAGATGAGCTCTGATCATCCAGTCATTGAAGCCAGGTTGATTGGGTATTATCTGCAAGTGTGGATGTTCTTGTGCATATACCCTCCCTTCTTATCAGCTGGACACTTCACTTTCCACTCTAGTCAACTGTGGCTATGTCACTGACTCTGGGCCCAAGAGTCCCCAGGTCTTGCCACATCGCTGGCCAACCAGTTCTCCACCCGGGTTCACAGGAGTCTATTGAACATTGTAGGGCTTTAGCTTGCAGCTTCATTGCTGTTTTTCCCCTCACTTCCCCTTACCAGCGAAGAATGTGGTCACCAATCAGAGCGTATGTCTGCTCATGTGTTTTCCATTGAGTCTTAGTCTGGGAAGGGGGTTTGCCCTGAGGGCCCTGACCACTTGCCTTGATGTCTCCTAGGAAAGAAACTTGCTTGTTCTTGTAGTAGTCAGTTAGACTGCTGTTACTGTTTTTTATTTTTCCTGTCGGTCTTTCTTTCAAAAAGTATCTTCTGTCCTAGTTGTTCAAGGCTGGTTGGCTTGTCCTTTCAAGTGGAAATTTCCCACCTGAGAAGATTCTGGGTGAGGTTTAGGGTTCTACCTGGGGTCTTATGTAACACAGGGCTCCACAGGAAGCCTCCTTCACTGGGCACATTGTAACCCCATTTTAGGTATTCCAATCAGTTATAGGCAGAAGACAGACTTACAGGCTTTCTATGGTGATATTTGTATATTTTATAATGATATTCCAGGGAAACCAAGATTCAAAAGACAGCCAAACATCTTAACAATACTTCTAACCATTTCTAACCATGTCTCAATTTCTGTATCCCAGAGCCCTGTTGTTCCAAGGTTGTGCATACATCATTATTTGCTTCTGTCTCACTTAGCCCATGCAAACCTGCCTAATTGTTTTCCCATCCGAATTGTTCTTCCATCCCCCTCCCCCTCCTTGTTTATTGCCCTCCTTGCTAGCACCCAAACTATCCTGTGTCTATTTCCTACCCTGTGCTCTTCCCTCCCCCCCTCCCCCCCACCCCATCCCCCTTATTCCAGTAACCAGCAAAGAATTCCTCCTCCTTTTTAGAATGGGTTCTTTTTTCTTAGTCTTTTACAGTAGTGGTCCTATGCAGTATTTCTCCTTTTGTGACTGACTAATTTCACTCAACATAATGTCCTCAAGGTTCATCCATGTTATGCGGTGGCTTGCTGCTTCCTTGTTGTTCTTCAGGGTAGCATAGTATTCCATTGTGTGTATGTACCACAGTTTGTTTATCCATTCTTCTGTTGATGGGCACTTAGGCTTTCTCCATCTTTTTGCTATTGTAAATAGTGCTGCTATGAACATTGGTGTGCATATATCTACTCATGTTATGGCTCATGTTTCTTGTGGGTAAATGCCAAGTAGAGGAATTGCTGGATCATAAGGTATTTCTAGTTCCAACCATCTGAGGAAATGCCATATTGCTTTACAGAGAGGTTGGACCATTTTGCAAGCCCACCAGCAATGCAGGAGCACCCCAGTCTCTCCACATCCTCACCAGCATTTATTGTCCTCTACTTTTTCTATCTTTGCTGTTATTGCTGGTGTGAGATGATATCTCATTGTTTTGATTTGCATCTCACTACTGGCTAGTGATTGTGAACATTTCTTATGTTGGTTGGCTGCCCGGATCTCCTTGGTGAAGTGTCTGTTCATGTCCTGTGCCCATTTTTTAATTGGGTTATTTGTCTTTTTCTTGTAGAGGTGTTGTAATTTCCTATATATTTTAGAAATGAGTCCCTTGTCTAATGCGTCGTTGAAAAAGATTTTTTTCCCATTCTGTGAGTTCCCTATTTACTCTTCTGGTGAAGTATTTTGATGAACATAAGTTTTTAATTTTTAGTATGTCCCAATCGTATCTTTTGTCCACTTTTGTTGTTTCCAAGATGTTTGGTAGTATGTGTGTGCCCTGAATTAATGCCCTCATTTTTGTCCCTATTTTTTCAATGATGGCCTTCATAATTTTGGGATTCACATTTAGATATTTAATCCATGCTGAGTTGGTTTTTATATAAGGTGTGAGGTGAAGGTCTTGTTATACAGTCTTTTGTATATCGCTTTTCAGTTCTGCCAGCACCATCTGTTACAGGAACTATCCCCTCCCCATGTGATATATTTAGGTACTGTGCCAAAAATCAGTTGGCTGTATGTGGATGAGTTAATTTCTGGATTCTCTAATCTGTTCCATTGATCAATGTATCTTTCATTGTACCAGTACCAAGCTGTTTTGACCACTGTAGCTGTGTAATAAATTTTGAAGTCGGGGAGTGAGAGTGCTTTGCTTATTCTTTGTCTCTTTCCTTTCCATATAAAGTTTGTAATTGTTTTTTCAATCTCTTTGAAGAATATTTTTGGAATCTGGATTGGGATTGCATTATACGTGTAAATTGCTTTTGGCAGTATTGACATTTTCACAATTTTATGTCTTCCTATCCAGGAGCATGGTACATTCTTCAATTTTTGTAGGTCTCTTTTGGTTTCTTGTAGTAGTGTTTTGTACTTTTCTTTGTAGAGGTCTCTTGTTGTTCTGGTTACATTTATTCCTAGGTATTTCATCCTTTGGGTGGCTATTGTAAATGGTCTTGCTTTCCTAATGTCCTTTTCTGAGCTGTCATTTTTGGTATCGAGGAATCCAATGAATTTTTGTATATTGAGCTTATACACTGCCACTTTGCTGAATCTTTCAATGAGGTCTAGTAGCCTTTTTACTGAGTCTTTGGGATTTTCTATGTATAGGATCATATCATCTACAAATAGATTTTTACTTCCTGTTTGCCAATTTGGATGCCTTTAATTTCCCTATCTTGCTGTATAGCTCATGCTAAGACTTCTGATACTATATTGAATAGGAGTGGTGACAAAGGGCATCCTTGTCTGGTTCCTGTTTGCAGAGGGAAGGCTCTGTTTCTCTCCATTGAGAGTAATGTAGGCTGTTGGCTTTGCATACATGCTCTTAATTATGTTGAGAAATTTCTCTGCAATTCCTACTTTGTTGAGGGTTTTTATCAGGAATGGATGTGTGGTTTTGTCAAATGCCTTTTCTGCATCAATCAATATGATCATGTGGTTCTTTTCTATATGGTGGCTTACACTGATCGTTTTTCTAATGTTGAACCATCCTTGCATCCATGTTCATGAGGGATATTAGTC
Organism: Chrysochloris asiatica; assembly: GCF_000296735.1. Classification (NCBI taxonomy): domain Eukaryota; kingdom Metazoa; phylum Chordata; class Mammalia; order Afrosoricida; family Chrysochloridae; genus Chrysochloris; species Chrysochloris asiatica. The sequence continues at coordinate 13,075,261 of NW_006408601.1, read as the reverse complement.
TATAATTTTCTTTCTTGGTGACATCCTTCTCTGGTTTTGCTATGAGGGTTATACTTGCTTCATAAAATGTACTAGGAAGTTTTCCATCCTCATTTATATTCTGGAATAATTTGAGTAGAATTTGGTGACATCTCTTCCCTGAATGTTTGGTAGAACTCACCAGTGAAGCCATCTGGGCCTGGACTTCTTTTGGATGGGAGTTTTTTGATGACTTGATCAATTTCTTCTTTTGTTATGGGTCTGTTCAGGTTTTCAACTTCCCTTTCTCTCTTGATATAGACAAACTATACAATCATTTAAACCACCTAGGGCACATTTTTCCAGTCAGCCTCCTGCCTGCCAGCATACAGCCTTTCTCTTTGCATGAGTCTAGAGTCTTCAGCTGTTCCATCTCTCCATGTCATCATCTCCATCTTTGGTGTCATTGCTTCTCTGTTTCGGATCTCATGTTCTGCTCTCTTAATGGTCCTAGGGTCCTCTGTTCCTGGAATGTAAGGTTAACTACTCCCCCCCTTTTGATACACAACTTCTACTTTTACAAATGTGACCATTGCAATTAGTCAAGATAACAATTATTTACTGCTGAATAAAATATCCTATGCCCAGACTCACCTAGACAAGGTGAAAACTATTCAATGGGGACTTTACCTTTCCCCCCTTGCTATCAAATTAAACCCCCTCTTGAAAATTTGCAAGCCAGCTACGTTGTGCCTTTATAGTCCCCCTCCCTTTTTAAGTAGCTAATATCTAAGTTGTCCGTCACTATCAACCCCATGCACTGAGGGTATAGGCTTGACTCTTGATGTGAAGACTTCTTCCCTCTCGGTTGGTATTTTGAATTACTATGTCCATAAGTGTAGGTCAAGTGAATCAAATTGTAGCAATTTACACTTTCTTTCTTTATCAAACGTCTTTATCTTCCTCTAGTCAAGTTCTGATACTCAAGCCATCCAAGCTAGGTCAAATGGGTACTATGCAAGTTTGGGCATTCTTGTGTGCCTCTCCCCACTTAGTATCAGCTGGACACCACTCTCAGCTCTAGCCCCCTTTTGCTAGGTCAAGGTCTATGGGCTAAGGAGTTTCCAAACTTTGGACCAACCAGCTGTTCCTCCTCTCTCCTCTCAAGGTCAATAGGAGTCTATGGAACATGGTTGAACTCAGCCCATGTCTTCATTACTCCCTTTCCCCCACTTCCACCAATTGGTCACCAGTGAGCTTACAAGCCTACTCATGTGTTCCCTTTGAGTTTCAGTTTTGGAATGGGGTTTGTTCTGAAGGGACTCTATGGCTCCCAGGCAAACAAACAGCTTGCTTGTTCTAGTGATAGCCAAACAGTTACAGGTCTTTCTTTCAAGAAGAATCTTCTGTTTGTCTAAGGTTGGTCTGCATGTCCTTTCAAGTGGGACTGTCTCACCACAGAAAGTTCTGGATGGGGCTCAAAATTCCACATCAGGTACTATACAAAGGTGCAACAAGAAGCCCATTTTTCACTAGGCAAGTTCTAGAACCCCTTTTAGGTATTTCAAATCAGTCTATAGGCTGAAGATGGCATTTACAAGCTTTCTGTAATCATACTTCACAATATGCCATTCTATCCCACTCAAATGTCTAATTTACATTAGTAAGCAAGGTAGGCAAATATTCATAAGACAGTCAAGCACCTTGACAATATTTCCTATCTTTTACCCATTCAGATTATGTCTCGATCCCTGTATCACAGAGCCCTGTTTTTGAAGGTTGAGAATACATCACTATTTACCTCTGTCCCATTTAGCCCATGCAAACCTACCTTAGCGATCTCCTATGTAACTTGTTTTTCAATCCCTTCCCCCTTCTTGTGTATTGTCTGCCCATCACCCAAGATATGATGTGACTATACCCAATCTGTGCCTTGCTGACCCCTCGCCTCATACCACTGGTAACCAAGAAATATTTTTTTTTCTTTTTTAGTATCGGTATCTTTTCTTAAGCTTTTACAATAATGGTTATGCAATCTGTGTCCTTTTGTGAACAAATATGCTAACATTATTTCCTCTCCTTTACCCCCCCCCCCCTTCAGCTTATGTCTCGATCCCTATATTATAGAGCCTTGTTATTCCAAGGCTGGGCAAACCTCACAGTCTACCTCTACTCCATGTAGCCCATGTTTTTCTCTATCCTCCCCACTCCTCCCCACTCCTGTTTATTGCCCACCCTGCCCTGTGAGTTACCTGGTAACCCTCAGAGAATTCTTCTTTTAGAATGGAAATCTTAAGTGTTTACAGTAATGGTCTTATGCAGTATCTGTACTTTTGTGCCTGACTAATTTCACTCAGCATTGTGTCCTCAATGTTCATCCATGTTATGCAGCATATAGTATTCCAGTGTTTGTATGTATGTGTGTACCAGAGTCTGTTTATCCAGTCTTCTGTTGACAGGCATTTGGGTTGTTTCCAGGTTTTTGCTATTGTGAGTATTGCTGCAATGAACCTTGGTGTGCATATATCTATGTGTGTTCTGACTCATATTTCTTGTGGATATATACCAAGTAAAAGAACTGCTGGATCATAAAGTATTTCTATTTCTAGTTTTCTGAGGAAGCACCATACCATTCTCCAGAGTGGTTGAACCAATTTGTAGTCCCACCAGCAAAGTAGGAGGGCCCCAGTCTCTTCACACCCTCACCCAGCATTTGTTGTCTTCTGCTTTGTTTTTAAACTTAACTATTACTGCTTTGTGTAAGAAGATACCTCATCTTTGTTTTGCTTTGCATCTGTGTAATGGCTAATGATGGTGAATGTTTCTTCATACATTTGTTTGCTGCCAGAACGTAATCCTTGATGAAGTGTCTATTCATGTCCTGTGCCCATTTTTTTATTGGGTTGTCTTTTTCTTGTAGATGTGTTGGTTTCTTATAAATTTTAGAGATTAGCCTTTATCTGATATGTCATTGCAAAGGATTTTCTTCCCCATTCTGTGGGCTCCCTTTGTACTCTTTTGGTGAATTCTTTCGATGCACATAAATTTCTAATTTTTAGTATATTCCAGTCATCTATTTTGTCGTGTTTTTTGCCATGTTTAATAGTCTTTGTATGCTATTTATTATAGCCCTTTAATTTGTCCCTATTTTTTCACTGATAATCTTGAGAGTTCTGGGATTTACATTTAGATCTTTAAACCATGTTGAGCTAGTTTTTAAATATGGCGTGAGGTGTTGGTCTTGTTTCATTCTTTTGCAAATTGATTTCTAGTTTTGGCCAGTAGCATTTGTTGGAGTCTCTCTTCCCCATTTAATGTATTTTGGCTCTTTATCAAAGATCAATTGACTATATGTGGATGGATTTACTTCAGGGTTCTCAATTCTGTACCATTGATCTATGTGCCATTCATTCCACCAATACCAAATTGTTTTGATCACTGTGACCCTGTAAGTTTTGAAATCTGGAAGGGAGAGGTCTCCCACTTTGTTCTTTCTCTGAAGCAGTGTTTTCCTTATTCAAGGTCTCGTTCTCTTCCAAATAAAATTTGTGAATGGTGGATTGCTTTGGGTAGTATTGACACTTTCACAATGTTGTTATTCCTATCCAAGAGCATGGTACATGCTTCCATTTTAAAAATTTCTTTTGGTTTCTTGTAGTAGTGTTTTGTAGTTTTCTTTATTATATATTCTATAGGATTTTTGTTTCTCTGGTTAGATTTATTCCTAAATACTTTATTCTTTGTGTAGCTATCATAAATGTTATTGTTTTCCTTATTTCCTCTTCAAAGCTTTCTTTGTTACTGTGGTTAAGTACCATAGAGTCAGTTCCGACTCATAGTGAACCCTGTACAGGGTTTCTGAGGCTAAAATTTTAACCGGAGCAGAAAGTCTCATTTTTCTCCTGCGTAACAGCTGGTAGTTTCAAACTGCTGACACCTTTAGGTTAGCAGCCCAATTTATAACCACTATGCTACCAGAACTTCTTTATTGTTGTTGTTGATAGGTGCCATAGAGTCAGTGCCGACTCATAGTGACCTTATGCGCAGTAGAATGAAACACTGCCTGATCCTGGGCCAACCTCACAATTGTCACGCTTGAGTCCATCGATGCTGCCACTTGGCCAATCCATCTCGTTGGGGGGTCTTCCTCTTTTTCTCTGACCCTCCACCTTACCAAACAGGATATCCCTCTGCAACGACTGGTCCTTCCTGACAATATGCCTGAAGTATGAGAGATTTAGTTTGGCCATCTTGGCCTCCAAGGAGCACTCTGGCTGCACTTCTTCAAACATGGTCCTTGGCACTTTTAATATTTTCCTCCAACACCATAACTCAAAAGCATCAATTTTAATACTGTTTTCCTTATTTACTCTCCAACTTTCACATGCATATGAGGTTATAGAAAACACCATGGCTTGGGTCAGATGCACCTTAGTCTTCAAGGTGACATCTTTGCTCTTCAACACTTTAAAAAGGTCTTGTGCAGCAGATTTGCCCAATGCAATATGTCATTTGATTTCTTGACTGCTGCTTCCATGAGTGTTGATAGTTGATCCAAGAAGAATGAAGTCCTTGACAACTTCAATCTTTTCCCTTGATAAGAATATTGTTTTTTTCTTTACATTGAGATGCAATCCATACCGAAAGCTGTGGTCTTTGATCTTCATCAGTAAATATCTTAAGTCTTCTTCACTTTCAGCAAGTAAGGTTGTATTATCTGCATATCGCAGGTTGTTAATGAGTCTTCCTCCAATCCTGATGCCACGTTTTTTGTCATATAAGCCAGCTTCTCTGACTATTTGCTCAGCATACAGTTTAAATTAGTATGGTGAAAGAATGCAACCCTGTGGCACACCTTTCTTAATTTTTAAACCATCCAGTGTTCCCATGTTCTGTCCAAACAACTGCCTATTGGTCAATGTAAAGATTCCTCATGAGCACAATTAAGCGTTCCGGAATACTCTTACTTCGCAATGTTGTCCATAGCTTGTCATGATTCACACAATCAAAAGCCTGGGGCATAGTCAATAAAGCATAGGTAAACATCTTTCTGATATCCTCTGCTTTCAGCCAGGATCCATCGGATATCAACAATGACATCCCTAGTTCCACGGCCTCTTCTGAATCCAGCTTGAACCTCTGGAAGGAAGTCCTCTGTCAAAATATGCTTGCTACCATTTCTGTATTACCTTTAGTAATATTTTACTCACATGGGATATCAGAGAAATTGTCTGATGATTTCCGCATTTCATTGGGTCACCTCTCTTCCAATCAGTCGGTCAGATAGTTGTCTTCCAAATTTCTTGGCAGAGATGAGTGAGTGCCTCCTGTGCTGCATCACTTTCTTGAAAGATTTCAAATTTTATTCCATCAATTCCTGGTGCCATGTTCATTGCCAATTCCTTCAATGCACTTGGATTTCTTCCTTCAGTATCATTGACTTCTTGATCTTATGCTACCTCTTGAAATGGATGAAAATCAGTCTTTTCCTTTTGGTAAAGTGACTCTGTGTATTCCTTCCATCTTCTCTTGATGCTTTCTGCATCATTAATTTGCCCAGAGAAGCTTTCAATAATGAAAGTTAACGCTCGAATTTTCTCTTTAGTTCCCCCATCTTGAGAAACGATGAGTGTGTTCTTTTTTTGGTTTTCTGACTCCAGATCTTTACACATTTTGTTGTAATATTTGGCTTTATCTTTTTGAGCTGATCTTTGAAATTTTCTGTTCAGTTCTTTAACCCCCCTCATTTCTTCCATTTGCTTTTAGCATCTCTATGTTGGAGAGCAAGTTTCAGTGTCTCTTCTGACATCCATTTTGACCTTTTTCTTCTTAATGACTTTTTGCTTTCTTCATCTATGATGTTCTTGATGTCATCTAATAACTCTTCTGGTCTTCAGTCCTTAGTGTTTACTGTATCAAATCTGTTCTTCAAATAGTCTCTAAATTCAGGTGGGGTATATTTTGGTCATAATTTTGGCTCTCATGGACTTATTTTCATTTTCTTCATCTTCAGTTTGAATTCACATATGAGAAATTGATGGTCTGTTTCACAGTCTGCCCCTGGCCTTCTTTTGACTGATGAACTGGAGATTTTCCATTGTCTCATTCCACAAATGTAGTCAGTGGACACTGGCGAGATCCATGTGTATAGTCATCTCTTATGCTGTCTAAAGAAAGTATTTGAAATGAACAAATCATTGATTTTGCATAATTCTCTCATGCGGTCTCCAGCATCATTTCACCAAGGCCATATTTTCCAACTACCGATCCTTCCTCTTTGCTCCCAACGTTTGCATTCCAATCGCCAGTAATGATCAATACATCTTGATTGAATATTTGATTGATTTCAGATTGAAGAAATTGTTAGAATTCTTCTATTTCATCCTCACTAGCTTTAGTGGTTGGTATGTAAATTTGAGTAATCGTGGTATTAACTGGTATTCCCTTTAGGCTAATGATTATTATACTATCACAGACAGCATTGTACCTCATGACTGATCTGGATATGTTCTTTTTGACGATGAATGCAACACCATTCCTCTTCAATTTCTCATTCCTGACATAGTAAACCAGGTGGTTGTCAGATTCAAAATGGCCAATACCAGTCCATTTCAGCTCACCAGTGCCTAAGATATCAATGTTTATGCATTCCAGTTCATTTTTGACAACTTAGAATTTTCCCAGATTCATACTTCGTACATTCCATTTTCCGATTTTCAATGGATTTTTACAGCTGTTTCTCTTCATTTTGAGTTGTGCCTCATCAACAAATGAAGGTACTGTGGGCTTTACTCCCACAGGCTTTTCTCCATTTGCATCATCACGGTCAACTCTACTTTGAGGAGGCAGCTCTTCCCCAATCACATTTTGAGTGCCTTCCAAGCTGAGGGGCTCATTTTCTAGTACTATACCTAACAGTGGTCCTCTGCTTTTATTAAGGTTTTCAGTGACTAAATATTCAGAAGTAGTTCATCACTCCTTCTTCCTAGTCTGTCTTCATCTGGAAGCTCATCAGAAACCTGTCCACCATGGGTGACCCTGCTGGTATTTAAAAAACTGATGGCATAGCTTCCAGAATCACAGGAACTCTCATGCCATCACAGTATATGACAAACTGACAGATGAGTGATAGACCTTCTTTATTAGTATATAGGAAATATAAGAATCCAACTGATTTTTGTATATTGACCTTATACCCTGCCATTTTGCTGAATTGTCAATGTCTTCTGTAATGTTTTTGCTGAGTCTTTGGGATTTTATTTGTATAGATCACATTCTCTGCCAATAGAGTTTTACTTCCTCTTTGCCAATTTAGATACATTTAATTTCCTTTCTTGTCTCAGAGCTCTGGCTATGACTTTCAACACAATGTTGAATATAGGTGATAATGGGCATCCTTGTCTGGTTCCTGTTTGTAAGGGGGAAGACTTTCAGTTACTTCCCATTAAGAGTGATGTTGGTTTTGTATATATATGCTTTTAGTTATGGTGAGTAATTTTCCTTCGATTCCTATTTTGTTGAGTGTTTTTATCAGGAATGGATGTTGGATATTTTCAAATGCCTTTTTTGCATCAATCAATATAATCATATGTTTTTTATTCTTTTATTCATTTATGTGATAAGTTACATTGCTTGGTTTTCTAATATTAAAGCATCCTTGCATTCCTGGTGTGAATCCTGCTTGGTCATGATGCATTTTTTTTGATACTTTGTTGAAAATTTTTGCATCTTTTTAGTGCTGTCCTTCTCTGGTTTTGGTATGAGGGTTATGCTTGCTTTGTAAAATATATTAGGGAGTTTCCCCACTCTTTTCTATATTCTACAATAGTTTGAGCTGAAAAGGTGTCAGCTCTTTTCTGGAACTGAAGTTTTTCTGTTGGGAGCTCTTTGATGACTTGACCTATTTCTAACTTTGTTATAGGTCTATTCAATTTTCCTACTGCACTCTGTGTAAATTTAGGTAGGTTGTGCTTTTCTAAAAATTCATCTATTTCCTCCAAATTTTAAAATGTGTTGGAGTACAGTTCTTCATAGTACTGTTTATTTTCTTTTTATTTCCATTGATTCTATTGTAATGTTTCTCATGTTGTTTCTTATGTATTTGTGTCTTCTCCCTCTTTTGTTAGATTTGTCAATTTTATTAATCTTTTCATAGAACCAGCTTCTTGTCTTGACTTGATTTTTTAATTTTTTAATTTCCTTTTCTTTTTCTAATTTTTGGAGATACTGTGTTATTGTTGTGTGCCAAATGATTTGCTATGTTGTGTTTTTGTTCGCATTTGTTTCTAGGATTTTAGTGACTTTAGTTTTACTTTCCAAATGAAAATATCTAGGATTAGAAAGCTAGTACTTTCTAAACCAAAATCTTGATCTTATTTCTCAGTCTCCAAGATGATGGCTTTAAAATTATAGCTTAATTTAGAATGGAACACTTCCAACCACAAATAATAGAAGCAAGAAAGTCACAAATAACCTGGTACCATATTATAGGGATACCCTAGAAATTTCTATTTGGAACTCTTACTTAGGTTACTAAAACCAGCCACCTCACCTATAACCTTTTGGAAATATATGAGCTGTTTAATAAATATAGCTGGGGGGGAAATGATGTAAAGAAATACTGACACTATTCATAAAGGAGGGAGGGGTGTGGAAGTCTAGCAACACATCAACAACAGCAAAAAAACATTACAAGATTGCTCCTCTCCTGTGGTAATTAATGCAAGTCTTATTCTCATAAGAATTATGAGGTACTTTAAAAGTCTAAGCACAATGAATCCCTTTAGGAAGTAAGTTTGTGTAAGTATAAGTATTAAGATGAGGGCTCATCAAAGTTCTCACCCAACCAACCTTAAAGACATGACAGGCTCTTTAAGAGGAAGAGTAACACTGGTTTCCCTCTCCTGCTTCCCCTGTGCGCTGCATTCTCTTTTCAACCCTGCATCTTTCCTTTCACTAAGAACCATCAATTTAAAACAGGTTTGCCTACTGCTTCACATCATCATTATCTCTCATGTGGATCAGAACAGAAGGGAACTACCGGAGACCCGAGAATAAGCAGCGAGGGGAGAGAGGTAAGGTAGGAGGAGAGAAGGAAGAGTTACTATTTTTGCTACATCACATCAGTCTCACCTTGCAGGAACACACTGAACATCTGTCTTCTTTCAACGTCCACACTTGCCCATTGTGCTTCAGTCCTCCTTCATGAGGACAGTCACCGGAGCAGGAAGGTCCAGAGGGACAGAGGCAGTCGAAGCCCCCGGCCAGGTTGATGCAGGCAGAATCATTCCAACAGGTGTGAGTTCTTAAGGCACATTCATCAATGTCTGCATTAAAGAAAGAATACACAGAGCTATAGAATTTCACCAAAGAGACACAGAAAACAGTAATCATTGACAATAGAAGTAGCTAACATCATTAAACATTTCCCTGTGCCAGGTAGTGTGCCAAGGCACTCACATGCATTATCTCATGTATTTGAAAGGTAGCACTATTTGGTATGATCGTATTTCTAAATTAATGGGGCTGAGGCACAAATAAGTTAAACAACACATTTATTGTTGTTACACGGCTAATCAATAGCAGGTCCAAGATTTAAACCTGAAATAGAAGTCATGCACTGATTTTAGGATACTCTCAAGAACAATTACATCCAGAGGCCTTGGTGGTGGTTATGTGCCGTGGAGTCAGTTCTGACTCATAGAGACCCTATTTATAGGGTTTCCGAGTCTGTAAATCTTTATGGGAGCAAAAAGCCTTATATTTCTTGTGCAGAACTGCTGGTAGTTTTGAACTGCCAACCTTGAGGTTAGCAGCCCGACTCATAACCATTATGTTACCAGAGGTCATAAACCTTGTTAATTAACAATGTGCAGGCAGCCCCATGGCGGAGGAAGACATAAGCCCCATGGCTTATGGCACACATAAGCCAATTAGACTGCCATCGATCATCCTAGGACCATGATTGAAAAGAGGAGGGTGTAATTCCTAGTAGGCGGTGAGCCTTTGATTTAGCAAGCATACCTGATAAGTTGTTTGAACTGCAAGGTTGGTGGTTCAAGCTCACCAGCTGCTCCTTGGAAACCCTATACAGGGTTGTTATGGGTCGGAATCGACTCGATGGCACTTCACAACAACAACCTGATAATCAGCAGCATTTTTGCTCAAAAAGTATCTGAGAAGTTCAATAGGCTATGATAGAAAGGCATGTATAAGTTTGTTGTTTATCGTTAAGTGCCGTTGACTCAGTTCTGACTCATAATGACCCTGTATAAAGTTCCTGAGGAGCAGTTGAGTTTGAACCACTATCCTTGTGGTTCAAATGATCTTTTGGTCCAATGCTTATTCTACAGTGCTACACCAGGACTTCATGCATAAATATACTGTTCTGTTTTCAGTTGATATCAAACAAGTCAGTTTACCTAAGCTATCTGCAACAAACACATAGCTAATCCAGCCCTAGCTCATGCCCTTTCCCAGTGGGAAAACTTCTACCTCTTAAGGCAGCCATCTTCAACTTCTAATCATTGCTCCTCATATCGGGGCCACTTTTTAAAAACAACCTTTAAGCCATTTGAAGATACTACCCCTTTGTCTGCCAATGTTTTCTATCCTGAAAATCCCTGGTTGTGCTGTAGGATAAGAATAGGAATGTTAACTACAAGGTCAGCAGTTGAAACCCACCAGCTGCTCCTTGAGAGAAAGATGAGGCTTTCTGCTCCTATAAAGATTTATAGACTTGGAAACCCTATACGGGGTTGCCATGAGTCGGAAGTGACTTGGTGACACTTAACAAGGCAAGTGTACATTAATTTACTTTACATTCTAAATTTCCTCTTATAATATGTACAAAAGTAAAGAAAAAAATAATAGCATTTCCCCCTAAAGAGTTCAAAGCAATTTTAAATGCATAATATCAATGGAGCTCTGGTAGCGTAGTGGTTACAAATCGGGCTGCGAACCTTAAGGTCAGTGGTTCGAAACTACCAGCTGCTCCGCGGGAGAAAGATCAGGCTTTCTACTCCCGTAAAGATTTACACCCTCGGAAACCCTGTACAGGGTCGCTATGGGTCGGAACCGATTCGACGGCCCTTAACAACAACAACAATATCAATGTTACTAAGACTACTTTACATTTAGGAGCTCTGGTAGCGTAGTGGTTACGAATCGGGCTGTGAACCTCAAGGTCAACAGTTCGAAACTACCAGCTGCTCCACGGGAGAAAGATGAGGCTTTCTGCTCCCATAAAGATTTACAGCCTCGGAAACCCTGTACAGGGTCGCTATGGGTCGGGACCAACTCGACGGCACTTAACAACAACTTTACATTTACCTATATTGTTTCTGTTTTCCGAAGCTCTTCCTCACTAGTTATAGCAGTTATTGGTGGGGCAGAAATAGTTTCTTTTTTTTTTTTTTTGTAGAATGAGAATAATTAAGATTTAAGGAGGTTAAGTGACTTTTTCACTGTCATTCAGCTGGTACATACTAGAGCAAGCATTGTGTCCCGATTTTCTGGCAGCTAGCTACAGTAGAGATCTTTCCACTAAAGTTATCTTTCAGCATAGCAGACTGTTCTGTGGTTTTATCTGCTCTCAATTATTTACCCTTTAGACAAAAAAAGTTCATTTTTAAGGATAAGATCTTAACAGCAGCAGTCTTCAGTATTTTTAGTTGAAATTCTGAAAAAGATGTAATTACCTATTCAAAGTTTGTCAGAATTTTGAAACAACTGTGACTTATGATTATAATAAATAAATGACTTGTTTTCTCTTACTGACTGCATGCAGTGAATTTGTATAAAACCTTGCTTTCCAACAGAAATACAAAGTACAGCAAGACATTTAGGAATTCCAACAATATTTCAGACACTAATGCCTTCCACAGTCTACTTTGTGTCTTTTGTGTTGTAAAGCCACTTATTTAATAAATCATGATTCTTTTTTAAGTTACATAAATGATCCAAATTCCAATGCCTAGATTTGAGATCAACCATAGTTGGCTTCCTCACTCTTCTTTTCCCCTCCTCTAAATCCTCTAAAAGTAGCATTTGGGAACCCAAGGACTCATATTTGAAACCATGCTCTGCCACTGAGTGCTTACCATGTACCATTATGTATCACAGCTATATGTTCTGGGGCACATTATTTAATCATCCTAACATTCATATTCTCCTGCATAAAAATCATATGCATCTAATCTATGGTTGTCTGAAACTAAAAATGTAGATAACATAATGCAGACTCAACACATATTTGTTCCTTGATTTAATGAGCATAACTATTTCAGAAAAAGCTCAAGTCCTACCTCCTCAGTTAAGCACTTCCCAATAGGATGCCAATTCACAGCAATTTTTCACCTCATCTGAGCTCCTATTGCAATGACAGTTGGTACCATATGGTTGAGTGTTGAGAAAAGATATATACTGATGTGTGCAGTATTCTCATCTTCCCAATGTTTGCTGAGAATAATTTAATCAAATATTTTGTTTTATACTTGTGTCATAATTATAATCTAGTGTGTGTCTCCAGGAGCTAGAGAATGACAGTACTTTGAAAAAAGGATCATTACGTATATAATATGTATTACAAACAAGATTCTGGTTTCTTTGAACTGTGCCTTATCCCAGACCCTCCAATCTATCATCCAGAGGCTGCTGTAATAGCCTGATTCTAGGCACTTTTCACCCTAACACAGTGATCCTTGTAGAAAGTACCGATGTCCAGGCTTACCATCACTGTTGTTAAGTGTTGTCAAGTCAGTTCTGACCCATAGTGACTCTGTACAGGGTTTCTGAGGAGTAGCTGATCAGTTTGAACTGCTAACCTTGTAGTTTGCGGTCCATTGCCGATCCTACAGTGCCACACTAGAGACTGGCTTAATTGATATTTAGTAGGTCCCAGACTTCTGGGCTCTGGTTAGATGAGAACCACTGCTTAAACTGTCTTCCACAGAGAACAACATACGTAAAGAAAGTTTTGGTATATCGGTTCCTGTGATCACCACCTCTCAACTGTTCTCTAATGCTTGTAATAGAATACTGTTACAGATAAACCCTTCAGTCATTATTGTCTGTCCTTTCCGTTTTCCATTAAAAAGCAATGGGAGATCCACAAATCCATTATATTGCTTCCTAGGTTTGTGATTTGAACTTGCTATTCCTTAGTGCTCTGCTCCCATCTCTACTTTTATCAGTCCGTATAGAAAGTGGTGGGGCAATAAGACAACCAACCAACCATTTCTGTTTCTGTGCTATCATTATCTTATACAGTCTTCAAAGTTCTTCAAGCATGACATCCTTCATTCTATGAGACAGCCATTATTGACTTTTTTCTTCCTCTGTGATTTGTGCACAAGTTCCATCTTTTATTCATCTCTGTGCCCAGATTTGTAGCTACATGGTGAGCTCATTGAGGACAAGGGCTGGATCTTATTTATTTAATGGAAAATTACAGCCAGATTGGGGATTTATTATAGAATAAAGCCTTATTGGGCAGGAGGTCATCAAAAAATACAATCTAAGAGAAGGGATAATGTTTTATTTTTGACTTCTCATCTGGAAAGCCCTTGGGTCTTATCCATAATACAATAGATGTAATAAAGTAGGAACCACAGTGAAACAGGAGGCAGTATGTACGTGCATGCATCTTCCCCCATCCAATACTATGTCAAATACTGGACGACTGGTACGGAGCAAGACCCATGGACAAATCACTCTAGAAACTGTCTTAAAATTAATTACAGCAGATCTGCCATAAGTGACTACAAAAAGATCTGTGATTTATGGTTACCTTGAAAATAATCTCTAAATTGGCAACTAATATCCAACAATAATAAACTTTAATATCATTAAAAATGTTTGCTGATTTTGCATTTACAAAACTGCAAAGACATTGGCAATGTTTTTCCTACCTAAAATTAAGAAATCTGAGCATAAAGACATACACACCTAACGTGTGTAATAAAAAGTGTGCAAAACCAAGATTTGCTTTCAACGTTCCCAAATGAAAGGATTTCACAGTTGAATATAGGACCATATTGCCTACAGAGTTCCATGTAATTGCTTTACTTATGACATGAAAATCTAATTCGGCTTCCATGCAGTTTAACAGATTTATGGAAAGCCAGATGTTAGCAATTATGGAAACCGACATTATTCATATTCTTGGTAATACAGACCTGTTTGCTCTGCACAAAGCCAACTTAATCTATTATACATATCCCAAGGCACCCAAAGGGAAGAGGCACCCTATTTACATATTGCAACTGTTGTTCTCTGCTGAGCAAACACAAAGACATTTACCCATAAGACTTACCAAAATCATCAGACAGGCCTCCAATGACAAAGACACAATGAAACCCAAATCAGGCAAAGTGTTCTGCACTCACATCCATAATCATTAGAATGTACATTTCTTGTCCTTATTGTAAATAATGGCTCTCTGTGATTCTCCTTATATATATAAATTATTAAATGTTTCATGCTCAGATGAGAATTTTTTCCACGGCTAAGTTTGCATGAGAACTAATTTTATTGTACTGACATTTTCACAATTTCTGAAAGCTGTTATTATTGTATTCAATTTTGTTTTTAAAAAGTCTGGTTTTGCCTAGTCAATCTGCTTTCTTCTTTGATTTGAGGTTCTTAGGTTACTTGGGCATGTAAGAAAATATAATTCAGAGATGTCTATATCAGCAGCAATCAAACCAATCCCAAACTAGCCTTGAATAATTTTCTTACTCCTTTAGAAAAATGGCACATTTGTCTCAGCATATTTTACATCATGCCTCCACCACTAGTCAGTCAGTTTGTGGCACTGTGCCAGCTTGCATGTTCCTGGAAGCTATGCCATGGGGACTTTACATACCAGCAGGGTCACCTACAGCTGACACATTTCAGCTGAGCTTCCAGATGAAGACAGACTAGGAAGAAGGAGAGATACACTACTCCCCAATAATTAGTCATAGAAAACCTTATGAATATCAGTGGGACACCATCAGTACCAGATTATTGAATATTGTCAGCTACAGTACCAGAAGATGAGCCCCTCAGGTTGGAAGGCACTCAAATACAACTTGGGAAGAACTGCCTCTTCAAACTAGAGTGGATAGTGCTGACAAATTGGAGTAAAGCCTTCAGGACCTTCAACATAATCTACCATATAAATAAGAAAAAAGAAAAGAACCACATGATCATATCGTTTGATGCAGAAAAGGCATTTAACAAAATCCAACATCCATTTCTGATAAAAACCCTCAACAAAGTAGGAATTAAAGGGAAATTCCTCAACATAATCAAGAGCATATATATAACACCAATAGCCTACATTACTCTCATGGGAGAGAAACGGAAAGCCTTCCCTCTGAATAGGAACCACTCAAGGATGCCCTTTGTTACCACTTCTATTCAATATTGTGCTGGAAATCTTAGCAAGAGCTATACGGCAAGACAAGGAAATTAAAGACATCCAAATTGGCAAAGAGGAAGTAAAACTCTATTTGCAGATGATATGATCCTATACACAGAAAATCCCAAAGATTCAGTAAAAATGTTACTAACCCTCATTGAAAGATTCAGCAAAGTGGCAGGATATAAGATCAACATACAAAATCAGCTGGATTCCCTTATACCAATAACGACACTGCTGAAAAGGACATTAGGAAAGGAATAGCATTTACAATAACCACCCATAAGATGAATTATCTAGGAATAAATGTAACCAGAGAAACAAAGGACTTATACAAAGAAAACCACAAAACACTGCTATAAGAAACCAAAAGAGACCTACAAAAATAGAAGAATGTACCATGCTCCTGGATAGGAAGACTTAACATTGTGAAAATGTCAATACTGCTTAAAGCAATTTACACATATAATTCAATCCCAATCCAGATTCCAATGACATTCTTCAAAGAGATGGAAAAAACAAGTAAAACTTTATATGGAAAGGAAATAAATCAAGTCTAAACAAAGCACTGCTTAAGAAGAATAAGGTTGGAAAACTTTCATTTCCCAACTTCAAAATTGATACACGGCTACAGTGGTCAAAACAGCTCAGTACTGGTACAATGAAAGATACATTGATCAACGGAACAGAATTGAGAATCCAGAAATCAACCCATCCACATACAACCAACTGATTTTGACAAAGTACCTTAATATATCGCATGCGGAGGGGATAGTCCCTTCAACAGATGGTGCTGGCAGAACTGAAAATGATATACAAAACCTGTAACAAGACCTTCACCTCACACCCTATACAAAAATCAACTCAGCATGGATTAAAGACCTAAATGTGAATCCCAGAATTATGAAGGCCATCAAAGAGAAAATAGGGACAAATGTGAGGGCTCTAGTTCATGGCATACACAGAATACCAAACATTTTGAAAACTACACAAATAAAAACAGACAAAATAGATGAGTGTGACATACTAAAAATTAAAAATTTATGTGCATCAAAAGACTTCACCAGAAGAGTAAAAAGGGCACCCACAAAATGGGCAAAAATTTTTTTGCTACAAACATCAGACAAGGGACTCATTTCTAAAATATATAGGAAACTATAAGAAAAAAACAAATAACCTAATTAAAAAAAAATGGACATAGGACATGAACAGACACTTCACCAAGGGGGAGATCCAGGCAGCCAACAAACATATGAAGAAATGTCCACGATCACTAGCCATCAGAGAGATGTAAATGAAAACAACAGTGAGATACCATCTCATACCAGCAATAACAGCAAAGATCAAAAAAGTAGAAGACATTAAATGCTGGTGAGGATGTGGAGAGACTGGGACACTGCTGCATTGCTGGTGGGATTGCAAAATAGTCCAACCTCTCGGGAAAGCAATATAGTGCTTCCTCAGAAGGTTGGAAATAAAAATACCTTATGTTTGATCCAGCAATCTCTCTACCTGGTATTTACCCACAAGAAATATGAGCCCTAACATGAGTAGATATATGCACACCAATATAAGCAGACCAGCCTGGAGCAGCTAGAAGAACTGAAGATACTTCTTGAAAGACTGACAGGAAAAATACAAAACAATAATGGCAGTCTGATTTAATACTACAAGAACAAGCAAGTAGCTCTCCCAGGAGACATCAAGGCAAGCGGTCAGGAGCCCTCAAGGCAGACCCCCTTCCAGGATTAAGACTGAATGGGAATACATGAGCAGAGACGTGCTCTGACTGGTGACAACCTTGGTCACCAAAAAGGGGAAGTAAAGGAAAAACAGCAATGAAGTGCGAGCTAAGCCCTACCACGTTCAATAGGCTCCTGTGAACCCAGGTGGAGACCTGGTTGGCCAGCAGCTTGACAAGATCTGGGGACTCCTGGGCCCAGAGTGAGTGACATAGCCACAGAGGACTAGAGTGGAGAATGAAGCATCCAGCTGATCAGAAGACAGGGCATATGCCCAAGAACACCCACACTTGCAGATAATACCCACTTGACCTGGCTTCAGTGACTGGATGAGCAGAGCTCAACTAGAAAGAAGAAGAAAGAGGAAAAAAAGAGTAATCTGATACAATTCAATGAACTTGACCTACACCTATGGACGTAGTAGCTCAAAAGAGGGAACAAATCTTTACAGTGAGGATCATTCCCACCCCCTCCATACATACATTAGTAAAGGATGCGCAACTTGGACATTGGCTACCCAGAATGGGGGGGCTACAAAGGCAAGAAGTGACTGGTTTAGAAGCTTTCAAGAGGGAGCCTAGATCCAGAGGGCATGGAGGAAGGTAGAATCTCCAAATGAGTAGTATCCAATCTGTCTGGGTGGAACTGATGAAAGGGGAAGGGGATAATACTGTGGTAAAGTAGAGGGTCAGTGAAAATGATGAAGATGCCCAGTGAGATGTACTGGCACAGTGGCATCAACAATGGGTCAAACATGGCAAGAATTGTGAGGGCGGTGCAGGACTGAGCAGTGTTTTGCTCTGTTGTACATGCAACAACAACAAAAATGGCATGCCTAGTATTAGAGTGGAGGAATAGACCATATGCATTTTTACACATATATAAAGCTTACACTTTTTTTCCTTCATTTTAGCCATTATTAACCTTTTCCAAGTTTGCACTTCTGGTCTTTGCTTCTATTTGTCTTCCATACAGGCAGTAAAGTACACCAATTAAAACATAAGCTTTGGAATCTTGAAACTAGGTGTTTAGACATTTCAGTCTGCTTGGGACTCATGGATTCCCTAAGATAGGAGACTTTTGGTGCCCAAACTGGGCAATTCCCAGTCCCATTAATATGACTGATGGCATCCAAATCATCCAACTTATTAACTGGATGTTTCTAGAAAATTTACCCAACTTCACTGAGCTTCAGTCCCAAAATTTAAGTACACTGAGATAACTTGAGTAAGCACATAACATAGTGCTTGTCATGTAGTAACTGCTTAAAACCTATCAGCTGCTATTATGATTGGTATTTTTGTTGTTCTTACATTGCTCTCTCATAGGGTTAATGCCATCTCATGAATTCTGCTGTGCCATCTCTTCAGGATGCACTCAAATCTGCACCAACACTCTTTGATCATTTAATCCACTTAAATTCAGAATGGTCACAAGGTTTTGATCGCTATATTAGCTAGCCACATGCAGAACTGCTAAGTCCTCTGTCAACACTAATCTGTACTTAATAATGTTAAGACTAATGTTAAGTGACTCATGTTGAAAGAATGTAGTTTTCTGGCATGTCATGAAGGTACCTTGGTCACTGACTCTATTTTACTTCTGTTGTTGTTAAGTGTCGCCCAGTCCGTTCCAACTCATAGCAATCCTGACAAGGTTTCTGAGGAACGGCTTGGTGATGTGGTTCAAACTGCCCTTGCATTCCAGTGCATTAACCTGCAGCATCATATCAGGACTCCTTATAGGCTGTACAAATTTAGGTGGAAAAAACAATTCTTTCTAAGTAGTAAAACAAGAATAAAAACAGTGCAGCCTTCTATATTAACCAAGCTGGTTTACTTTCTGCCACAAACCAGTCATGCTTCTTTAACTAGTGATTCAATCGGTTTAAAATCAATATAATTCTGACCAGTGGAGAAAATAATAAAAATCAGTAAGTGTTAAGATATTTGCTATCCACAGAGAATTTCACTGCACAAAGAAGCTACTATATTAATGATAATGACTAAATACAGCTATAGGTATATATGTATGTATGTACCTATACATACATATAGCTGTTTATGGGGAGAGGAAATTGTTAGAGGTAATAGAACAGATAGATACCATTTTCACAAACAAAATTTCATCCTGAACTGAAAACATAACTCCCTGTACTTTCATTTTATACAGCCACTAGTTTCTTTATGCTAACTTGTAGGGCTAGCTGTGAACAAACTTTTTGTTTTCCTTACTCCTTTTGAATTGTAAGAGTCCAGTGTTACTTAAACAGTACCTTTATCTACTAAGAAAATTCTATCCACAAAGAAAATCTTCTGTTAAAATAGAATCTGGTTAATTAAAAATCTATGTCCTTTTTGGACCTCAGTTTTCTTTTCAGTAAAGTAAAGGAGTTGCATAGAATACATTAAATGTATATGATTACTTTTCACCTCTGTGAGAATATGAGGGGTGGCAGATGGAGAACAGGATAAAGGTGAAGGGGAAAACCTAGTCTTAGGATCGATCACAAATAGATTTCATAAGACTAAACAGTTGTTAAGGACATTATTTATTGAAACATCTCTAGTCTCCCTTAATGAGTACAGGAAGCAACAAAGCAACAAGAGAAGAAACGCAATTTCCTCAACTACATGTAAGCCTTGGCAATGTATTTTTGGTGACATATATGCATGGGGAATCCAGCCAGGGTGAAAACTTTCTATTTTGACAAATCATTTTCTAAAACATGATGTCAGATAAGAAATAATGTCTCTCTCTTCTATGTCAAGGAAAGCTCTTAGGCACAGAGAGGCACAGAGAGGTTACTAAGTAATTTTGTTTGGTTCAAGCAGCATCTGCAATGTAGATGGAATCTAAGCTCAGAAGCCTGAGGTTTGGTCACAATCTACAATCATTTACAGCAACTAAGAATTCCAAGCCATGTCATGCCTATTTATTGTATCCTTCATCACTGTTAATTGAGGTTCATAGTTTCTAGGGTGATTAAAGCTCTTTCCAAAACTGTGTCCCAGTGGATATAGCCTTGGAAACCCTGTACAGGGTTGCTATGAGTTGGAACCGACTCCAGGGCACATAACAACATCATGATCAAAATTTTGGGCAATGCCAAGAAGGGTTGTACCTGCTGAGAAGACTAACAAGCTATAATCTTCTTGGTTATTAAGATTTAATCTTCTTGTTTATTATTCCTCTCTTTATATGTTTTTTTTTTTTTTTTTTTTTTCTGCTGTAGAACTCAATTTGATCAATTGATTCAGTGAAACAAGTCTGGACTTTCCTCCTAGTTCAAAAGGATGTAGAAAGATCTAGAAGATCTTTGGTGAAACAAGGGTAAAGGAAGAGACCTGATCCACTCTGCCCTTGGGTTTTTTGCCCTGTTAGAAGTCAAACCTTAATTACCAAAATGAAATTTTGGTCAAGGTAAAGCAAAGGAGGCCACTCAGGGCAGGTGATGGTTAGTGGACAATGTCCTCACTAGTAGTAGAAATGTTTGCCTCTAAAAGTCCTTTTATTAGTTCATATATGTTAAAAAAACAAAAACTTTATTGACCACATATGATATGCCAGGCATCTTTCCAAGCAGTGAAACTCACCTATACTTTGATTTTATGTGACCTCTTTCTTCTTTATGTTAACATGAAGTTTGCCCTTCCTGATCCTGGTTAAATAAAGTTGAAGAGGGAGATAGAAACAGCAGATCATGTTTTTCATGTACCTTCCTTAGGAAGCTTTGCTATTCTGGCCATTCCCAGGATCCTTATTGAGTCATGATTGAGTCTTGATTACCATATTTTTACAAAATAGAGAGTTCTCATTTCATTATGCATAATAACAATACTTTGTTATTTTCTTATATAATATACTCTAAAGAGTTTTCAAGATCCTTCCAAATTTATGGTCTCATCCATCCTTCCCAAAATGTAAACTGTTGGCAATGCCATCCTGCCCACTTAAAGCATAACAAAACTGAGGGTCAATTAAAGGAGCAATGTTCCTCACACTTCTCTAATGAAAGGTACCTGCATAGCATAAAAGCATACACACTTCTGGAAAACTAGAGCATCCATACAAGTCATAATGAGCATAAAATGTATTTGAAGTTTCACATTCTATATTTTAAAAATATCACTTTTGCATACTAGCCTATATTTCAGACTGAACTTTTTTTTTTTTTTTTTTTTTTAAGAAAAATGAGCTAAAAGTCAATCTGTGTCCTCAATTGAGCAAGTACACAGACAGGAAATGCTTGCCCAGGGCCCTCCAGCTAGTAAATTTTTGAGTTCAGATACAAATACAGGTGTCCTGACTTCAGGTTAGGCTTGTTACAGCATGTTACTAAAGTGACTGGCTCCAAATTCTTTAGAGAATAAAGCTACACTATGCAAAACCCAACTAAATAAATCTCCAACACATCCAAATGATAGGTTCTCCAAGTGAGGCCCACTGTATGCAAAAAGTAATAAAATGATAAAGCAATACCCCTATGTAAAAAAACTACAGTTAATTAGAGCAGCTACAATTCTTGCAGTCAACACCCCATAAACTCCTTTATCCATTCCTCCTCCCTGCACCATTACAATAGCATGTTACTGTTTTACTGCCTAGGTCTCTTCTTCAAAAAGAAAACAGATTAATAGCCTAATCAGTTAAAAAAAAAAAAAAAAAAAAAAGATTCCGTTAGAATTATTACAAATTAATAAATCTAGAAAATGGAAGAAAACTTTCTTTTGAGACCATAGCCTACATATATTGCTTTTAAGTGCCATCAAGTGGGTTCTGATGTACAGTGACCCGGTATAGGGTTTCCTAGGCATGGCTGGTGAGCTTGAACCCATCGATCTTGTGGCTCAAACTTACCTTGCAGTACAGTGCATTAACTGACAGTGCCACACCAGGACTCCTACATATATATATATACATATATAATCAAAAATAAGTGTTTTAATAAGTCATTTTCATTTTATCAGAGAAATTGTTATTCATGATGTGGGAATGGGGAAATCATAGCTCTCTGTTCTTTAGTTTCTTCATCTAGCAAACAGAATTTGTATCAGCCTTGTAGGATTATTACAAGAATGATATGACAAGATGTTAGCAGGTACTTATTATTAGGCAACAATCATGATAACAAGCAATAACTGGCTAATTATGAAGATCTTGCTCTTTTCAAAAGGAAGTAATTACAAGCAATAGCAATAGTGCAAGAAACCTGCACTTAGGCTAAAGAGGATTGTATTTTATGGGGAAACTACTATATTAAATAGCTATATTTTTTATTAAAGGCATCTTGGTGGTGCAGTGGGTTAAGTATTGGGTTGCTAACCAAAAGTTGTACAGTTAGACTCCAACATCCTCTACCAGGGGAAAGATGAAGCAATGTGCTTCTGTATAGATCTGCAGATTCAGAAACTCCAGGGACAATTCTACTCTTACAGTGTTGCTATGAGTCAGAATTGACTTGAAGACAATGGTACAAACGTTTTCTATCATACTGTGAGAACAGTGCTATCAGCAAATAAAATTCAAAACTTTCAATGATAATATAGTTTCTACCACTGTTTACAGTCTCCTTTCTAGTCATTCCTCACACAGGAGCCCAGCTGCCTTCATGTGGAGCCCATGTGTATCAAAATAGAACTGTGATCCATAGCATTTTTCAGTGTCTAATTTTCAGAAGTAGAACAGCAAGCTTCTTGTGTGAGGCAAATATGGATAGATTTAAATCTCTTGAGTTTTGACAATTAAGCAAGCACACTAACCATGGGTAGTCCCAGTGACTCCTCATCTACAACACATATATATATGCATATAACTGCTCCTTCATCCATGCTAGAAAACTTACTGTCCATGGAATACAATTACATCCCTTCCTTGGTGTAACAATTTTGCCTAGAAAAATGTCTTATACTACAGAGCCAGTGAAAATATATTTTTGGTAAAAGAATTTCAAACTATGTTGACTTTCCCCAAGTTCCAACCCCAAGAAAAGTTAATCACTTTTTATTAGAGTTCCTTATTTTTTCTCCACATTTACATCTATCTGCTCTACAATACAACCTCCACCGTCTCTGCCTACCTCTTCTAGCTCCTCTCTAACCTGGAAATGTCTGTGTTTTACTCCTTTTGTATAGACAGGACGCATGTCTCAACCAATGTGTCAATGGAGATTTTATGCTGACAGTGCTTTATTTGCTTTGAGTTGGTAGCTTAAAATTCCCTGCTCATGAAACCCACAGGTAAATATTTCACACTGCATAAGTAACTCAGCATAAAACAAACCAATACTCATTTCAAAGAAGTTGTAGGTGCCCAACCTCTGAATTGCTGCTCAGACATGGTCTTTTTCTATAATACATCCAAGGCAAAAGTTTCTGTAGTGAAACAATTGCTCAAACTAAACCTCAAGAGGCAGCGATCTGACAACTACATGGAATTCAATACCAAAGAATGCTTAAAAACTTAGAAAGATCTCCCTCCTGAGGCAGAATTATAAATCCCCAAGGGTAAAATACTGAGAAGTTAAATCTGAGTGATGGTTGGAAACACTAAGCCTGGATGGTATTTTAACAGTTGTTCTGATTTTTGGAGGTTAGGGTCATTCTCAGAGTCTAGTGAGAACTATGATCCTTTTTCTCCAAAAGACATACCCACATCCAGTTCTAGGGCATTCTTGGAGCCCCCTGAAGCCTTTCAGTGAAACTCCCACAGCACTGGTTTTCAAACCTGAATGGACAACAGAACCAACTAATATAGGTCCCATCTCAGAGTAGTGGCTGATTTAGTAGATCTAGGGTTTGTTGTTAGGTGCCATCGAAAGCTGGTACCACCGACCTATAGAGACCTTATGCACAGCAAAACAAAACAGTAGATCTAGGGTAGGGTGGAGAATTTACATTTCTAAGAAGTTGCCAGATAATGTTGCTACTGGTCAGAGGATCATATTTTTTGTATTGCAGCCTGTAGCTATATGGAACATTGTATTCACAGAAAGGAATCTTGGTGGTGCTGTGGGGTAAGCATTTGGGTTGCTAACTGCAAAAGCCTGCAGTTCAAACCCACCAACGACTCCTAGGAAACTGTAAACATTTACAGTCTCAGAAACTACATAGGATCACTATGAGTTGGATTGACTCTAGGGCAATGGGTTTGGTTTAGTACACTTTTAGAAAACAATTTTCATAGGAATAGTCCTTAAGCTAGTTAAAACTTATGAGGAACTTATGAAGAATCAGGCTGCGAACCGCAAGGTCAGCAGTTTGAAATTACCAGCTGTTCCATGGGAGAAAGATGAGGTTTCTGCTCCTGTAAAGATTTATAGCCTCAAAAACCCTGTGCAGGGTACTGACTCCAGGGCACTTAACAACAACAACATATGTATATATACCACAATGATGTGAATAGAGTTAAGCTTGGGGGAGAAAAGCGCACAGAACCTTCATTTGCTGATGGGCCACAACTCAAAATGAAGAGAAACAGCTGTAAACATCCATTGAAAATCGGAACGTGGAATGTGCGAAGTATGAATCTGGAAAAATTGGAAATTGTCAAAAATGAAATGGAATGCATCAACATCAATATCGTAGGCATTACTGAGCTGAAATGGACTGGTATTGGTCATTTTGAATCTGACAACCACATGGTTTACTATGCAGGGAATGACAAATTGAAAAG
>NW_006408601.1:13049332-13049836 GCF_000296735.1 Chrysochloris asiatica | reverse complement strand
AGACCAGAAGAGTTGTGGGATGACATCAAGAACATCATACATGAAGAGAGCAAAAAGTCATTAAGAAGACAAGAAGGAAAAGATCAAAGTGGATGTCAGAGGAGACTCTGAAACTTGCTCTCCAGCGTAGAGAAGCTAAAGCAAATGGAAGAATTGAAGAGGTCCAAGAGCTGATGGAATCAAAATTGAAATCTTTCAAGAAAGTGAGGCAGCACAAGAGGCACTCACTCATCTCTGCCGAGAAATTTGGAAGACAACTATCTGGCCGAGATTGGAAGAGATCCATATTTGTGCCCATTCCAAAGAGAGGTGACCCAATGGAATGCGGAAATCATCGGACAATCTCTTTGATAGCTCAAGCGAGTAAAGTTTTGCTCAAGGTAATACAGAAAGGGCTACAATCAAATATTGACAGAGAACTTCCAGAGGTTCAAGCTGGATTCAGAAGAGGCCGGGGAACGAAAGATATCATTGCTGATGTCCGATGGATCTTGGCTGAAAGCA
>NW_006408601.1:13030480-13048452 GCF_000296735.1 Chrysochloris asiatica | reverse complement strand
ATAACCTCATATGGATGTGAAAGCTGGACAGTGAATAAGGAAGATCGTAGAAGAATTGATGCCTTTGAGTTGTGGTGTTGGAGGAGAATACTGAAAGTTCCATGGACTGCCATAAGAACCAATAGATCTATTTTGGAAGAAGTGCAGCCAGAGTGCTCCCTGGAGGCCAGGATGGCTAAGCTTTGTCTCTCATACTTTGGACATATTGTCAGGAGAGAACAGTTGCTGGAGAAGGATGTCATGCTAGGTAAGATGAAGGGTCAGAGAAAAAGAAGAAGACCCCAATGAGATGGGATCGCTATGAGTCAGTTCCGACTCGTTGGCACCTGACAACAACATATATATATATATACACACACACACACATATATATATATTAGAGTGATTACCTAAAAGGAAAACTAAAATAGTTTAAAAATGCTAGTACATACAAGGCAAGTAATATTTTCAATAATTTTCGTTGCATAACTATAAAAACCATCTACTGGAGCAACTTATTCAAGCAGATCTTAAGTGAGGATACTGAGTAAACAAAGTTCTCATGAAACTCTTAGAGTAGGTGACATTGCTAAGCATTCAGTTAGTATATTCTGCATGAGGCCAAATCCAAAATATGTCTGGGACCAAAAATAAAAAAGAAGGTGGAGGGGATGCTGCTGCAAAAGATGTCACAAGATTAAGATACACCTGACCCAAACCACAGGGATTTTCAATTGTCTCATATGCATGTGAAAGTTGAGCAATGCATAAGGAAGACTAAAGAAGAATTAATGTCTTTGAGCTATGATGTTGGTGAAGAATATTAAATGTGCCACAAATTACCTGCAGAATGAACAAACGTGTCTTGGAAGAGGTATAACCAGGATATTCCTTATAGTTGAAACTTCATCTAGGAGGGACTAATACATGGAGAAGGATATAATACTTGGTAAAGTAGTGGGTTCACAAGAAAGAGGAAGACCTTCAATGAGATTGACCCCATTGCTGCAATCACTGTGTTAGGCTAACATAGGAAAAACTCTGAGGATGGCTCAGTGATTTTTCAGTTTGTGGCACTGTGGTGTATTGTGTTGACTGTGACACTGGTATTTTAAATAAAAGTACGGTGGGCAAATTTCAATGTAGACAGGCTAGAAAGAAAAAGAGGCAGACCACTTCTGAAGGGCTAAAATCTTATTAGCAGCAGCTAAACACTGTCAGATACAATGCAGAAGATGAGCCCTGTGTGTTCAAAGTCACTCAAAATACAACTGGGAAAGAGCTACGTCCTGAAAATAAGAGTTGACCTAGAATGGAGCAAAGCTTTGGAGACTTGCCTTTATTGATGGGCACAACTCAAAACAAAACAACAACAAAAAAAAAATAGCTGCAAACATCCATAACTGAAACATGGACTGTTTGAAATATGAATCTAGACAAATTAGAAGTTGTCAAAAATGAAATGGGATGCATAGAGATCTGTATCCTAGGCTGAAATGAGCTGAAATGAATTGGTATGGGCTATTTTAAATCTGGCATTCAAATGGTTACTATGTCAGGAATGACAAAATTGAAGAGGACAGGAGTCACACTCATCATCAAAAAGAGCATTTGAAGATCTATGTTGAAGTACTATGCTGTCTGTAATAGGATAATATCCATATGAATAAAAGGTAGATCCATTAATATGACTATTATTCAAATTATGCATAATCACTAAAGCTAGTGATGAAATAGAATAATCCTATCAACTTCTTCAGTCTGAAATGGATCAAACACACAATCGAGATGCATTTATATTTTGTAGCAAAAGGAGGGGAGTGATTGACTTTGCAGTCCAGGATCAGAGGACCCTGGGACCATCAAGGGAGAAGAGCGAGACCCTACCCAGAGTAGCAGTGACACCAGGGATGTCATGGCGCGATGGAGCAGCTGGGGACTTTAGATCCAGAGAGGGAGAGGGGCTGTGTGCTGACGACTGGGGGGCAAGCTTGCAGGGTCTACACCTTGATTGTTTGGTGATATATGGAAGAGATTATAACTATGACAATGAAACAATATAGGATAGGATGAATGTAAAGCTAATGTTCTCCCATGTAAACTATCATAAAATTCATAATAAAACATTAAAAAATAAAAAGATGCATTTATATTTCCTAGTGATTGGGAAGGATCAGTAGTTGGAAAATATAGCATTGGTCACAGAAAAGATGCCAGAATGATAAAATTTTGCAATGCAAACAACTTATTCATTAAAAATACCTTTTTTGATAATATGAAAGGTGATTATACATGTGGAACTTCCAAATCAAATACATAGAAATCAAACTGACTACAAATTCAATCGTATCATTCAAACAAGGCCACAATCCAACTGTGAAACAGACTATAATAAGTTCATGCTGAAGATAAATACATGACCTTGAACATATCCCACCTGAAGTTAGAGGCCATATCAAGAACAGAATTGATGCACTAGACACTCATGCCTGAATACCAGAAGAGTTGTCAGATGAGATTAAGAACATCATACAGGAAGAAAGAAAGACAAGAAAGAATGAAAAGACCAAAATGAATGTCAGAAGAGACTCTGAAACTTGCTATTATGCTGGGGACAGCATACGCAGACCCTGGGTTGATCAGTGGCAGCCCCATTAAACCACCTCTGAATATAATCAGTTTAACCCAGAACAATGTAGCATTTTAGGTATAGATAAATGAAGCCCGGTGCCTGAGATCTTGCTCACAAACAAAAGTTTGCAAAGTGTACAGACACAGCTTGGCTCCTTTCAGGAACCTTGCTTTATGTTATGTATCCTTAAGAAACTGCACGTCGCTACTCTAGATCATTTAAGCCTAAAAGTTAATATATAACAGCTTGATTGAACCTTTTTTTCAGAAAAAATAAAAATGTTAGATGGTTAAGAAAAACTATGAAAATACCTTAAAAGTTGTTCCTGTGAATCATTATGTCCTGTTTTGAATGATTAATCACATTTCAGTTCCGTATCCTGTCTTAATCACATCCTGCCTTTGTGACATCCTCCCTGAGTGAATTACGTCCTTCCTTTGTAACAAATCCCTCCCTAAAAAAGAGACTAAAAGGCTGAGGTAGAGTGAATTTTGCAATGCTGGGCAATGGTAGGCAATATGTTTGCAGATCTGTCTACCTGCCAGCTTGCATCATATCTATGTGTCTGTCTTTTTTTGTATATATTTCATCTCTCTCTTTCTCTATCACTTTTGCCACCAGATCTCCCTTCTTCGTGACACCCACACTTCCTTGTCGAGGCGGGACCCCAACATACGACCTGGACACTCTTATACATAGAGAAACTAAAGCAACAGGAAGAACTGATGAACTAAAAGATTTGAACAGAGAATTTCAAAGAGCATCTTGAGAAGACAAAATCAAATATTTATAATGAAATTTGCCAAAGGGATGAGCAAATTCAGCATTTCTCAATCTGAGGGAATTAAAGTCTTAACTTGGCAATATTGAAGGATTTTATGGGTAAAATATTGAATGATGCAAAAATATTAAATGATATGTACCAAAAAGAAATGGTCAATGTTCAACCATTTCAATAGGTAGTATGTGATCAAGAACCAATGCTCCTGAAGGAAGAAATCAAAGGTGGAGTCCAAGAAGACCATTGAAGGTATTGGCAAAGAACAAAGCTCAATGTAAAGAAAACAAAAATCCTCACAACTGGACCAAGAACTAATGCGATATATGGAGAGAAATTGAATTTATCAGACTTCATTTTATGTGGATCCACAATCAAGCTCATGGAAGCAGTCAACAAATTAAGGAATATACTACATTAGGCAATCTGCTCAAATCAGCTATTTAAAGTGTTATTTCTCAAAGAGACATTTTTGCTCTTTAAGGCATTTCAGACCTAAGCCATGGTACTGTCAAAGCTCATATCCATGTGAAAGTTAGACAGTGAATAAGGAAGACTGTAGAAGAATTGATGCATTTGAATTATGGTGTTGGAGAATATTGAAAGTACCACGGACTACCAGAACAAACAAATGTGTCAGTACAGTGATAATGCTCCTTAGAAATGAAGATGGCAAAACTTTCTCTCTCATTCTTTGGACATTCTATCAGAAGGAATCATTAGTTCCTGCAGGACATCATTCTTGGAAAACTGGAGGTTGATTGAAAAAGGAAGAACCCCAGTGAGATGGATAGACAAAGTGGCACCAATGTAAGCTTATACATAACAATGCTATGAGTTAGAACTGACTGGACTGCACCTAACAATTGTGGGTTAATGCGCTGGACTGCAAAGTCAGTTTGAATCACAAAACTGTCTGTTCAAGCTTACCAGCCGCTCCTTGGAAACCATATACAGGGTCGCTATGGGTCAGAACCAATTTGACATCCCTCAACAACAGTAAGTACAATAAAAAGGTCAAATTAATTCAGACACTTAAAATATAGTATAGGCTCTGAAAAGTGAAGAAACCAGCTTAATTGTATTTAAGTTAGCAGTCAATAAATATATTTTTGAATTGAATGCTTTTTTGCAAAACACTCCATTGCATAAGTGTTCAAAGATCCAGATTTTGATAAATACTCTATTGGAGACATCATCCCTTTCTGTGCTTTTAAGCACTGATGCTGACTGTAGGATTAAGGTAAAGCTTCAAATGTCAAATTTATTTTGCTATTGTTCTTTTATGATATGTAAAAACCAGGCCCAGTCAAGGTTGTGCTTTGTAGCTCAATATGACTAGGGGTGGTTGTTGTTGTGAAGTGCATTGAGTCAATTCCAACCCATAGTGACCCTGTATAAGGTTTCCGAGGAGCAGCTGGTGAGCGGGAAGCACTGACCTTGCAGTCTGATGCATTAACCCACAGCGCCACACCAGGACTCCATGACTAGGAGTTTGTTGTTAAGTGCCATTCAGTCAGTTCCGACCCATAGTGACCCTATATAGGAGTTGCTGGTGAGCTTGAACCACCGACTCTGCAGTTCAAACGGCTTTGCAGTCTGAAGCATTAACCCACAATGCCACACCAGGACTCCTGGCTAGGGGTTGCTGTTGTTGTTAAGTGCCGTTGAGTCGGTTCCGACCCATAGCGACCCTCCACAGGATTTCCAAGGCTGTAAATCTTTACGGGAGCAGAATGCCTCCTCTTTCTCCTGCGGAGTGGCTGGTAGTAGAAGATAGTAAATCCCTCAGTCAGTGAGTTGTGTGTGATTCAGCTTATGCACTTATCCTGTTTCAGAAAGACTTACATATCAGGAAATGGAGACCCAGAGAGTGGAACATTTTGAACTAGGTCAAGAAAGAGAACAACTTGAACCTAGACCAGAGTTGGGGTCCTTGTGTTCCCCCATCTGGTCCTCATATACTCTGTGCATTGCTTTCCAGTGTGAGTCCAAAGTTGCTCCATATGTTTCTGGCTAGTCAAAGCTGCCAGTGCTGTTAAGTGCCCTGAAGTCACTTCTGACTCATAGGGTTTCCAAGGAACAACTGATGGGCTTGAACTTACGACCTTGCAGCTAGCAGTCCAGTACTTGTGCTATGATGCCACACCTTTAGGAAATGCCTAAACAGTGGGGAAATTGCCATCCAAAAGGGTAGGAGGTGGCTAGTCCCTATAGGTACTTTGAGATCCTTTAAGCACAACTTCCAGTTATGACTGGATTTGTTCCAAAGTCCAAGTGGAGAACAACACGGAGAAACACAGATGTACTGTGTCAGCTCAGGTCGTCAGAGAGTGAGCAATACACCACATTGGTACATCTGTCTCCTCCTTTGTATTTCTTAAAATGCCACCCAAGTGAATATAAGACATTTTTGAGAATCACTGCTTTAGAAAATCAGACTTCATCAAGATTTGACTAGGGAAACTAGAGATACAGGATAGTCAGGGAAAATCCTAGGAGCAAAGAAGTATAATCAGTACAGGTGAGGGAGGAGAGGAATAGAACTGGGGCAGACCTGAGTATGCAAAGACAGCAGAAGAAAATAAATTACTGGTGCAGCAGCAAGATCAAGGAGCTAGATTGATGCCCAATGGAGTTTGGATCTTATTTTCAAAAACATAAAATACCAATTTGTTAATATGTTAGTTTTCCTCACAACATCTGCATGAAAACTGACAACCATTGACTCCCACCATTGTGTCAAAACACAGAGTATATGTCACCCTTTGTTAACCATGGATCACATTCCTCTCCTTCTGTAAATACCCATTTACAACTTCACATGTGCCCTCTCTCCTGACAAGATAAAGATAGGAGAATTTCCTCAAAAATTATGATTCTTCAGTCACATGATCAACTTTAGGAGAAAGAGGCAGATCTTAAGCAGTTTTGCTCATAAAATATCATTTGCTGATTACAGTAACTGATGAAGCCAACAGACAATAGCCAGGTGTTAGCATCTTCATCTAACAAAAGTACTGGTGTGGTACTGTAGGATAAGCACTCAATGTCAACGACAGTTCAAACCCACCAGCTACTTCTCGAAAACCCTATCCAGGGTAACTATGACGGCACTTAACAACAACCAGAAATGATGGCGTGGGTTTGTTCTCCTGAGAGCTTATGGCTGCCACCGTTTAGATTCTAATATGTAGTATTTATTTCAGTGTCTTAGAGAGGTGGGTAGCATAGCTGAGTACACATTTCACAACCACTTAGAAGGAAAAATAGCTGCTAAGCATCAGTAGTTGCATTATTTAAAGTTTTTATTCTAATGTGCTGATTTTCAATGCCATTAAGATATTATTGTGATTGTGAAAATTTCATATCATAAATATCTCAAGAACAGAGATTTTTCTTCTTCATATCTATATTCCCAGAAGGTCTAAAACACAGAGCTGGTACAATACATACTCTCAATAAATATTTTTCAGAAACAAAAGAATTACATGATTTTGTGATATTTAATATCTTATGCCATGCACTGCATTTCACACAGTTGGTTATGTCAAGCCAAATATAAAATAAATCTAACCTGATATAATTTTGAATGTCTGTTTTGTCAACCATAGACACATATGCATTTGTTGCTAAGTGTCATCAAGTTGATTCTGACCCATAGTGACCTTGTATAGGGTTTCCAAGGAGCAGCTGGTGAGCTTGAACCACCGACCTTGCAGTTCAAACGACTTAACAGTCTGATGCATTAGCCCACAGCGCCACACCAGGACTCCACATATGCATTTAGTGCCTGCTATATGCTAGGAGTCCTGGTGTGGCACTGAATGATAAGCACAGGAGTGCTACCCACGAGGTCAGTGGTTCAACCTACCAGTATTGAAATCCTATACAGGGTCCCTATTAGTCAGAACCAAGTCAACAATACTTAACACCACCAACAACAAGTATTTCACTCAGAAGTGGGGTGCAGTGATGAATAAATAGGTAAGGTCTATATCCTCGGAGAACATACATAATTGTGTTGGTGGTGGCAGTGTGCTGTGGAATTGGTTCCAACTCACAGAGACCCTGCATAGTGTTTCCAAGGCTGTAAATCTTTATGGGAGCTTACTGAGGTCAGCAGCCCAACTCATAACCACTAAGCTTCCAGAGCTCCTTGTGTTAGGAGCCAGAAAATTACACACATACATAGTAAACTTGAGAATTATTTTTAAATGCTTTGTTGTTAAGTGCCGTCGAGTCAATTCCGACCCATAACGACCCTGTATAGGGTTTCCAAGGAGAAGCTGGTGAGCTTGAACCACTGACCTTGCAGTTCTAACAACTTTGCAGTCTGATGCATTAACCCACAGCGCCACACCAGGAGTGATGTAATAAAGTGACTAGGGAAGGAATACTTTAGATAAAAGTAATGATTGAACTGGGAGGTAAGCAATAAAAGGGAGACAGCCAGGGCTCAAGTGCTCTAGGGAGCACAGCAAAGACAGAGACCCTTTGTCTCTGGGAATGAACTCACAGCCATAAAATGTCCAAAGAGACTAAGTACATACACGTAAGTACATACAACATAAGTAAGAAGATAAGGGCTACATGGGACTCAAGAACTGACTCAAGAATTAGGCAGAGGTAGTGGTTATGAGTTGGGCTGCTAACCTCACGGTTAGCAGTTTGAAACTACCAGCTGTTCTGCGAGAGAAACATGAGGCTTTCTGCTCCCGTAAAGATTTACAGCCTCGGAAACCCTGTACAGCGTGGCTAATGGGTCGGAACCAACTCTACGGCACTTAACAACAGATCCGTTCGAGTCGTGAAGGCCATGTGGAGAAGTTATAAATCTATTTTAATTTCAATAGGAAGGCACAAAAAACAAGAAAATGACATGATCTAATTTGTGCTGTCTACCAAATAAGAGATAAAAATTTACAAAGATTTGTCCTAAAGTATGAAAAGGCACTTAAATAATCAAGTACTCAAGCTAAAAATGCTAATAATCGAAACAGCTCTATCCCTTGCCAAGGAGTGCAGTTTGCTGTGGTTTTTTTGATCAGACCCATGATTAGGTGAGGGATGAAGCAAGTACCTCCACAGGGATACCAGTCATCACAGCAACGAGCAATCAGCACTAAGATACGTGCTAGAGAGGGTGACCATGATATCTACCATTCCACCAGGGATGTTCGTAAGAACAGTCCCTGTGTATTGTTAATTATATCAGAGCAAACATGCATGAACTGGAGCTGTTCCTGGCATCTGGGATGTAGACATCCATGTGTCAGGGGATCTAGATTTGGGTCTCAAGTTATGAGGCAGGCAGGCCTGCAAAAAGAGGCGCTGGCCCACCATGTCCCCCAGCCTCATAGCTCATTCCTGGAGCAAGGTTCACATGCCAGGAAGTAAGCAACAGACCATCTCAGCCTCATGTGATTACCCAGGCTAACCTCCTGTTCCTGACCCCCCTCTGGGAGGGAACAGGGGCCCGAGCTAATGTTTACCTACTTCCACTCATACATCCTTCCCACCATGTGTTTGAACCAATCAATCCCAGGTAGCCCTGTGAAGCTGCTGGCCCCCCACTAACCAATCCCAAATGAACTCATGTATGCACCCTCACATAGAGAAGATGGGGCTCAGCCTCTGGATATGAATCCACTGAGCCACATGCTAGCACAATAAAGCCCTTCCTTTGTTACTACCCACGTAGCCTTGGCAACTCCTTCAGAGCAACTCCAGTAACGGTTATATCAAACTAACTGTGTGGCTGAAAGACATCTTCCTTTCTGAAGCAGAATTTCTTTAGCCTATAGTGCCATACCAGGACTCCAATCGAAACACATGCAAGGCTAAAATGTCTTGAGTTAGCTAGAGAAAGGAATGATATCTTGTGAAGACATTGAAGAATGCTTTGAGTAAAACAGCTGAAATTAGGAAAATAAATACCATATGCAAATCAATGCAATCAAGAAAATTGCACCTCATCATAAATTCAGAGTACTGTTCCATTCCAGCTAGTGGGGAGACAATGTTTGAAAAGGCACACAAGTATGTAATAGGTCCAGTTATAGTGGTGGTGTGCCATGGAGTTGGTTCCAACTCATAGTGACCCTGCATAAGGCAGGAACAGAAAGCCTCATTTTCTCCTATGGAACAGCTGATAGTTTTGAACTGCTGATCTTGAGGTTAGCAGCCCGACTCATCACCACTAGGCTACCAGAGCCCCATTGTTATTGTTGTTAAGTGCCGTCAAGTGGATTCTGACCCATAGTGACCCTGTATAGGGTTTCCAAGGAGCAGCTGCTGAGCTTGGACCACTGACCTTGCAGTTCAAACGACTTTGCAGTCTGACGCATTAGACCGCAGCGTCACACCAGCCGGCCAATTACAAAATTGGTTCAAATACATGATCTCTATGGATTTTTGTTTACTAAAATTTTGTTGTGGATTTAATTATGTTGTTGTTAAGTGCCGTCGAGTCGGTTCCGACCCATAGCGACCCTGAACAGGGTTTCCGAGGCTGTAAATCTTTACGGGAGCAGAAAGCCTCACCTTTCTCCTGCAGAGCATTTGGTAGTTTCGAACTGCTGACCTTGTGGTTCGCTGCCTGATTTGTAACCACTTAGCTACAAAAAAAACTATGTTGAAGTACTAACCCCTGGTGGTTGTTGTTGTTAGGTGCTGTGGAGTTGATTCCGACTCATAGCGACCCTGTACAGGGTTTCCGAGGCTGTAAATCTTTACAGGAGCAGAAAGCCTCATCTTTCTCCTGCAGAACAGCTTGCAGTTTGCAGCCCGATTCGTAACCACTATGCTATCTGTTAACCATAATCTGTTTGGAAATAGAGGTTTTCTTTCTTATCGTTAATCAAGTCAAACCAGAGAAGAATGGCTGCTAAGGTAATTATCAAGTGGTGCCTTATCAGCATGTTGTTGTTAAGCACTGTGGAGTCGGTTCCGACTCATTGCGACCCTGTATAGGGTTTCCAAGGAGCAGCTGGTGAGCTTGAACCGCCAACCTTGCAATTCAAACGGCTTTGCAGTCTGGTGCATTAACCCACAGCACCATAGCTGACTAGAAACAGAGACACATTCCAGGGCAAAACAGATACAATGTGAAGCTCCTTCTACAAGCCAGGGGATGCCCTGGGCTACAGAAGATGAAAGATACAAAGATTTTCTAGAGCAGAGAAAGACCGACTAGCCAGCCCTGCTGACACCTGGATTCAATCCCTAGCTTCTAGCTAGACCTGTGAAAAAAATAAATCTGTGTTCTTTAAAGTTACTAACTTGTGGTATTTTTTGTATGGCTGTATTAGGTTACTGAGACAAATGTTAAGGGTTTCTCCTTCAATTTTATTTTCAATTAGAAAAAAAATAGAACCAACATTTAATATTAAATATATTGATACTTGAACATTTCTCTCTCTTCATCCACATACCTTAACAATGCTCACATATCCACATAGGGAACATGATGGTCCTTTAGGATAAGCACAGGTTTATGAACCACATGGTCAGTGGTTTGAGCCTATGTTGTAGGAGAAAGATAAGATTTTTTGCTCCTGCAAAGATTTACAGCTTCAGAAATCCTATACAAGGTTGCTATGAGTTGGAAATGACAGCCCTTAACAGCAAGCATACCCAGAGATGTACCCTGATAGGTTCCGGAAGTATATGAAGACCTAGGACTGATGCTAAGGCTTTGCAGAAGTTGCAAGTCATTAATATTAAAAGGAATACAGATCAAATCTGGATTGTCTTAGATCACCAAATCTTACAGTCTTCATATGGATTCCATATGGAGATTCTTTCCTTTTTACAAATGAATGACCTGAGGCACAGATGAGATAAGAATTCACCTAACATTAGTGAGAAGTGGAATCTAATCAACAGCAGCTAACAACAACAGCCAATTTAGAAATGACAATACTGGAGTTTGCATCAGCGCAAGGCTCTGTTTTACGTACTATGCTATATTCCTTTCTAAACTTTGCAGGATGTTAAGATTATGGTGGACAATAATGCTAATATCCAGTGTTGCTTAATTCATCTTTAAGGCAAGTGAAGAAGCTAAAAAAGACTCAGTGGATATTGGCGGCAATGTTTAAAAAGGATATGCATTGAATGAAGACAAAATATTCTCACAATCAAATTCTTGCTGTCTAATTCAGTAACATGGACATTTGGAAGCCTATTTCCTCTAGATCTGTCTAAATCAGCATTAACAATCGAGCTGAATCCATATGACAAGAAACTACTGGTTTGGCTCAGGTCCTCACAGAAACAGTGATAGTTACTATCATTGTTTGTTGTTGTTGTGTGCCATGAAGTCGGTTCTGACCCATAGCGACCCTGTAAAGGGTTTCCGAGGCTGTATCTTTATAGGAGCAGAAAGCCTTATCTTTCTCCCGCAGAACACCTGGTAGTTTAGAACTGTTGATTTTGTGGTTTGCAGCCCGATTCCTAACCACTACGCTACCAGAGCTCCTTAGATTTCATTAAAGTTTCAAGGTGTTGAAGGTGAGGAACTGTGTCTGCTGATTTTCTGTTTTCAACATTTAATAGAACCACAAATGTGATTTTCCAAGAAATGATGATGGTGGTAATAGCAACAATAATAAGGTTAGTGTAACTATATCATCACATTTAATCCTAACAGCAACAGTTATACATGATAATCCCTAGTTTTACAAAATCAGTTTAAGACCAAGAGATTCGGTGATTTTCACAGCACAAGAGCTGGATTTTAAACTGAACTTCCTTGCGCTAAAGTCAGAGCTATTATTTCCCCTGTTCACAGATGTCTCCAAAGCTGTCCCAACATTTCTGCAAATCACCATGTTCTTTTCCTTGTAAAGAATAAAATGCTGCAACATACATTTATAATGTTTCTGTTGTTATTGTGTTAAGTGTCAATTGGTTCCAACTCATAGCGACCCTGTCTGTATATAGGGGTTCCAAGGAGTGGCTGGTGAGTTTGACCTGCCAACCTTGTAGTCCAGCACATTAACCCACAGTACCACATAAGGACTCCAGTGTTTCCGTATAAACATAAAATTCCATACTTCAAAACCCCTAGGCTGATCCCTGAATTTTAGAGGGAGGAAACTTAAAACTATTATGTTAGGCCAGGGAGTGGTTGTGTTTTCATCCAAGGCACTACATAGAGTACCAATTAGTCAGTCTTTCCTGAGAAGATCCAGGTAGATAAGGGCATGACAGAAAGCTGCTTACCAATACAGGACTCCCCAGACAGTGAATAGGTCCCATCGTCATGGAAACCGCTTCTGCACTCACAGTGGTACCACCCTGGCAGGTTAACGCAGCGGGAATGGTTGTGGCACTCAATGATTCCCTCTGTGCACTCATCAATATCTGCCTCAGAGAAAAACACAAGCCCACCAGGACATTAATTTCTTTTGACACTAACCTTTTAGTAAACATCTAAAACATGCTCATGTCAACATATCAATTAAAATGGATTTTTCTGCAATCAAAACAAATTGAAAGCTACTTTCTTGTATGCTTTCTCATACCGAACAATGAATAAAAGGTGAGCACCACAAAGGCATTCCTAGCTTGAATGATGCTGGCTTCTGAATCATCAAAAACCAAAGTGAAGAATGCTTAGCTCAGTTTTGGTATTGGATGGAGATTTTACTCAGATTCAGTGTTTCATAAATAGTAATTCCACATAGAATTTGAAGTTCTGTGAAAATATTTATGAGCAGATAAGCTTGGTAAACTCCAGATTCAATAGTGTTAAATTGATATATGTGTCGCAGTCTTGGAGACTTATGATACTAACACGACCTGCAAAGCTCTGAGTAGAGAAGGATCATAAGCATTGCTTCCCAAACATATTTGACCATAGAATGTCTTTTCTTGGGACAGTTTTAAAATCTTGTGCAACATCTATGCAACATGGTTTAGGAACTATTGTTTTAACTCTGAATGCTGCTGTTTCAGTTGAGGACTAGGTTAATGATATTTAATCAGAAATCTTCATTCTCTAGTCATTCCTGATGACAGGAAGTCTTTGGGCTTTTTTGCTGCTCTAGGATCTGGCTTTTTAAGGACCCCTGGTAGTGTAGTGGTTAAGAATCAGACTGTGAACTGCAAGGTCAGCAGTTCAAAACTACCAGCTGTTCTGCGGGAGAAAGATGAGACTTTCTGCTCCCGTAAAGAATTACAGCCTCAGAAACCCTGCACAGGGTCACTATGAGTCGGAACCAACTCCATGACACATAACAACAACAGGAACTGGCTTTTTAGGATCTGCAAATATCTACATCATGCACTGATCTTCTCACCCAAAGACTTGTTCTGAGTTGAAGAAGTTTGACATTACAGAAAGATGAGGTACCCATTGCTACACAAGGGTCAGCTCTTTCTTACAGATTCTGTCTTGTAATTACTACTTGGAACATAGCCATTGCTAGTCATGACTCTCCTCCTACTTCTCCTGGGAGCATCTGAACCACAGCACTCTTATAGGAATAGAAATTTAATTAACCCTGGTATGATATAAGACATAATGAGTAGAACACCCTTTGAAGTCTTTCTCAACAGGGGCATGTTGTGGACATCCACTCTTAGGCAATCAGCTACCAGGGATTCTATCCCCCTTAATAATTTCTAAGTTGTGCTCGTAACTGTGAATTTGGTTTGAAACCGGACACTCATTTTACTGCCATCTTCTTCCTCTATGTCTTTTATCCTTATCCCTACACAGTCCTGTCACAGCTTCCTTTTGTTCTCTGTCTGCCATCAGTTCTCAGCACCCAATGCTTCTATGGACCCTCAGCTGTTGAAGGCAGGCGGCATGTGCATGTATTATTGTTAACTGCTGTCTATATGGTTCCAGCCCATAGCCATCATGTATAGGGTTTCCAAAGAGTGGATGGTAGGTCCAAACTGCTGACCTATGGTTAGCAGTCCAGTGCTTACCCTACAGCGCCACACCAAGATTTCACATGTATAATAAATTTTACAAAATACATTTTCTAAAACTGTACAATTTTACAAGTCTATTGTTCTTTGAGACACATCTTGAATCACTAAATTTTTCAAAATTTAACATGGAGAGTAAGTGGTAAGGAGGGAGTCACCCTGAAGTAGGAATCAGGAAGTTTTCATGCTCAATCTTGCCTCAGTCACTGACCTCACTCGCCAGAGAAATGTGGACGGATACAGAATCTGAGCGTCTTTAGACCAGAGTTTACCTATGAGAATATCTAAACCAAGTACCTCACGCTCAAGGGCATCAACTTTAATCCTCTATAAACACTTGCCCTTTATAAATACTTTCTCAGTAAAAGAAGGCCTAACCCTACTATGTAACAGAGTCAGTGCAGTGATTTTCTGAATACAAGGTACCAGGAAACACAAAATGTCTTTCATATAACTAGGGACCAATTTTTGGAGATGACGTCTATATGTGTTAAAAAAATAAAACATAACTTTCCTTTACGTCAATTCTGAATCCTGGGGACCCCATAAATGTTAGAGTAGAAATGTGTTCTGTAAGGTTTTCAATGTCTGATCACCGGGCCTTATGAAACATTTTTGGGTGAACCTCCAACTTGTCAGTTACCAGCAGAGACCAATGACTGCATCATCCAAGGACTCCTTATCTACCTTCTTGTTAAGTGCTGTCGAGTTGGTTCCAACCCATAATGACCCTTCATAGGGTTTCCAAGGAGTGGCTGGTGAGCTTGCAGTCCAGAGCATTAACCCACAGCACCATATCAGGCCTCCCCTCAATCTTAGGCTGAATAATTCTCTTTGAAGAGAATAAGAACAAATTCTCTCTCAGACTTTTATTATCAATACTCCCTGAAAGGTGACCATAATGTCTACAGACCCTGTCACCTGGAAGCAGAGGAAATTATAGACAACAACCATCTAGTCATGGTTACTGTTACAGGAAACCCAGAAACAAAAGGCAAAAGCATCACTAATAACCAAAAATATCGTCTGCCCACCTGGCTATACTGTCTAGGATAATTTAGGTCTGTTTCCTTCTCATTCCCTCTCACTCTCAAAACCATCCCAGTGTGGAGGACTCATTATGCAAAGAACTTCTCCAGTCCTAAATATATCAGGGATTACTAGGAAGAAGGACTGGAGAATGCCATGTAAATACTTTCTCAATTCAGTTTTCTGTATCCCAAAATTTAATGAGGAGAGAGAGACCAGTTCGTTTCCATGATTCAGCAGGGACTCACATAGAAAGTGAAGATAATCAGACTTGTATACATCTACAACTTTCCGAGAGACAGTAGGAAGTATTGGAAAATTCATGAGGATGCCCTTTGCCTGGGAACCTTACTTCCCACAGCAGATTAAGCAGGTGTCCTGGTGTGGCACTGTGGGATAAAGCACAAGGTCAGCAGTCCAGACTCACCATCCACTCCAGAAAATTGTTTCATATGCAACCATACTGCAATTGAGAGCTTCCCACAATTTTTTCATGTTCCTAAAACTGGTAGTTTTTTCTGCATAGTCACAGCTGTTATTAAGTGCTGTCAAGTTGGTTCTGACTCATAGCAAACCTGTATAGGGTTGCCAAGGAGAACGGACCTTGTGGTTCAAATTGACCTTGCAGTAGAGTACTTATCCTAATGCTCCATATCAGTCATGGTAGTTGTTAAGTTTGGTTGAGTCAATTCTGACTCATTGTGACCCTGGATGGGGTTTCCAAGGAACAGCTGCTGAGCTTGAACCACTGCACTTGCAGTTCAAATGACTTTGCAGTCTGACGCATTAGCCCACAGCGGCCACACCAGGAATCCTTGGGGATCTTGCAACCTATAAATGATAGTTTTTCTCCCAGATGAGTTGTGGCTGTCTTTGCCTTCAGAAAGTTGTTTTTTCCCTTCAAAATTTGCTACAGGCAAGCAAGCAAGCAAGACAGATGTTCTACAAACAGGGTCTCTATAAGTTCACTATGGAATCCTATTTTCTCTCCCAAGGAATTCTGATACATCACAGGGACAATAAGTAAATTAGCTACCCCAAAGAAACAAACAAAAAATCTTTTTGTGTGTGTGGTGTAGTGAATTATTTAATGTCTCATCTAGCCATAGTCTTTGTCAACTCCCACCAAACAATTTTTTTCTGATGGATCCCAGTAAGAGCAGGTGGGGGAAGATGCTGCTGTATTCTGTAATTGAGCTGTGAGCGATCATTACCAGGGTTAATTGTGAAAACTTGAAACTCTAACATGGGTATAAAATGAGCCATCTCAGAAGCAAAACCAGGGATCTAACTACCAACATGGGAGAGGCAGGAGTAGAGCATGCCCTTTGGGCCCTGAGGTGCCTGAACATTGAATCTCTTTGACCTAAAGACAGAAAGTAATGACACCAGAGAAGTGACAGGAGTAGAATCTAGAGAGTCATCGAAGCAAGTAGAGTTGAGAGAGCTTTGGGCAGGAGGCTTGCTTACATAGTGGGGTGTCACCAGAAACAACTGGGTTTGCTGAGAGCCTTGAGGCTGATGCTTATGGTGGAGTGGGGTATTTTGTTAGTATGTATGTCAGCAGTCATCAAAGAGCTTTGTAACATTACCCAGGCAAACAGAAACTTGAGTAAGGAGAGACTGCCCTAATTGGAACAACTGTGCCCTGAGTATTTCTGACCCTGAAGTGTAACCTGTTAACTTCCCTAATAAAGCCTGTAACTGTGACTATATGTCCTGAGAGTAGAATCTGTATTATTAATTTCTGTATCATTAGTGATTAAGCATTTTCCACATAACAAATACCATTATTGACCACATCATACAGCTAACAAATGCCGACAACAGGTTCCAAACTAGTTAGAACCCTTATGTTTAGACACTGCATCAAGAAATGAAGGCTTACAAAAATATTGCAGTGATTCACTTATATCAACATTTACTGAGCTAAAAGTAAGTGCCAAGGATTATTTTGTGTTGTGCTGAATGCCAAGGTGAATAATAAATTATTCCTCAAATCCAGGAGCTCAAATCAAGGACAGAAAATATACACACACTATCTTTCAAACCCCAGATGATAAAAATACCCTCTTCTCTGACTCCTCTAAACAGACAAGCCCTGCCTCATCTTGTACACGCATATATATATGTATACACATCTATGAAAGAATATATCTTGCTCTAACACAGTTATTTCCCAGTATGTTTCCTCTCCACCAAGGCAAGTTCCTCAAGAGTAGGGGCAACATAATTTCAACTTTACTAGAAAATAGGAAATGTCAGAAAGCAAGCAGTTACACTGTAACAGTTTCATGTGAATGAATGAATGGAAAAACAAATGGCTAGAGAACTAAATGAATGTATATGAGCTGTAAGAGAGATTCAAAATACTCCAAGAGTTTCTACTATTTGCAAATCACAATGATATATCAAATCACAAAACTAAATATGGAAGGAACAAACAAGATGGCAGATCGGGTAGACGTATAGCAGAGAGATCCGACAACAACAACACAGAATACCTGACCAAGCAGGCTCAGGGGATGGTCCCAGAACTCTGAACCACATATAAAGGAATACTTAGAAGGTTGGAAGGCTCACAGCTGGGGGAATTTGTGGCAG
>NW_006408601.1:13025594-13028265 GCF_000296735.1 Chrysochloris asiatica | reverse complement strand
TGAAACTGATGATGTGCCCTGTAAACTTTCACTCAATCCACAATAAAAACCTTAAACAAAAAACAACAACAACAAAAAACAAAAAACTAAATATGGAAGGGTTAATTTCACCTTATACAAGTATGCTATTTAAAGCTTTGCCTCTATCCCCAATTCTAAGAGATTTTTAAGGCAGAACAAGACAATAAAAAACACAATTATAGCCATCCTCAATGAAGAGCCCTATTTGTACCTTACATCTTTTCAAAGTGATTGTGGAGTATGGAAACTGGGTTCTGAGAAAAACTTTTGATACTTTTATTCATTCAAAAAGGAAGCATCCAGCATGTATTAAGCTCTGACGTATATCCTCTAATCCAGAGATGAGGAGATAAATTCCCTGCCCTCCCAAAACTTGAGTCTAACAGGATGTAAAAAATGACAGTGATTAATAACATGGGCTATGGAGAGATTTGAATTCTAGCTCATCAGCTACCTCTCTAGAAGTTGTTGAAAAAACAAAGCCTTTGAGAATCTAATCTCTAGGTTGGGGATAATAATAAAATCAAACTTCATAGGACTGTTGAATAAAAAAAGACATGCATTTTTATAGACAAATTATATTGCAACATTAAATAAACAATATCCAAGATATTAAAAGATAACAGATATTTTCAATGAATGTTTTAAAGCCCTTTGTATATCTCTGTGAAGTGAATAGCTACATTTTATTTTCATGCTCTTAGAAAGTGTTTGTGTAAATGCAAGATAGTAATTTTAAGGAAGCAGAACAAAAAGCCTGTAGAAACAAGAGTTTGAAATGCATACTCCGGATCCCACACGCACAGGGTATTCCAGAGGCCTATAGAAGTAAGGGGGATTCTCAGTCAACAATTTCTAGAACTTGCCTTCATGAATGCTGAACGAAGCCAAACTAGCCTGGGCTGAGCCACGGAAGCCAAAGATTGTTTGTTACCTTACAATATTCCATGTGCTTCTATCCAAATTAACTACATCCCAAATGTTCTAGCACAACCTCATAGACTTACCCTGCAGTGGGAACATGGGGGCATTTGGGTCAAAAAATTCCACAGAGGAGATTAAAAGAGGAGCTGGTGAAAAGGAAGAGAATTATAAGCAAAAAGAAAGCACAAAGGCCCATAGGAAAAAGCAAAAAGATCAATAAGGTAGAGCAATAGAGTATGGGAGGAGTATTAGAAGAGAAGGCTATCAAGAGGGTTATCATTAGGTTATAAAGAACCTTGAGGACATTATGGGGGAAACAGAGAATCACAGAAGGGGTTTGAAAGGAAGACATGATGAAAGAAGACATAATGAGGTCTACAGTATTTTCTCCATG
This sequence comes from Chrysochloris asiatica, assembly GCF_000296735.1. NCBI lineage: Eukaryota > Metazoa > Chordata > Mammalia > Afrosoricida > Chrysochloridae > Chrysochloris > Chrysochloris asiatica. The sequence continues at coordinate 13,026,926 of NW_006408601.1, read as the reverse complement.
AGATCATAATACCCTTAAAGTAAGGATTTGTTTCCTATAATTATTTATGTCATCCAGGGGCTTTTACACATAGTTGGAACCATGATTTACATATTTTTGTTCCCCCACAAGCACTTTACATAGTTCACTGCACATAGCGAATGAGGAATAAAAACTATTATAAAGTATTTCCTTAAAGATGTACAACAATGATTTTACAAGTCAACTCAATGAAATAAAAACAGTACCCAAACATAGAAATGAGAAGCAGAAGAATTATAGCTAATGCTCAAGATGTGAGCAATGACTGCCAACAGATATTGGCTCAAGTTGAAATCTGCAGTTAAAATTGATAAAAATAATCACCAGGAATGTCCACTTAAAACCTATAAACAATACAGGGATCGAGGGAGGCATGGTTTGAATGGGTAAAAGGGGGGACATAATGTTAAGATGCTTGGCTTTCTTTTGAATCTTAGTTTCCCCTTGCATAACATTGTCAAATAGACACTTGAGGGGGAGAGAAAGGAATAGCTAGAAATATTTCCATAGAAAGCTTGTAAGTCCATCTTCTGTCTATAACTGATTGGAATACCTAAAATGGGACTACAACTTGTCCAATGAAGGAGGCTTCTTGTGGAGCCTCTGCATTACATAAGACATTGGTGGAATCCTGAACCCCATCCTGAACCTTCTGAGGTGGGAAATTTCCACTTAAAAGGGCAAACATAACAGCCTAGAGCTGCTAGAAGAACAGAAGATACTTCTTACTACAAGATTAATCAAGTTGCTCGCCCAGGAGACACGAAGGCAAGTGGTCAGATCCTCTCAGGGCAAACCTCCTTCCAAGACTAAGACTCAAGGAGAATACATGAGCAGGCATACAGTCTGACTGGTGACCACGTTTGTCATTGATACGAGGAAGTGAGGGAAAAACAGCAATGAAGGTGTGAACTAAGTCCAACCACGTTTAATAGATTCCTGTGAACCCGAGTAGAGACCTGGTTGGCCAGCAGTGTGGCACGACCTGGGGACTCCTGGGCCCAGAGACAGTGACATAGCCACAGAGGACTAGAGTGGTGAGTGAAGCATCCAGCTGATAACAAGAGAGTACATATGCACAAGAACACCCACACTTGCAGATAATACCCACTTGACCTGCTTCAATGGCTGGATAATAAGAACTCAACTAGAAGAAGAAAGAAGAGGAAAAAAAGAGTAAGCTGATACAATTTGATGAAGTTGACCTACACCTATGGATGCAGTAGCTCAAAAGAGGGAACAAATCTTTATAGTAAAAATCATTCCCACACAGGGTGAACAGGGATGGGCAACTTGGATATTAGGTACACA
>NW_006408601.1:13024214-13025494 GCF_000296735.1 Chrysochloris asiatica | reverse complement strand
GGGGGGCTACAAAGGCAAGAAGTGACTGGCTTACAAGCTTTCAAGTGAGAGCCTAGGTCCAGAGGGTGTCGAGAAAGGTAGAATCTCTACTGAGTTGTATCCAATCTGTCTGTGTGGGACTGATGAAAGGAGATGGGGATAGGACTCTTGTGGTACAACAGTGAATAATTGCTCTCAGGACTGTAAGAGTTGGAAATGTAAAGGTAGACATTTTGTAGCAAAAGAAGGGTAGTGGTTGACGGTACAGTCCAGGAGCAGAGGTCCTTGGAACCATCAAGGGAGAAGAGCAGAGAGCGGAGAAACAGTGAAAACAGAGATGGAGGCAGAGACAATGAAGTGGAGAGATGCAGTGACTGGAGACTCTAGACCCAGAGAGGTAGAGGGGCTGATGACCGAGGGGCAGACTTGTGGGGTGTACCCTTTGGTTGATTGATGATGCATGGAAAGGATTGTAATTATGGCACGAAATGATATATGATAGGATGAATGTAAAGCTAATGTTCTCCCATGTAAACTGACACATAATTCACAATAAAACATTAAAAAAACAAAAACCCTGTACACAATAAAAGAGAAACAACTCAGAAAATAAGGATGAGAATCATTACATAACTCAAAGAATGTAACATAATCAATGTCACTATATAGAAACTGTTGAATCAGTACATGCTTTGTTCTGTATACTCACAACAACAATACATTTAAAAAAAATTTAAATCTGTAAATATCTTTGTGAAAAAACAAAACAAAACAAAAAGCATGTTTTCTCTGCTTTACAAAGTTTCAGTAAAGTGTGAATGACTTCGGGAAAATCAATTAAGTGTAACTCACAGTAAACATATGATGATAGCATCTTTAATATTGGTTCCTCTTGTTAAGTGCCAATTCCAACCCATAGCGACCCTGTATAGGATTACTGAGGAGCAGCTGTTGAGCTTGAACTGCTGCCCTTGCAGTTCAAAAGGCTCTGCAGTCTGACGCATTGCCCCACAGCACCACACCAGGACTCCATCCTAATTAATAACAAGTTTTGCTTCATTACACCAAAATGTGTCAATTAGTAATAGTAGTGTCTACTGCTATTGTCAGATACAGGACTGGAAGGTGGGAGAGCACTCAGAAAGTGATTGTGGAAAAAAATGCCTCCTCAAAGTAGGGTTGACCATAATGATATGAATACAGTTAAACTCAGGGGAGAAAAGCACACAGAACCTGCATTTGCTGATGGGCAACAACTTAAAATGAAGAGAAACAGCTGTAAACATCCATTGAAAATTGGA
>NW_006408601.1:13015284-13021485 GCF_000296735.1 Chrysochloris asiatica | reverse complement strand
TTGGCCCAGGATCGGACATTGTTTCGTTCTGCTGTGCATGGGGTCGCTATGAGTCGGTTCCAACTCGATGGCACCTGACAACAACAACAACAACAAGTGTCTACTGCATTGGTTTTATGGTGCCCTACCATTGAAAACCTTCTTGACTGACTTTACACAAGAGAATCAGTCTCTTACTAGTTGAACCTTTTTACTTTTGTCTCTGGAGCCATCCTTTTTGTCTTTCTATTCTTCCAAACAAATTATTTCCAAATTCTTCTAAAAAGAAAATCTGTCAACTCTCATCTCTAGTATGGAAAGTCTCTGATTTACATCTTCAAACCATCTCTAACGCAACTTCATATACACATTCTCTGTTACCTATGGATTAGCTAATCTCAGAACTTTCTTCACCTCAAATTCTTATGCCAAATCTTTATATACTTTATATCTTCTTAGATATTAAACTAATTTTTCTTCTCAGTTGTCATCCCACATATTCAATTTTAAAAAGACAAGCTTTACAATAACCTACATATCTTTATATGACCTGTCTACTCTTCTTTGGATTCATCCAGTATTCTCCCTCATGCTTATTCAGATAATCACAGTGGTCTCTTAGATATTCCTCAAGTACGGAGGCATGCTCTGCCCTAGACTGTCCCCTAGATATGGAACAGTATGGCTTAGTCCTGGTGTGGTGTGTAGGATAAGCACTCAACTGCAAGGTCGGCAGTTCAAACTCACCAGCCCCTCTTTGGAAACCCTATACAGGGTCACTTTAAGTTGGAACTGACTCAATGGAACTTAACAACAAAAACAATTCTCTTATCAGCATTATAGTCTTACTCAAACATCCATGTCTTCATTGGGCTTTTCACTGACCACCATAATTAAAGCAATGACCACTACTTACCCACTTCCAATGTTCCCTATCAAACATCTTGTTATATTATTTCCTTTGCACTTAGTGTCATCTAACAGAATTTATATTTTATATATGTATCTTGTTTATTAAAGGAGTTCTGGTAGCACATTGGTTATGGGTCAGGCTGCTAATCTCAAGGTCAGCAGTTTAAAACTACCAGTGGTTCCATGGGAGAAAGATGAGGCTTTCTGCTCCTGTAAGATTTTCAGGGTCACTAGGAGTCAGAACTAACTTCACAGCACATAACCAACACCACCACCACATTATTTATTTGACGGCACGGGAATCATATTGACAACATCTGTGGGAAGAGATGGTGGAAAAACTCAATAAGGCTAGGAACAACTGTGGAACAGATCCCCAATTGCACATATGAAAGTTCAGGCTAAAGCTAAAGAAAATTAAGTATTGTTGTTAAGTGCTATCAAGTTGGTTTCCAAGGCTATAAGTCTTATGTGAGCAGAAAGCCTCATTTTGCTCCCTACTGGTAGGTTTGAACCACTGACTTGTGGTTCAAACTGACCTTATGGATCAGCAAACCATACCAGGACTCCCAAAATAAGTATATGAGAGCCAGCATATGACATTGATATATCCGAACTGAATTTAGAGACTGTCTCAAGAACAGATTTGATGCATTAGACAACAATGACCAAAGATCCAGAAGAGGTATTGGATCACATCAAAACATCTTACAGGAAGAAAGCAAAAGATCACAAAAAGACAAGTAAGAGACCTTGAACATATCCCACATGAAGTTAGAAATCATCTCAAGAACAGATTTGATGAATTAGATAAGAAAGAAACAAAAAAAGACCAAAAATAGATGTCAGGAGGACTCTGAAAATTTTGCTCTTGCAGAGATAGAATGAAGGATATCATTGTTGACATCAGATAGATCTTGGCTGAAATCAGAGAATACCAGAAAGATGATTACCTGTGCTTTACTGACTACACAAAAGCTTCCAATTGGGTGGATCATGACAAGTCATGGACAACAGTGCACTAAATGAGCATTCCAGATCACCTAATTGCACTCATGGGAATCTATACCTAGGCCAAGAGGCAGTTGTTCAAAAAGAATAAGGAACACTGAATTGCTTGAAATTTGGAAAGTTGTGTGCAGACATTTGTATTCTTTCTCCATACTTATTCAATCTGTATGCTGAGCAAATAATTTGAGAAACTGGATTATATGAAGAAGAACGTGGTATCATGATTGGAGGGAGACTCTTTACCAACCTGCAATATGCAGATGATACAACATTGCTTGCTGAAAGCCAAGAGGACTTAAAATACTGTTGAATATCAAACACCACTGCCTTCAGTATGGGTTGCACCTCAATGTAAAGTAAACAAAAATCCTCACCACGGGACAAACACACAACATCCATATAAATGGAGAAACAATTTATGTTGTCAAAGACTTCCTTTTGTTCGATCAACCATCAACACTTAAGGAAGCAGCAGCCAAGAAATCAAATGATGTATTGCATTAGTCTGATCTGCTGCTAAACACCTCTCTAAAGTATTTAAGGCCAAAGATGTGAATTTGAGGACTAAGGTAAACCTGACCCAAGCCATGGTATTTTCAATAACCTCACATGCATGTAAAAATTGGAAAACGAATAAAGAAGACTAGAAGAATTGATGCATTTGAGTTATGGTGTTGGAGGAGAATATTCAAAGTACCATGAACAGTTAAAAGAACAAGCAAATCTGTGTTGGAAGAAGTACAGCCTGTATGCTCCTGAGAAGCCAGGATGGCCACACTTCATCTTTCATACTTTGGACTTGTTATCAGAAGGGACCAGTCCTTAGAGACAGACACCATGCTTGGTAAAATGTGGAGGGTCAGGAAAAAATGAAAGACCCCCCCAATGAAACAGCCTGGCAAAGTGGCAGCAGTAATGGGTGTAAATTTAGCAAGGATTGTGAGGCTGTTACAGTACAGGGCAGTGTTTCATTGTCTTGTGCATAAGGTCATTCTTAGGGCTTGACGACACCTAACAATAACAACAACACAGGTTTTTTGACATAGTCAGCCCATAATCACAGTCTGAAGATCCAATAATTCTGTGATTACATTATATCTTGCTTCTGTAGTACTTACAAATGATCTTCATTATGAAAACCTACAACCAAGGATTCAAAACACAATATCACCTACCCCATTTTGCCGAACAATTTGCCTTTTCTCCTTTCTCTTATTTTTAAACCTTTTACTGTGACTTCAGTAAAGGTTTACAGAGCAGATCATCAGTGTTACATGTGAGAATTCAAACCCATTTTGCTTCCTGTAATTGAATACCTTCCAGTCAATGTAACAGCATTTATCCCGTTTCCTCCCTGTGTTTCTGGTCTCCATTCTTCCTCCTTTCTTATCCCTTCTGAACTTTGCCCTTGAGTAAATGCTGCCCTTTTGTTATAAAATAGTTGATTATTCTGTGTGTGTAGACCTCTCTTGTGTTATACCTATTGTTTTAGTAAAAACTGATGCTAGGACTATTTACCTTAACAAGCACCTTTGTATCTCAAAACTTCTCAGAGCAAAATCGTTGCACACTCTTGAATGACTGTGTTAAGTGTCTACATTGTTGTTGTTGTTGTTAAGTGCCGTGGAGTCCGTTCTGTCTCATAGTGACCCTGTAACAGGGTTTCCAAGGCTGTAAATCTTTACGGGAGCAGAACGCCTCATCTTTCTCCCGCGGAACAGCTGGTAGTTTCGAACTGCTGGCCTTGCAGTTCGCAGCCCGATTCGTAACCACTACGCTACCAGAGCATAGTACATACTAATTTTCATTTCATGCTTTCCCTGCTACCATCATTGTTTGATTTTTGTTTTGTTTTGTTTTCTTTTCTTTGAGTAGGTTACAATTTATAGTGACCTTGTATAGTGTTTTCAAGGAGTGGCTGGTGAGTTTGAGCTGCCAACCTTGTGGTCCAGTGCTTTTCCTACAGTGTCACACCAGGACTCCTATGTTGTTGTTTTTGTTAAGTGGCTTTCAGTGGGTTCCCACTCATAGTGATCCTGGCTAGGGTTTCCAAGGAGTGGCTGGTGAGCTTGAACTGTTGACTTTGAGGTTCAAACCAAATTTGCGGTGCAGTGCATTAACCTTCAGTGTCACAACAGGACTTCTTAATACTCAGTAATTCTGTTGCCCCATTTTTCTTTTACAACCTTCCTGTTCTAGAATACGCTATGTATCTGGATGGCATTTAACAGAACAACAACAACAACAAAATTCAAAAAATTTAAATGTAATGAATCAGAAGAGATTTCTTCCAAAGAATGCTCAAGTTTAATGGGTACAAATCTTTGTATACTAGTGCTGAAATTACTAATAGAAATATGAATATAACAGATTCCCCCCAATTTTTATACATTCATTGCTGTAAAAAGAAAAATAGTGTCATAAAAAATGAAACTTTTAGAATGTGCCCACCCCAGAAGTAATAGAAATACAGATGCTGCTTTGTGAAAATCTTTCCTTCATATGATGTAAATTACTTAATCAAAACAGGGCTAAGTGTCAATTATCATAGTGGACCATTTGAAAAGGCTTGTTGGAAAATTCAGGATGGTAAGCAAATAGGTTTCTGTAGCTAGAATATATTTCTAAAATGCAAAGTTAAAGGGGAAGATTGTAAGAGGGAGTGGCTAGTGCACTGTCCATCAGCTGACTCTGTATACTGTTTTTTTGTAAACTTGAAGTCCTTAGTGTCATTGAGTTGGTTCTGACTCACAGGAACTCTGGGTAAGGTTTCCGAGGACTAGCTGGTAAATTTGGACCACCAAACTTGTGGTTAACAGTCCAGTGCTTATCCTATAGCACTACAGTAAACTACTGAGTCACAATCATTTACTTCTCAATTGGCCGTGGATGGATTATCCATGGGTGCAACAATTTCCTGAGATTATATGTTATCATATTTAAACTGAAGATATGGTTTTGGCATGGTTACAGTCATTTTAATGATAGCTGAATGTGGACTATCTTTTCAAAGGAGCAATGAAGTGTTTGGGTCCCCCACAATAAAAAAATTGGGGGTTTTATTTGAACTTGTTGACCAGTTTGATCCATTTTTAGCAAGTAACATTTCTAAAAATGGTAACATAGGAAATAGGCAACACATTACACATGTCTAAAGCAATGTGTTTACAATTAAACTTATTAAGTGATAAAGTTTGATCAATTATTTTTGGTGAAGGTAGTATAGCCTGGTATTTCAGTTCACATGTGGATTCCATTCCTGATTTTTCTCATACAGCTCAGGTAAACTATTGTTTTAAGATATATGTCTCTAAGAAATGGAAATGCTATTAATTGATTGATTTATCATATTTACTAGCTTAACCAGTGAAAAAATTGCATAACATATACTTCGCAACTTATGTGAAATTCATAAAATTGTTTTTTCTAACTGTAATGACCTGTCCCATGACAAAGCTGCCAATATGTCAGCATGTAAAACACAATTTTATTATGTAATATGCCATTTTCATACAGTGTGCTACATATCCACTTAATCTTGTAGGACTGTTGTCTGGAAGTTTTGTTTCCCTGGTGTTAAGTTACTCTATACATTTTTCTTCTGCCTCTACTCATGGATGGGCAGTTCTTTAAATAGTCTTAAACAATGACCACACATTAAAATGTCTAGTACATGTTGAGGAGCATATGTAGTAACAATGAGTATAATCCTAGAATCATACAATCAGATTCTAGATGCCTTAGGAAAGGTTACTGAAGCTGTAACACAAAAAGGAGAGATCAAAAGTGAAGCTCAAAACAACCAACAAAATGTACCACTAGAATATGTATTTATGATGGTCATGTGAAATAGTAGGAACCCTGGAATCACTAGTAGTCTGTAGTTCCAAACCGCCAGCCTGTCTGAGGAAGAAAACTGTGCAGAGATTTATAGCCCCAGGGAGTTCAATTCTGTCTTTTAAAGTCACTGTGAGTCAAAACTGACTTGATGGCAGTGGGTGGGATGTGGAATAATGCATTACAGCATTTCAACTGGATGTGCCCAGTTAGCCAAGATTCAGATGCAAATTTAAGGAAATGCACAAATCTTTACTAATCATTAACAGCATATTTACATAATAAATGAGAAAACTTTGAAAACACAAAACAACACTACTGCTAAATACCGATTAGCAAGCAGTTCACTATCACAAGAACACTAGAAAGAAACAAACAAATGATTAAAGTGCTTCAGAAGTATCACTTCTGAATTGAGAAATCAATTTCTCATAACTATTTCTCATAACTGTTACTTGAAAA
>NW_006408601.1:12970831-13014409 GCF_000296735.1 Chrysochloris asiatica | reverse complement strand
GGACATATTGTCAGGAGGGACCAGTCACTGGAGAAGGATATCATGTTTGGTAAAGTGGAAGGTCAGAGAAAAAGAGGAAGACCCCCACGAGATGGATTGGCAAAGTGGCAGCATCAATGGGGTCAAGTGAGGCAACAATAGTGAAGTTGGCCCAGAATCGGGCAGTGTTTCATTCTGCTGTGCATAAGGTCACTATGAGTCAGCACCGACTCGATGGCACCTAACAACAACAAACCTAAAGTGGGTGGGGGGGTGAGGGGGAGGCTATAAAGGCACAAAATGACTGGCTTACAAGTTTTCAAGAAGAAGTGTAGTTTTAGAGTGTGCAGGGGAAGGTAGAGTCCCCACTGAATAGTTTTCATCTTGTCTAGACGGGTCTGGTGAAAGGAAATGGGGATAAGATTCTTATGATTCAATAGTGAATAATTGTTATCACGATTAATTGTGACTGTCACAACTGTAAAGGCAGAAGTTGTGTAACATTAAAGGGGAGTAGTTAATCTCACATTCCATGAACCAAGGACCCTAGGACTATCAAGGGAGAAGAGCATGAACAGAATGTGGGACCGTATCCAAAGAAAGAACAACATGAGAGATGGAGGCAGAGATGATGACAGAGAGAGAGAGAGAGAGAAGAGAGAAGAGAGAAAGAGAGAGAGAGAGAGAGGAGGCAGGCTTGCAGAATGTGCCCTTTGGTTGTTTAAATGAATACATATTCCTGAGCATTTTTGTGTACATACCAACAAAACAAAACAGAGGGAATGGAAGCAAATACTGTTGAATGATGATGCACTGAGGAGACTGTAATCATTGCAATGAAATGATGAGTGTAAAACTGATGTTTTCCCATGCAAATTATCATCCAATTCACAATAAAAGCTTAAAAAAAAGACTCAATTCATTATTGTTATCATGTATATTATGTGAGTCAATATTGTTCAGCAGCTTAATTATGATGATACCACTGAAGAATTTGTTGGAGCAAAGAATTGAAAGAAATATTTTCAGTTTTGGTGGTTATTCTGGAATAGGATAGAAAACTCCCTAATACTTTTTATGTAGCAAGCATAACCCTCATACCAAAACCAGGGAAGGATATCACTAAAAAAGAAAACTATAGACCAATATCCCTCATGAACACTGATGCAAAAATTCTCAACAAAATCCAAGCCAACAGAATCCAACAACACATAAAACAAACAAACAAACAAACAAAAACAAAAAAACATCATGACCAAGTGGGTTTCATAAAAGGGATGCATTAGAAAAACAATCAACGTAATCCACCATATAAATAAGAAAAAGAAAAAGAACCACATGATCATATTGATTGATGCAGAAAAGGCATTTGACAAAATCCAACATCCATTCCTGGGATAAAAACACTCAACAAAGGAGGAATTGAAGGGAAATCCCTCAACATAATCAAGAATATATATACAAAACCAACATCCTACATCACTCTCAATGGAGAGAAACTGAAAGCCTTCCCTCTGTGAATGGGAACCAGACAAGGATGCCCTTTGTCACCACTCCTATTCATTATTGTTCTGGAAGTCTTAGCAAGAGCTATATGGCAAGATAGATAAATTGAAGGCATCCAAATTGTCAAAGAGGAAGTAAAACTTTCTTTATTTGCAGATAATATGATCCTATACATACAAAACCCCAAAGACTCAGTAAAAAAACTACTAGACCTCATTGGAAGATTGTGTAAAGTGGCAGGATATAAGATCAACATACAAAAATCAGTTGGCTTTCTCTACAGCAACAACGATAGCACTGAAAAGGACATTAGGCAAGCAATACCAAGGAAGCTGCAAGCCATCACATAACATGGATGAACCTTGAGGACATTATGCTGAGTGAAATTAGTCAGTCACAAAAGGAGAAATACTGCATAAGACCATTATTGTAAAGGACTGAAAAAAAGAACCCACACAAAATGGGAAAAAAACAACAACACTGGAGGTAAAAGATCTACCTGTATAAAATATTTTGTGGTAACACTTGTTTCCTTATCAGTAAATTTTTTATGACATTTTCTCATTTAATCATTTTTAATTTTAACATTTATTACAAAACAGGTATCAAAATTGAAGTGTTAGCCATTTGCAGCAAAATTGGTGAATATAAATTTTTTCCTTGTGACAGATGGATCAAATTTTATATTAATCATTAAACAAGTTACAGACTTGTTGAAATCCACAAACAGACACGTCAGAAGAAAGGCCTGGTTATCTATTTCTGAAAATAATAGTTACTGAAAGCCCTGTAGAGCGAAGTGCTCTGACACATGGAGTCATCAAGAGTCAGAATCAATTCAACTATAACTAGTATGGTTTAATTTTTAAAGAAGTGGAGAAATGGGACCCATACAAAAGAGAAAAAGCAGATAGTAGAAAACAACACCATTATTACTACATACATGCTAAATTGTATAGATAGGACTTAGACATAATGCAATGAAGAATGAACAGACATCTGTTTTCAACAAGGATGAAGTTACAGGGTTTGGATTTACTCTCATCTAAAACAGATAACCACCAATCTTCTGTCATTTTGTCATACTGTGGTGGCTTATGTGTTGCTTAGATGATGGAAGTGAATCCAAGAAAATTTTAAATGCCAGCAGGGTCACCATATTGGCATAGTAGATAGGTTTCAGGAGCAATTCCAGACTAGGACAGAGCGGGAAAGAAAAATGGACTACTTCTGAATGTTTTATCAACTGAGAACCTTATGAATAGCAGTAGGACATTGTCAGATATAGTGCTGGAAGATGAAAACATTATGAATAGCAGCACAACACTATCAGTTATAATGCCCAAAGATGAGCCCCTCAGGATGGAAGACATTCATAATAAGATTGCAGAAGAGTTGCCTCTTCAAAGTAGAGCTAATCATGATGCTAATGGAACATAGCTTTCAGAATCTTCATTTGCTGATGAGACATAACTAAAAAACACAAGCTGCAAATATCCATTAATAACAAAAACATGGAATTTGTGATGTAAGAATCTAGAAAAATTAGAAGTTGTCAAAAATAATATGGAACATATAAAGATTGATATCCTAGGCATTGGTGAGCTGAAAGGGACTGGTACTGGTCATTTTGAATCACAGAATCATAGTTTACTATGCCAGGAACAGCAAATTGAAGAGGAATGGCATCCCATTCATCATCAAAAAGAACAACTGAAAATTCAATCTTAAAATACAAAGCTATCTTTGAAAGGATAATTTCCAGGTACCAACAAGGAAGACCAGTTCATACCACTAATAATGAAATTTACACATTAACCACTAAAGCCAGCGATGATGATACTGAAGAATTATATGTAAAAGCACTGTTAATTGCATAGCTGACATTTCAAACGCACCAGTCCCTCCTAGAAAACACTATACAGGGGCCCTACGGACCTTAACAACAAAAACAAACTTCTCCAGTCTAAAATTGATCAAACATGCAATCAATATTCATTAGTTATTACTGGTGATTAGAATGTGAAGGTTGGAAACAAAAAGGAAGGATCAGTAGTTGGAAAATACAGCATTGGTGATAGAAATGATACTGGAGATCACATGACAGAATTTTGCAAGACCAAACATTAATTCATTGCAAATGCCTTTTTAAACAATATAAAAGATGACTACACACATGGGCTAATGTGTCAGACTGCAAAGTCATTTGAACTGCAAGGTCAGTGGTTCAAGCTCATCAGCTGCTCCTTAGAAACTCTATACAGGGTCTCTATGTGTCAGAATTGACTCGACGGCACTTCACAACAACAACAACATGCACATGAAACTCACCAGATGTAGTACACAGGGATCAAATTTATTACAGTGGAAAAGTTCAATATCACGCAACAAACATAAGGTCAGGGAAAGACTTCAGAACAGACCACCAATTGCTCATATGTAAGTTCAGGCTGAAGTTGAAGAAAATTTAAAAAGTCCACAAAAGTCAAAATACGACCTTGAATATATCCCACCAGAATTTATGGACCATCTCAAGAATACATTTCATGCATTATGCACTAATAACCAAACACTAGGAGACATATGAGATGACATCCAGAACAGCATACGAGAAGAACTTAAAAAGTCATTAAAAAGACAGGAAGGAAACAAAAGATCAAAATTAATGTCAAAAGATACTCTGAAACTTGCTCTTAAGCATAAAAAAGCTACAGCAAATGGAAGAAATGAGGAAGTAAAAGAGCTGAACAGAAAATTCCAAATGACAGATTGAGAAGACAAAGTAAATTATTGTAATGAAATATGCAAAGACCTGGAGTTAGAAAACCTAAAAGGAAGAACAAACTCAGCATTTCTCAAGCTGAAAGAACTGAAGAAAAAATTCAAGCCTTGGATTTCAATATTGAAGGATTCTATGGGCAAGGTGCTGTGGGTTAATGCACCAGACTGCAAGGCTGCTTGAACTGCAAGGTCAGTGGTTCAAGCTCACCAGCTTCTCCTTGGAAACCCTATACAGGGTCGCTATGAGTTGCAATTGACTCGATGGCACGTAACAACAACAACATCAGCAAAATATTATTTCTATGGGCAAAAAAATTACCTCATATGCATGCAAAAGCTGGACAGTGAATCAGGAAGACCACAGAAGAATTGATGCTTTTGTTTTTTTTGTTTTGGCTGGATAGTGTACTTCATTGATGGTACATGACAAGACTAGGTTCTCTAAGCCCCTCCCCTTCTCCAGGGGGTGTGGATGGAAATTGAGGATGGGAGTTTCTCAGTGTGTAGGGGGGTAAAGGTTAGGGTTAGGTCTCCCAGCAGCTGATGGCCTCTCTCTTCCTCTAGTTCTGTTGCTGGGGCTGGTGGTCCAGGGGGCTCTTATTCTTTGGAGGCCATGTGGACCATAAGATCCATCACCCTGTTGCTATAGCTAAATTAATTGTCATACCCGGAAATGAGCTTGACAGAGTGGTCGTTGAGGGCACTGTCAGCCCTAGCATCAAAGGTGGAAGAGTGGCGTCACTGTTAAAGTCACAGGAGACAACCTGGTCTTCAGGATGCCTTTTTTTTAAAAAACGTTTTCATTGTGAATTGTAGTTTACATGGAAGAACATTATCATTACATTCATCCTATCGTATTTCAATTCATTGCAATGATTACAAGTCCCTGCATGCATCATCAAACAACCAAAGGGCACACCCCACACGCCTGCTCCCCGGCCATCAGCACACAGACCCCTTCCCTCCCTGAGTCTTGAGTCCCCAGCTGCTTCTTCTCTCCATGTCATCATCTCTGCCTCCATCCCTGGCATCACTGCTTCTCTGGATAGAGTCCTGCACTTCGCTTTTCTCCCTTGATGGTTCCAGGGACCTCTGCTCCTGGACTTCAAAATCAACCACTCCCCTCCTTTTGTTACCAAACATCTATCTTTACCTTTCCAACCCTCACAGTCAGTCCTGATAGCAATCATTCCCTGTTGAACCTCAAGAGTCTTATCCCCATCACCTTTTATTAGCCTGTCCAGACCACCTGATTTTATGGGTGGTACAAATGATTAATGAATTCATTTGCTTAATTAATGAGTTCATTAATCATTTGCAATCTGGGAGGTCAAAAGTTCAAGTTCATCCAGAGGCACCTCGGAAGAAAAGCCTGGTGATCTACTTCTGAAAATTCAGCCACTGAAAACCCTCTGGAAGGTAGTTCTATTCAGACACGCATAGGGTCACCTGAGCCAGCAGAAACTGGTTTAGCACGAATATGGGATAATAGGGCTGAGGACTATGTTATAGAAGCAATGCCAATAATAATAATTGTTGTTAAGTGCCATCAAGTTAGTTCTGACCCACAGTGACCCTGTATAGGATTTCTGAGGAGCAGGTGGTGAGCATGAACCACCAACCTTGCAGTTCAAACTGACTTTACAGTCCAGCGCATTAACCCCTAGTGCCTTACCAGGACTCCAATAACAAAAATGATTGAGCACCTGGTAAATATTGGGCACTACACAAAGCCATGTGACACTGTGGCCTCCTCTTTCTTCCTCAGCTCAACTGGTGGATTCAAACTACTGACCTTGTGGTTAGCAGCCCAATGCATAACCCTGCCAGAGTTCCTTATGCTGGTATGCTCTACTTTAAATATCCTTTTTCCCCCTCTGCATGCATTTCTAGTTCCATGTTATGACTACATCATTATAACAGTATAGGAACCCTGGTGGTGCAAATGGTCTGCACTCAGTTACTAACTGAAAGATTGGTGGTTCAAACCCATCCATGGACTGCTGGAGGAAGACCTGGCTATCTGCTTCTGTAAACATGGTTGTTGGTAGGTGTTGTTGAGTCTGTTCCTAATCATAGTCACCCTACGTACAATAGAAGGAAACACCAGGATGCCTTTTAGGGATCCATCTGATGCCTGCTTCACCACCTTCTTGATATCATTGCATTTGACAGCTTTCTCCAGGCGGCCGGTCAGGTCCACGGCAGACACATTAGGAGTAGGGACACAGAAGACCATGCCAGTGAGTTTCCCATTCAGTTCAGGGATGACCTTGCCCACAGCCTTGGCAGCACCAGTAGATGCAGGGATGATGTTCTGGGCAGCCCCACAGACATAATGCCACAGTTTCCCAGAGGGGCCATCCACAGTCTTCTGGATGGCAGTGATGGCATGGACTGTGGTCATGAGTCCCTCCATGATGCCAAAATTGTCATGGATGACCTTGGCCAGGGGGTGCAAACAGTTGGTGGTGCAGGAGGCATTGCTGGCAATCTTAAGGGAGTTGTCATACTTCTCATGGTTCACACCCATCACAAACATGGGGCATCAGCAGAAGGGGCAATGATGATTACTCTTTCGGCACCACCCTTCAAGTGAGCCCCAGCCTTCTCCAAGGTTGTGAGGACACCAGTGGACTCTACAACATATTCAGCCCCAGCATCACCCCACTTGATGTTGGCAGGATCTTGCTCCTGGAAGATAGAAATTGCCTTCCCATTGATGATAAGTTTCCCGCTCTCAGCCTTGACACTGCCATTGAACTTGTCATGGGTGGAATCATACTGGAACATATATACCATGTAGTTGAGGTCAATGAGGGGGTCATTGATAGCAATAACCTCCACTTTGCCAGAGTTAATGGCAGCCCTGGTAACCAGGCGCCCAATACGGCCAAGTCTGTTGACTCGGACCTTCACCATCCTGTCTCAGGGATGCAGCTGGTACTGCAAGAGAAGCTGCAGCTGCTTGTTGAGTGGGGAGGAGCAGAGAGCCAGAATTGATGCTTTTGAATGATGTTGTTGGAGTAGAATATTGAAAGTGGCATGAGTTGCCAAAATAACAAACAGATTTGTGTTGGAAGAAGTTCAGGCAGAGTGCTCCTTGGAGGCCAGGATGGCCAAACTTCATCCGTCATACTTCAGACATATTGTCAGGAAGGACCAGTTGCTCGAGAAGGATGTTTGGTAACGTGGAGGGTCAGAGTAAAAGAGGAAGACCCCCAGTGAGATGGACTGGCAAAGTGACTGCATCAATGGGCTCAAGAGTGGCAACAATTGTGAGGTTGCCCCAGGACTGGGCAGTGTTTTGTTCTGTTGTACATAGGATTGCTATGAGTCAGTACCAATGTGATGGCACCTAACAACAACAATGGGCAAAATATTGAATGATGCAGAAAGCATCAAAGAAGATGGAAAAAATATACAGAGTCACTGTATGAAGAAGAAATGATAGTTGCTCAGTTATTTCAAGAGGTACCATATGATCAAAAACTAATGGTCTTGAAGAAAGAAGTCCAAGCTACACCAAAGGCATTGGATAAAAACAAGGCTCCAGGAATTGTGGAACAAGACAAACTATGGATAACATCATAGAAATGGATATTCCACAACACTTAAATGTATTCATGAGGAACCTGTACATAGACCAAGAGGCAGCTGTTCAACTAGAACAAGGAAACACCGAATGGTTTAAAATCAGGAAAAATGTGCACTAGGATTGTATTCTTTCACCATACTTATTCAATCTATATGCTGAACAAATAATCATAGAAGCTGAATTATGTGAAGAAGAACGTGGAATCAGAATTGGAGGAAGGCTCATTAACAACCTGCAATATGCAGATGTTACAACCTTGCTTGCTGAAAGCCTAAAGGAGTTACAGTACTGACTGATGAAGATCAAAGATGGAAGCCTTCAGTATGGATTGTACCTTAATGTAAAGAAAGTAAAAGTCCTCACAACTGTACCACTAAATAACCTCATGATAGATGGATAAAAAACTGAAGTTGTCAAAGACTTCGTTTTGCTTGGATCCACAAAGAATCTTCACAGAAGCAACAGTCAAAAGAAATCAAATGACGTACTGCATTAAGCAAATATGTTTCAAAAGAGTTCTTCAACATGTTAAAGAGCAAAGATACCAGCTTGAAGACTAAAGTGCACCTGACCCAAGCTATGGTATTTTAAACTGCCTCATATCCATGTGAAAGTTAGACAACGAATCAGGAAGACTGTGGAAAAATTGATGCATTTAAAGCATGGAGTTGGTAAAGAAAACCGAGGATACTGTGAGGATTTCCAGATGAAACGATTCTGTCTTGGATGAAGTACTGTCAGAATGCTCTTTAGAAATGCGGTTGGTGAGAGTTTGTCCCTCATACTTTGGAGAGGTTATTAGAAGGGACTAGTCCCAGGAGAATGCCATCATACTTTGTGAAGTGGAGTTAGGGAAAAAGAGGAAGACCCCTGACAAGGTGGATTGACACAGTGGAAGCAGCAGTGGACCAAATGTAACATTTGTGAGGATGGCACGTTGTTGTAGTTGTTGTTATGTGCTGTGGACTCCGTTCCGACTCATAGCGACCTTGTACAGGGTTTCTGAGGCTGTAAAGCTTTATGGGAGCAGAAAGCCTCATCTTTCTGTGGAAACGTGGAACGGCTGGTAGTTTCGAAGTGCCGACCTTGTGGTTCACAGCCCGATTCATAACCACTACACTACCAGAGCTCTGGGATCAGGTAATGCTTCATTCTCTTGTGCTTAGGGTTACTAGGAGTTGAAACCCACTGGACAGCACCTAACAAGAACAACAAAAACAGATAAAAGATAAATAGATACTAATTATACAAGCATATTATTTCCAAAATACTGGACATTAGGCAGCTAAGGAGAGTGATCCTTGGGCAGGAAAATAAAAATAATTAGATGAGTCATGTGACTTCCTTCTGGAGTCCTGGTGTGGCCCTTAGGCGCTAATGCACTTGGCTGCAAGGTCCATTTGAACCGCAAGGTTGGTGGTTCAAACTCACCAGTTACGCCTCAGAAACCCTATGTACAGGGTTGCTATGGGTGGGAGCCTTCTCAACGGTACTTCACAACAACAACAGCTGGTGGGTGCTACCTTGCGAGAGATGTAGGCCATAATGCAAGGAGAGGTGAAAAAAGGGGATACCAGGTTTAAGGAGATGAATCCGAGTACTGGAGACCAAGGCAGCTGGGGTCTGTTGGACAGAATATTAAAGAGGAAAGAATTCAGCACTCCTGCAAACAGGTCCACTCAAGTATTCAGTAGACTGCTGATCAGAAAATGAATGTGACAAAGTGACTCAAAGATTAAGACAGACCACCAGAATGGATTACAGATGATATTGCCTATCACTTACCAGCGGAGGAAAATAGTACATGTGTATACTACCTAAACTGGAAAATCTCAAAATTCCTTTCATAGTACTGGCAGGAATATCTTGCCTCATTCATGGAAAATAACTATTCCTAGATTAAAAGATAAGGAGCTCTGATAGCACAATGGTTATGGTTCAGGCTGCTAACCTCCAGGTCCTCAGTTTGAAACTACCAGCCGTTCCGGGGGAGAAAGATGAGGATTTCTGCTCCCATAAAGATTTACAGCCTCGGAAACCCTATTTGTTGGTTGGTTGGTTATGTGCCGTGCAGACGGTTCCAACTCATTGCGATCCTCTAAAGGGTTTCCGAGGCAGTATATCTTTACGGGAGTAGAAAGCCTTATCTTTCTTCCGCAGAACGGCTGGTAGTTTCGAACTGCTGACCAGTGGTTTGCAGCCAGATTCGTAACCTCTACGCTACCAGAGAGAGGGTCATTATTAGTCATAACTGACTCCATGGCAGACCACTACTACCACCACAAGATTAAAAATCTAAAAAGAAATAATGAACAAAAATTGTTCATATGTGTTGAAAACTATAAACAAAGCAGATCTAAGAACCTCGATGAACCCTAAGTACAAGAACCTGAAGCAAAGAATACTAAGGCATATTATAATCACATTTCTGCAACTCATCAATACAGTAAAAAATCCAAAAGAACCCATTAGAGAATACAGGTATGTTATATGCAGAGGAGCAATGGTAAGCATGCCAACATATATTTCTTCTATAAAGCAATGGGAAGGCGAATACACTGAAGGAATCTCTTTAAAGAAATGAAAGGAAAAAAATAAAAAACCAACCAAAACAAAAACTGCCAACTTAGAATTCTAACCCTAGCAAAAATAAATTTCAAAAATGAAGTAGAATTTTATACTATAAAAGCTCGAATAATTCATCACCAGCCTTCTAGCACTACATGAAATGTTAAAGAGACCTTCAGATACAACAATAACGCTAATAATAAAATTCTGTTTTTTATATAGATACCATTTCCAGTTTTCTTCATTCCTTTGCATGTACCCATATTTCCATGGGCTATCCTGGTGTAAAGGAGTCCTGGTGTGGCACTGCAGGATAAGGTACTGGACTTAAAGGTCTGCCTGAACCTCAAGGTTGGAGGTTCAAACTCACCAGCCACTCCTCAGAAACCTTATAGAGGGTCACTATGAATTAGAACCAACTCAAGGGAACTTTAACAACCACCACATAAGGATTGGAACTCATAGGGAACTTAACAACCACCACATAAGGATTGGAACTCAAGGGAACTTAACAACAACCACATAAGGAATGAAGGAGCTTCGTAGTACTGTATTTAAAAGATTAGACTCTTCTAATCAAAAGTCGTTTGGTTCAAATTCAACAGCTGTTCAGTGGGAGAAAGATGTGGCAGTTGATCTCCATAAAGATTTACAACAGAGGAAACCCTGTGGGGCATTTCTACTTTGTGCTATACAGTCTCTATGAGTTGGAGTAGACTTAATGGCAGTGTATTTTATTTCTCAGTTTTAAATCAGGAATTAGAAAAATAAAAACTAGAAACAGTATCTACATGATAAACCTGGATATTTTTTTCTTATTATAGTCATCTCTGGGTATTTGGGAGTAATTAGTTCCAGATCATACATTCACTCCTCTGATTCCATGGATGCTAAAGTCCCTTATAAATGGTTTCGTGTTTGAATATAACCCACAAACATCCTCTCACACACATTTAGTCATCTACAGATTACTAATAATTCCTAATACAATGTAATTGCTATGCAAATGCTATGAAGAGCACTTCATGCTCCCTCGCAGCCTTTGAGAGATTGCTTTCATAACTTTTTTACCCCAAATATTTTTGATTCACGGTCAGTTAAGTCCAACCAACTACAGAAGATTGTGTTTAAATACCTTTACAATATTTTTGACTGGTTCTACAGTGTGACACTGTAGGATCTGCACAGGACTGCAAACCCCAGGGCCGGCAGTTCAAACTCACCAGCTACTCCTCTGAAACCCTATACTGGGTCACTATGGGTTGGAAATGACTTTATGGCATTTAACAAAAACAAGCATAAGCTATATGAGTTTTCTCATTTCTTTAATTATTGAAATACATGCAAATTAAAATAAAAAGCTAAACACTATTATAGAATCTAAACTTTATTAGATATAGCTAATGACAAAAAAATCAAAAAGAACAGATACATGATAAATATTACGAAAGTATTACAATCTTTTAAAAATCTATATTGAGAAATAATTCACATAAAATCCAATTCACCGATTTTAAGTCAGTATAATGGATTAATGGATTTCTCTCCTCCTCCTTCCAGCCCATGGTAGTAGCCAATTTTCTTTTGTCTCAATGGATTCATCTAGTCCAGAGATCTCATATTAGTAGGATCATACAATATTTATTCTTTGGTTTCTGGTTTAGTTCATTTAGTAGAAAGCTTTTAAGGTTCATTCCTGTTGTGTTATTTACCAGAATTGCATGTTTCTTTGAAGCTGAGTAATATTTCATGGTGTGTGTATATCACAAATATCTTATCCATTCCTCTGCTAAGGAGTATTTGATTTGTTTCTACCTTTTGACTAATGTGAATAATGCTGTAATGAACATTGCAGTACTTTTTTTTGTATGTTTTCTTTTTTTTTTTTTTGAGTTCCTGCTTTTGATGCTTTTGGGTAGATATCTAGGAGTGAAACTGCTAGGTCAATATGACATTTTTTTTTCTCTTCATTTTAACATGTTATTGTTGCGTCCATGAAACTTCACAGAGCAAATCAATTTTCCATTCAACAATTCACACACATTTCTTTGTGACCTTGATTACAATCTTCACAATGCAACAGTACTCTTTCTAATTTTTTCATTCAATTTAATGTTTATGTTGAAACATCCTCTGTCAAACTACTAGCTTAGAAACTGAGGCCATCAAACATTTTCCTCAGAAGCTCCACCATTTTACATTCCCAACAAGCAAAATATGAGTATTCCAATTTATCCACATTCTTGCCAACATTTGTTATCTTATGTTTGTTTGTTTATACTAGTCATCCTAGTGGGTGTGAGGTGGTATCTCAATGTAGTTTTGATCTATACTTCTCTAATGACTAATGAGTTTCGGCATCTTTCCATATACTGTTGATTTGTATAATATTTTGGGAGAAATGTTTGTTTGTTTGTATTGTGCATTTTTTAATTGGGCTGTTCACATTTTTGTTTCGGTGTGTAACAGTTCTATAAATTCTGGATATTAAATCCTTATTTTACACATGTTTCCAAATATTTACTCCCATACTATATTTTACAACTTAGCTATTGACTGCTGCTACCGACTCGATGGCACTTAACAACAACAACAACAACAGAAATACCACAAATAGATAGCTTTATCAAACAAATTTATTTGCTCATAGTTTAGGAGGCTCCAAGTCTAAGTACCAGCTCTAGGGGAAGGCTTTGTCTCTATCACTCTGGGAAATGGTCCTTGTTTCCTTTCAACATCTGTGGATCTATACCTTATGAAGCTCTCCAGGTGTTTTGGTGGAAGGGTGTTATGGACCACTATTAATCCTCTTATGATTTATAACATCAGATACTATCATGGGAATCACTATGTAACTGACAAATTACATCATTACATAACTGCCAAACCACTGGGACTCATGGTCCAGCTAAGTTGACACATATTTCTGATGGACACAATTCAGTTCAGGACAGGCTGTTTCTTTACTTTCTTCATAGCCCCGTGATGCTAAGTAAGTGCTGAAACAATTTTCACTTCCATTACAAGGTAAAGAAATCCAGTTTAATCTTGTTTACCCACCACAGTCCCTCCTTCAAAATAAGGAACATACTGACAAACAGAACTGAAAAGTCCAAGGACTCTAGACTCTGTTGTTGTTGTTGTTAAGTACCGTGGAGTCGGTTCTGACTCATAATGACCCTGCACAGGGTTTCTGAGGCTTCAAATCTTTACAGGAGCAGAAAGCCTCATCTTTCTCCCGCGGAACAGCTGGTAGTTTCGAACTGCCGACCTTGAGGTTAGCAGCCCTATTTGTAACTACTACGCTACCAGAGCTCCTTTCTAGACTCTGTAGGATTCAGTTAATCAAACAATATTATCAAGATGTAGTGTCCTCCTTTCTCTCTCTGCTTTGTTCATCAAATTAGCTTCATATTAGCATTATATCTGTTCTAAACAAACATGCTTCTATATTCATTGGAAAAATCTAGAGTTTGAGTCTCACTGGTCCCAATTTAGTCAGATGTTAAAATCCAAAAGAAAATCATGTGCTCACTTAGTCTACTGTAGAGCCAGAATTACCGGCAGCTTCACTGTGGTATCTTGATCACTTAGAAGGAGTGAATTTCTTACAAATATTAGCGTGTTATAACTAGAAGAAAGGAGCTTTAGTAGCGTAGTGGTTGCAAGTCAGGCTGTAACCTCAAGGTCAGCAATTTGAAACTATCAGCTGTTCCGTGGGAGGAAGCTGAGGCTATCTGTTCCAATTAAGATTTATAGCTTCAGAAATCCTTTTCAGGGTTGCTATGAGCCAGAACCGACTCCATTTCACACCACCACTACCAGAGTTATAAGAAAGGAGCTCTGGTAGTATAGTGGTTATGAGTCAGGGTGCTAACCTCAAGGTCAGCAGTTTGATACTACCATCTGTTCCATGGGAAAAAGATGAGGCTTTTTGATTCCATAAAGATTTACAACCTCAGAAACCCTGTGCAGGGTCGCTGTGAGTCAGCACTGACTCCATGGCACACTACCACCATAACTAAAAGAGTGGGCAGTGTCTTCTGGTGAGATAAAACAGCTGATTTACACTCAACCCTTTTTTTTTAATGTTACAAATAATGCATAATATGGGGTGGACATACTAGCTCAAAAAACCATGCTTGTGTTTGCAACTTTCTCTTAGACTGAATGCTTGTCAGACCAAAGGGCACCTTCCCATCTCTATTCTCCTCTTATTGTATGTCAAAGTTCTTGATATATGTATCCATCATTGTCAAGAAGGTAAATGAAAAAGACATCACTGCTGCTCTATGAACGAAAAGTACAAAAGATACCTTTTTTTTGCAGCCATAGAAATTCAGTCTCACAGATTTGCTTCTATCCTCTTATATGACATCTTCATGAATAGTGTCGAACACCAAGCAGGTCTTTGTACTGTCAGTTTTTCATCTATGATTACATATTATTAGAGTGGTTTTTAGAATGGTGCTTGTATTTTTAATGCATAGGTTCAGATTCAGGAGGCCTGGGTTTTCATGTGTTAATTGTTTGAAATTGACCAAGTCAATCAAACTCTGTGTGTCACACTGAGGTTAGTCTAGGTTTTGAGACTATTTTCTGTAGTATAGTGAATTATCTAATGTAGGAAGTCATGAGACAATATCTTTGATATCTCATGTGGGTAAAGTTTTACTAAAGGTAATACAGAAATGGCTGCATGCATATATTGACAGAGAGCTTCCAGAGGTTCAAGCCAAATTCAGAAGATGACGTGGAATGAGTGATATCATTGCTGATGTCTGATGGATCTTGGCTGAAAGCAGAAAACACCACAAAGATGTTTACCTCTGCTTTACTAACTATGCAAAGGCTTTCGATTATATGGCTCATGACAAACTATGGACAATATTGCAAAGTATGAGTATTCCGGAACACTTAATTGTGTTCATGAGGGATCTGTACATGGACTAAGAGGCAGTTGCTCAAACAGAACATGGAACCACTGAATGGTTTAAAATTAAGAAAGGTATGTGACAGGGTTGTATTCCTTCACCATACTTATTTAACCTTTAAGCTGAGCAAAAATCAGAGAAGCTGGCTTATATGATGAAAAACATAGTATCAGGATTGGAGGAAGACTCATTAACAACCTGAGATATGCAGATGATACAACCTTACTTGCTGAAAGTGAAGAGGACTTAAAATACTTATTGATGAAGATCAAAGAACACAGACAGCCTTTGGTATGGATTGCATCTCAATATAAAGAAAACAAAAATCCTCACCACTGGACCAATAAACAACATTCTTATCAGTGGAGAAAAGACTGAAGTTCAAAGACTTCATTCTTCTTGGATCAACTATCAACACTCATGAAAGCAACAGTCATGAAATCAATCAATGTATTGCATTAGGCAAATCTGTTACATAAGACCTTTCTAAAGAGTTGAAGAGCAAAGATGTCAGCTTGAGGACTAAGGTGTGCCTGACCCAAACCATGGTATTTTCAATAACCTCATATGCATGTGAAAGCTGAACAGTGAATAAATAAGGAAGACCATAGAAGAACTGATGCTTTTGAGTTATGGTGTTGGAGGAGAATATTGAAAGTGCCATGGGCTACCGAAAGAACCAATAGATGTGTGTTGGAAGAAGTGCAGACATAGTGCTCTTTGGAGGCCAGGATGGCCAAACTTCATCTCTCATACTTCATACATAGTGTCAGGAGGTACCAGTCACTGGAGAAGGCTATCATGTTTGGTAAGGTAGAGTGTCAGAGAAAAAGAGGAAGACCCCCAGTGAGATGGATTGTCCAAGAAGCAGCATCAATGGGCTCAAGTGTGGCAACAATAGTAAGGTTGGCCCAGGATCAGGCAGTGTTTCATTCTGCTGTGCATAAGGTCTCTATGAGTTGGTACTGACTTGATGGCACCTAATAATAACAACATCTTCTAGCCATAGCCTGTAAACTCTCACAAAACAAGTTTTCTTCCTGGGTAAGAGCAGGTGAGAGAAGATACTGGTAGAAAGACATGATTTAACTGTAGACATTAGCAGAGTTAATTGTAGTTGTAAAAACTTAAAACTGTAGCATGGGTTTTAAAGGAGCTATCTCAGAAGCAGGGACGGGGATCTCACTACCATCAAAGAAGAGCCAGGAGTGGAGCATGTCCTTTGCATCCCAGGATCCCTGCTCATTGAACTTTCTCAACCCAGTGACAGAATGCTATGACACTAGAGGAAGAGCAGCAGGTCCAAGAACCAGAGCATAAGACAGAGCAGTGGACAACTTCACAGGCCACTGAGCATAAAGTGGACTAACTATGGGCAGGAAGTTTTCTTGTAGAGTGGGTTGCCTTCAGGTACTTAAGTGGGGGAGCTAAGTTTGTTGGTCCATGGAGCTAGAGCTGAGTGCCTTCAGGCTAAGGCTCAAGGTGGAGTGGTATGTTTTGTGGGTATTATCAGCAGTTGACTGGAATAACTGTGCCCTGAGCATTTCTGACCCTGAATTGTAACCTGTTAACTTTCCTAATAAACTCATTAAGTATATTGTCTTTGAGTTCTGTATAGTCATTGCAATGGATTACTTAACCCAGTGGAGTAGAGAGGATGTGGGAGGAATGGTTGGTGCCCACATGACATATTGTTGCACCTGTCAAGAATACCTGTTATGGGATAAGGAAGAGAAGAGTGAGTGGTACCAGAGTCCTGTCTGACTCCGCAAGAAAGACTGGGTAGTATGTATTCCAGACATTTGGGGAGGGATAGCCCCAAAACTGGATTGGGCTTTGGCACCACTGTATTTCATGTGATTGACAAAGCATATGATAAATAGTTATTAAAATACTGAATTAACTAATTAAGTAGCTAATTTATCATGAATAAAAAGGCCTGAACAAACTTGGAGAATGTAAATTCAGATTTTGTTTTAGCAACACCTACTTCAAAGAGAACTTGTATGCCTTTGTTCCTAAAGCATTCTATGAAGCTTCAGATCAACATTTCCATTTTTTTATATTTATAAAATTAAGAATCAAGAAAAAAATTCACTACAACATCTATTTTCCTAATCTTATGAATCACACCTTAGTTCTCAAATTACTATAGAATTTATAATAGACCTCACTATGTTAGGCACAGTGTAGTGAGCCAGTCAGGCCACCAGACTTGGGGAGTTAGCCCCCAAAAACTAGGGGTGGATCAGATTTACCATGATGCACCTATTAAAAGTTCATGGGGAAAAAAATGGAATTAAAACATAAAGGAATTAAAATGAAATGGAAAACAAATTTTTGAAGCCTCCTCATATCACATTCCGTCTCTTTTCATTTACACTTCATGCAACCAAAAATATGATTCCAGAAGTGATTATACTGTCACTTTCCTACATTCTAAACCTCCTACATGCTGATCCTTACAATTTCTAAAATAATTTAAGAACTAAGGCTTAGTCCATAAGAAAATGTATATACATTGAAGCAGTGTGGGAGTCACTGAAAATCTTTGGAAAAAATAGTTAAAATAAGGAATCCAAAGTATAGCTAGCATGCCTAGCATGTCTTCTAGAACCAAGACAAATATGAAACTGCCCTAGATGCAGAAACTTCCTCAGGAGGACAGACTTTGTCTCATAAAACCACCTGCTCCTGTCCTGGAATGCTGTAGTCATGACCACTCTCTCCTTTGTAAAACTTCCATAAAATTGTTTTTCAGACTCACGAGGCCATATGAGGCCAGAACAAACTTACATCTGACCAGAGTATGGGCAGAATCTCCAATGCTGACAAAGATACACACTTCTAGTAGGGGAGGCTGTCAAGTACAACTCATAATGAATGATGATCAGTGTCCCCAAAACCTTTACAACAGAATCCATCTTGCAAAAAAACTGTGCATGCAGTTACTTACCATAATCCCTCTCTGCTGGAAAACTTCAAGAAAGAACTGCTCCTTTCTTTGTTCCCCCTTTTGTCTCATTATCATAGTGAAGAGCATAACTCTCCTGTTGAAAATTTGCTCAAGTGAGACAGGTGTTGCATAGCTCCTTGTCAACGCTCTTTCACTTCTACTAATAAATTCCTTGCTTGTGTAATAAGCCTGGTCTCTTCCTTCATTACTCTTACTTAGCAGAGTAAAGGGAAACACCCTGTGACAAGACAAGTTAGTGGAATTTTTCCTTTATTCTGAATTTGACAAATTAAAAAAAAAAAAAAAAAAGGAAATGCTGACCTAAATCCCATAGAATGTTCTAGAAAGAAAGTCATAAAACAAATTACAAGTTCTCTTTTTGTTATTCCTATTTTCATTTTGTGATTTTTGAAACTCTTAATCCTTGCCATGTGTGGTTTCCTGAATTTACCTGACAAGGCTTTTTCTAGCACTTTTCTTGTTATGTGCCATTTTAGTTGGTTCTGACTCATAGTGACCCTGTATAGGAGTTTCGGGGAGCAGCTGACAAATTTGAACTGCTGGCCTTGAAGTTCAAACTGACCTTGCAGTCTATTGCTTATCCTACAGAACCATCCCGAGGTTCCAAATGATTGGGTTTGCTGCTCTTGGTAAATGCTGTCAAGTCGGTTCTAATGTATAGCGACTCTGTATAGGGTTTCCAAGGAGCGCTGCTTAGTTTGAACCACTGACCCTGTGACTCAAACTGACCTTGTGGTCCAGTTCTTTATCCCACAGAAGTCACACCATGTAAATAGGGTGTACTGAACTTTAATATTGGGATTGATTCTTTTTGGCATCCTGCTAGTTTTAAATGGAGGTATGTCTCAATTTGAGTCCTCTGAATCCTTATTCAGTGTCACTATGGGTAGAAACTGACTCAACAGCACTTAGCAACAACAAAGACAAATCTCAGAAAGAGGAACAGAAAAGCACAGGGCCATAAATAAAGAAAAAGCAGAAGTGCAACATGAGAGCTCTACCTGGAAAAGTGGTGGTACTAGTGGCAGCAATGATTTAGTCATCCTCCACTGGTTATTTCATTTAGTCATCCTCCATTTTTGCATAATGCTGATTTTCAAATAATGACCTGGTCTTTTAAAATAACCATGTTGGTAAATGAGGAATAGATATATAAGAAGGAGCCTCAAAAAGTTTAAGGAAAATTATATTATCTTTTCATTCAAATTTTTCATGAATATTTTAAAGTCTCACAGAGAGATCACACAATAATAATTTCCACAATGTGGGGACTTTATCCACCATTCCATTCAATGTTCTTATGTCTCAAAGTGGATGTTCAAGGAAACATTTCTCTCTGTCCACACACTGCCTCTTGTGCTGCTCAATTATCAAAGGGCTTTCTTATGCATTCAGAACTTTTAAATTATATGATATATAACTAAACAACTTCTGTTCCTCAATGAAGTGATGATCTAGAATAACTTTAGCTACATATGGTTTAACTTATACCATTCCATGTGTAATTAACTCTGAAAGCATATGAGTCTTTGGCCTCATGTACTGAACTTGTGAAAATGATGGCAGCAATGTACCTACAAGGAAATTCCAGAAATTCAATCTAGATTCAGAAGAGAACATGCAACGAGGGCTATTGCCACAGATATCAAATGGATCTGGTATTGAAAGCACAGAATATCAGAACAAATGTTAATGTATGATTTACTACCTACGCAGAGGTATTCAACTGTATGAAACATAAAACTATGGATAACATTACAAAGGACAGGAATTCTAGAAAGCTTCATTGTTATAAAAAAGAATCTGTATGCAGATTAAAAGGAAGTTGTTTGAACAGAACAAGGGAATATTTTGTGGATTAAAATCAGCAATGGGCTATCTCCTTTCACAACATTGAACATAAATACATGTGAAGAGTGTGGTGGTTCTGCAGGATAGGCACTGGATTGCTAACCTCAGGGTTGACAGATCAAGCTCACCAGCCACTCTGCAAGAGAAACAGAAAGCTTTCTGCTCCTATAAAGATTTATTATTGTTAGGTGCTTTGAAGCCCATTCCAACTCATAGTGATCCTGTGCACAACAGTACGAAACACGGCCTAGTCTTCAGTCATGTTCACAATTGTTTTTCTGTTTGAACTCATTGTTGCTGCCATTATGTATCAATGAATCTTGTTGTTGAGGGTCTTCCTCTTTTCTTTGACCATCTACTTTACCTAGCTTGATGTCCTTCTCCAGGAACTGTTCCCTCCTGACAACATGTCCAAAGACTCATGAAGGCTTGCTATCCTCACTTTTGCGGAGCATTCTGGTAGTACTTTTTCCAAGACAGATTTGTTCTTCTAGCAGTCCATGGTACTTTCAATAGTGGCACTGTGGGCTAATATGTCAGACTGCAAGTCATTTGAACTGTAAGGTCAGTGGTTCAAGCTTACCAGCTGCTCCTTAGAAACCCTATATAGGGTCGTTATGGGTCTATGGGTTGGAGTCAACTCCCCAGCACTTAACAACAACAATTCAAATGCATCAATTTTTCTAAACACTTCCTTACATACTGTTCAACTTTCACATGCATATGAAGCAACTGGAAATACCATGGGTTGGGTTTGGCACTCCTTACTCTTGAAACTGACTTCATAACTCTTTAACACTTTAAAGAGGTTTTGCAACAGATTTACCTACCACAATACATCCTTTAATTTCTTGACTGCTACTTCCATGAGTGCTGATTGCAGTTCTAAGCAAAATGAAGTCTTTGACAACTTCAATCTTCTCTCCATTTATTGTTGACCATGTTACTTATTAGCCCAGTGGTGAGGATTTTTGTTCTCTTTGCACTGAGGTACAGTCCATACTGCAGACTGTAGTCTTTGATCTTCATCAGTAAGTATTATAAGTCCTTTCCACAGCCAGTATGCAAAGTTTTGTCATCTGTATACCACAGCTGACATCCTGATGTCATGTACTTTTTCATATAATAAAACTTGCACAATTTTTTGCTCATCATGCAGATTGAATAAATATGGTGAAATGACAACTCTGGCACACACCTTTCATGATTTTAAACTATTCAGTATGACCTTGTTCTGTATGAACAACTGTCTCTTGGTCTATGTACAGGTTCCTCATGAACACAATTAAGTGTTCTGTAATACCCATTATTCTCAATGCTATGCATAGTTTGTTATGATACACACAGTCAAATGCCTTTGCATAGTCAACAAAGTACAAATAAACATCTTTCTGGTATTCTTTGCTTAGAGCCAAGATCCATCTAACATCAGCAATGATGTCTCTCATTTCACATCCTGTTCTGAATTCAGCTTGACTTTCTAGCAGCTGCCTGACATATTGCTGCAATCATTATTTATCTTCAGCACAATTTCACTTCATGTGTTACTGATATTATTCTTTGATTTACAGCCTTGGAAACCCCATACAGGGTTTCTGTGAGTTGGAACTGACTCAATAGCACTTCATAACGGCAACAACAACACATATGCTCAAAATGTAGGATGAGCAAATAATCCAAGAAATGGAACTATATGAAGCATTAGAAGAGGCTCATTAACAGCCTGCGATATGTAGATGACACAATTTTGCTTGCTGATAACGATGAAGACTTGAAGTACCTCAAAGACTACATCCTTCGATATGGATTACACCTCAGTATAAAAGGAAATAAAAATCTTCACAACTGGACCAATAAGCAAGCAAAATCACAAAAAATGAAAAAAAAAATGTTAAAGTTGTCAAATAATTGATTTTTCTTGGATCTACAACTAATGTCCATGAAAGTAGCAGTCAAGAAATCAGAGGACATATTTGCTAAAACAAAAGTGGAACCAACCATTCCTCCCCCATCATCCTCTCTACTCATCTGGGACCGATAATTCACTGCAATGGTCCCAGTGAACTCAGACACTATATTAACAGTTATGGGGTTTTATTAGGGAATTAACAGGTTACAATTCAGGATCAGAAAGTCTCAGGACACAGTTGTTTCAATCGGAACAGCCTCTCCTCAGCTATGACCACAGGCAAGCCTCACTCTCTCAAGCCAAAGTTACAAAGATCTTTTAGGATTGCTAATAAATGCTGACAAGAAACACTACTTCATCATAGGCCTCAGCCTGAAGGCACTCGGCTCTAGCTCTGTGGGTCACCAAACCCAGCACCCAATTAAGTATCCTGGGGAAACCTCACTCTGCAAACAAGTCTCCTGCCCACTGTCACTCAGCTTTCCTTGCTCAATGGGAAATGCACCCCTCTGTTTCTTGCTCGGGCTTTGGTTCTGTGGCTGCTGCTCCTCTGACACTCCTCTGTGCCACAGCTTTCTTTGCCTGAGCTGAGGACATTCAATATGCAGGGGTCTCAAGGTCCAAAGGACACACGTGACTCCTGACTTTACTTTGTTGATGGTAGTGACATCCCTTATTCCTGGTCCTAAGATGGTTCATTTTATACACATTAGAGTTTCAGGTTTTTACAGTCACAGTTAAACTTGTTAACCATTTCCAGTAGAATTGTACGATCCTATCAGCATCTTCTTCTACATTCTCTTATCCAGATCTAACAGAGCACCTTCCATGGGAGGTGACAAAGACTATGGCTAGAAGAGACCTCAGATGATTCACTGCACTGTAGTATTGCAAATGGGCATATATGCAGCAAAAGGTCTGTTAAGAGTGTTAGAAAACCAAGGTGTCACTTTGAAGACTAAGGTGTGCCTGATCCAAACCCTGGTCTTTTCAAATGCCTCATATTCATGAGAAACCTGGATAAAGAATAAGAAAAACTGAAGAAGAATTGATACCTATGAATTATGGTATTGGTGAAGATTACAGAATGGACCGTGGACTGCCAGAAGGTTGAACAAATCTGTATCTCATATAGTTTGGATATGTTATCAAGAGGGGCCAGTCCCTGAAGGACATCATGAGGGTCTTCCTCTTTTTTGCTGACCTTCAGTTAGATGGGGTTGACACAGTGGATGTAACAATAGGAATAAACATAAACACAACCATAATTGTGAGAATGGCACAGGACCGGGCAGTGTGTTGTTCAGTTGAACATAGGGTCACGATGAGTCTAAACCAATTCTACGGCACACAAGAACAACAAAAACTGGATTGGGAGATTCTTAAAAGCAAAGTTCATGCCTTATTCATGTCTGTATGTCTGGTGCCTCCAAGGCACCAACCACAGAGTCAAAACTCAGTGCTTGAGTGCTAAAATATATTGCTCAAATATAAAATGAGAATACTAACGGCTGGGTTTAAACAGAAACACCCAAGCTTCCAGCAAAATGGCAAACTACACAGACATGCTACACACACACTCTCTCCAACAAAGATTGCTTTGTTGTTGTTTTGTTTTGTTTTTAAGTGCTGTTGAGTCGATTCTGACCCATAGCAAGTCTGTATAGGGTTTCCAAGGAGCAGCTGGTAATTTTGAACCACTGGCCTTGCAGTTCACAGGACTTTGCAGTCTGAAGCATTAGCCCACAGCACCACACCAGGACTCCAACAAAGAGAGAATAAATAAAGCAGATATAAATGACAATCCTGCAATCCTGAACTTAAAAGCGAAGTATAGAGAAGTGAATTGAGTACTGCATAGGAGACAAAGCTGAACATAGCAGGGAGAAAGGTGATGGAGAATGAAATGTTGGCCAGCCTGACTTGGAGCAGTATTGGATCTGAGTGGTGGCTTAACATTGTAGATGTGAACCGGTTGTTGGCAACGAGAAAGGTGTGATTGTCCACTTTTCCTCACAATCCCTTGGTGACAGAGGCATGGTGAACCTCGTTCACCCTCGGCAAAAGGATTTTGCATGCCAGAGGGTGGAGCCACCAAAATATATCTCTGAAAGAAAAATAAAACACTCACCACAATAGAAATAGAAGGGAAACACTTCAACATAATTAAGGGCATATATATGAAAGCAACAGCCAGCATTACTCTAAATGCAGACAAACTGAAAGCACTGACCTTGTGAATGAGAACCAGACAAGGATACATTTATTACCACACTTATTCAATATTCTTCTAGAAATCTTAGTCACAGCTATAAGGCAAGAGAGGGAAATTAAAGACATACAAAATGGCAAAGAAGTAGGAAATCTCTCTATTTGAAGATGATATGATTTATATATACAAACTCCAAAGGACTTGACAGGGAAATTATTGGAACTAGTGAAAGATTCAGCAAAGTCGCAGGGTACAAGATCAACATTCAAAAATTAGTCAGGTTCCTTTACACTAAAAAAGGAGCTCTGCAAAGGAAAGCAGGAAAATAATATCATTTGCAATATCCATTCAACAGATGAAATACTTAGGAATAAGAGGAGAAAAAAAGACCTATACAAAGATAACTACAAAGCACTAAAAGAAACCAACACGGACTCACAGACTCACATAAATGGAAAAAAAAAAAAAAATCATGTTCATGACGAGGAAGATGTAACGTTGTGAAATGTTAGTACTTCCCAAAGTGTTCTATAGATACAATGCAGTCCCAGTCCAGATGCCAAAATCATGCTTTAGATAGATGGAAAAACTAATCACCAATTTTATACAGAGAGAAAGAGACCAAGAATAAGCAAGCCATTACCAAGTAAGAATGATGTCAGATGTGTCTCATTTCCTAATCTCAAAGCCTATTACAGCCACAGTAGTCAAAACAGTCTGGTTCTGGTACAACAAAGAATTCGCAAATTAGTAAACAGAATTGAGACCCCAGTAACAATCCATCAACCTACAGTCAGTTGATCTTTAAGAAAGGGCCAAATCACACCAACTGGGAAAAAGACAGTCTCTTTGACAAACAATGATAATGGATTTCTACTTGCAGAATTTTCAAAAGAACAAAATAAGACCTGTATCTCACCAACATAAAAAAAAAGAACTCAAAACAGTTCAAAGAACTAAATACAGAATTTGTAAAATTTTAAATTATAAAGACAATCAATGAAAGAATAGTAATAAACTTAAGAGATTCTGATGTTGTTGTTGTTAGTTTCCGTCGAGTTCGTATGAATTCATAGCAATGCTATGCACAACAGAATGAAACACTTCCCAGTCTTGGACCAACCTCAGAATCCTGGCTACGTTTGAGCCCACTGATGCTTCCACTGTGCCAATCCATTTTCTTGGGGGTCTTCCTCTTTTTCTCTGACCCTCCACCTTGCCAAACATGATCTCTTTCTTCAGTGACTGATCCCTCCTGACAATGTGTCCAAAGCATGAGAGATAAAAGTTTGGCCATCCTGGCCTCCATGGAGCACTCTAGCTGTGCTTCTTCCAAAATGAATCTGTTGGTTCTTTTGGCAGCCCATGGCACTTTCAATATTCCCCTACAACACCATAACTCAAAAGCATTGCTTCTTCTACCTTCTTCCTTATTCACTGTCCAGCGTTTACATGCATATAACATTACTGAAAATACTATGGCTTGTGTCAAGTGCACCTTAGTCCTCAAACTGACATCTTTGCTCTTCAACACTTTAAAGAGGTCTTGTGCAGCAGATTTGCCTAATGAAATACATCATTTGATTTCTTGACTGCTGCTTCCACGAATGTTGATAATTGATCCAAGAAGAATGAAGTCCTTGACAACTTCAATATTTTTCTCTGTTAATAAGAATGTTGTTTACTGGTCTAGTGGTGAGGATTTTTGTTTTCTTTACATTGAGATGCAATCTATACTGAAGGCTGTGCTCTTTGATCTTTATCAGTAAATATCTTAAGACCTCTTCACTTTCATCAAGCAAGGCTGTATCATCTGCATGTTGCAGGTTGTTAATGAGTCTTTCTCCAATCCTGATGCCACATTTTCTTCATATAACCCACCTACTCAGATTTTTTGCTCAGCATACAGGTTGAAAGAATACAACCCTGTCACACACATTTTTTAATTTTCAACCATTTAGTATTCCCACGTTCCGTTTGAACAACTACCTCTTGGTCCATGTAAATACCACATGAGCACAATTTAGTGTTCAGGAATACTCTGCAATGTTGTCCATAGCTTGTCATGATCCACACAATCAAAAGCCTGTGCGTAGTCCATAAAGCACAGGTATCTCTGCTTTCAGTCACGATCCATCAGATATCAGCAATAATATCCGTCATTCTAAGTCCGCTTCTGAATCTGGCTTGAACCTCTGAATATTCTCTGTCAATGTATGCTTGCAGCCATTTCTGTATTATCTTTAGTAAAACTTCACTTGCATGGGATATCAAAGATATTGTCTGATGATTTCAGCATTCTGTTGGGTCACCTTTCTTTGGTTTAGGCACAAATACAGATCTCTTCCACTCAGTTGGCCAGATAGTTGTCTTCCAAATTTCTTGGTATAGATGAGTCAGTGCCTACAGTGCTGCCTCACTTTCTTGGAAGATTTCAATTTTTATTCCATCAATTCCTGGAGCCTTGTTCATTGCTAATCCCGTCAATGCACCTTGGACTTCTTCCTTCAGTATCACTGGCTCTTGATCATATGCTACCTCTTGAAATGTTTGAGCATCAACCATTTCATTTTGGTACAGTGACTCTGTGTATTCTTTACATCTTTTTGCATCATTCAGTAATTTTCCCAGGAATCCTTCAATAATAAAAGTCGAGGCTTGAATATTTTCTTCAGTTCCCCCAGCTTGAGAAATGCTATGCATGTTCTTCCTTTTTGGTTTTCTGACTCCAAATATTTGCACATTTTGTTGTAATATTTGACTTTGTCTTCGCTAGCTGACCTTTGAAATTTTCTGTTCAGCTCTTTGACACCCCTCATTTCTTCCATTTGCTTTAGCATCTCTATGCTGGAGTGCAAGTTTCAGGGTCTCTTCTGACATCCATTTTGATCATTTCCTTCATTCTTTCCTTAATGACTTTTTGCTTTCTTCATGTGTGATGTTCTTGAAGAGAACATCAGGCTTTAAGAGAGAAAATTCTTACAGGTGGAAGAGGACCTCACTACCATTGCGAATAGTCTGGAATGGAAACAAGAATCACAGGGGAAAGTGGGACAAGTGATGTTCCATTGTGGAGGATGCAAGCATTTGCAATGGAGTGTGTGTATGACTTTTTGAATGGAAAATTGATCATCAACTCAGTAAATCTTCACTCAACTCACAATAAAATGTTTTTTAAAAAAAGCTCATGAGTGGCTATCTGAAATGTAACTGTTGTTCTCTTCTTGTCCTGAGGAATGAAAAGTCATGAAAATTGATGATGCTTGGACATAATTAGGTCAATGGACTAATATACTACCAGAAAATCAGTCTCCACAACTTTGAAACCACAAGAACTAGTTGGTCCCTGGCTACAACTCTCAATTGCTCTGAAAGGGATCAAAGTAGAAGTTTCTCTATAGAGTGGGTGAAAAAGTAAAACAAAACTCAAAATTATATATATTTTTAAAAAAGCCCAAGTTTACTGGCCAGAGATACATTGGAGGAACACAAGAATATGGCCCTCAAGCATATTCTGGCCTTCTGGTCTGGAACAGAACTCACATGTGTGACCCATTTTTTCAGTCAAACAGTAGACAGGTATATAGTGGGGAATATACAAGTAAGATATGCTCACCATGGAATGGTCAGTCATTCAACATCTAAAAGGGAAACATTTACCTACAGGAAAAGTTGAGAAGGATGGGAAAGAAGGCAGAATGCATATAGGAACCACAGAGACTAAGTGGAATAGCTGTTATTACATGGAGGGGTTTGCAGTCATTGAGAGGAAACAAAGTGCATGATTTGTTGCATGTAAAACTGATGATCTTGTCTGTAAACCTTCACTCAATTCACAATAAAAAGTTGAAGAAGAAAAAAAAAGGCTAAATGATCACATAGAGGCTATTGGACCCCTGGTATGACCCTTGGTCTTTCTTCAGGCCTGGAACTTAACTCATCCCTGCCTCAATTTTCCTTTAATGGTGGGAGTCTTGGTTTGTGGTGCTCTGGATTAATATGCTGGACTGCAAGATCTGTTTGAACCACAAGGTCGGTGGTTCAACTTACCAGCGGCACCTCGGAAACCCTATACAGGGTTGCAATGAGTCAGAACAGACTCTACATAATTTAACAACAATAGATAAATAGGAGTCCTGGTATTGCACTATAAGATCAGCACTGGATTGAGAACCAAGAAGTTGGCAGTTCAAGCCTACCAGCTGCTCCATGAAAGCCCTATACCGGGTTGCTATGTGTCTGAATCAACTTGAGGGCACTTAATAACTATAAGAGATAGATAAGCAGAGGAGACAACAACAGTAATGAGGCATTCACACCATGGAAGTGTCAACCACTCAAGATCCAAAGGGCAGCATTTACCTAAGGCCAAAATTCAGAAGAGTGGAGAAAACAGGAGGAATGGAAAGGAGAAGCACAGGGAGCAAATAGGACAAGCGCCCTTACACTGAGGGGATTGCACTCACCCAGATGAAATGAAGTCTATGATTTGTTTCATTTTAAACTGATGATCTGCTCTGTAAACCCTCACTCAAGTCACAACAATAAGTTACAAAATAAAGAAAAACATCCAAAGAGCCAGTAAAACTCAAGCTAAATGCATGATCTTTAGTCATAGGTCTGTGTTCAATCTGTTGTGGCCACTCACTAAACCTGTCAGTGACGTTCAACAAGTCAGTTATTATATCTAAGCATCTGCTTCCTCATCTCTCAAGTCTGGATAGTAAAAGAACTTATAAGGTTGGTACAATACTAAAAAAATATATAATCCATTAAAGATCTTAGGAGATGGGCATTCAGTGTTTCTTTTGAACTCCTGAACAATTAATTTAAAAGACCAGCCTTCTCAAGTTACCTTCAAGCTCAAGTTGATTATAACTAATAATAATAGGACAGGTGCCTTATTTAGAACTCTGTGGGTTAGGCAATGGGCTGCTACCTGCAACATCAGTTGTTCGGATCCACCAGGTGCTCCACAGGACAAAGATGACACTGCTCTCGTAAAGACGGATAGTCTCAGAAAACCCTATATGGAGTTTCTATGAGTCAGAACTGACACAATGGCAGTGGGTAAGGTAATAA
Source organism: Chrysochloris asiatica (assembly GCF_000296735.1). NCBI lineage: Eukaryota > Metazoa > Chordata > Mammalia > Afrosoricida > Chrysochloridae > Chrysochloris > Chrysochloris asiatica. The sequence goes on along the minus strand of NW_006408601.1, from coordinate 12,985,012 downwards.
TAGGAAAACCATGACCAAGCAGGTATTATGTACTCAGCATTACCTTAAGTTTTTCAATAAATAAAATGGCTTTTAATCACAATGACAACATTTAAACATATAAATGATTGTTAATCTTCACGAAGTAGTTTCTAGAAATTATTAGAGGATATCACTGAGAGGTGCTTTATGAACCACTGATCTTTTTATATTTCTTGTTTGATGTTGTCCTCTTAGTATCATCACCCACTTGGTTTAAAATAAAATCATTCTCAAAGGATAAAGATGACCACCACTGATGAGATTCACAAGTGCAAGCAGATGGCTTCAATGGGAGTTTCCAAAGTGGAATTGTCATACTTTCCAAAGGAGCTCTGGCAGTGTAGTGGTTACAAGTCAGGCTGCTAACCTCAAAGTCCACAGTTTGAAACTACCAGCCATTTAACAGGAGAAGACACGGCTTTCTCCTCCCATAAAGATTTACAGCCTCAGAAACCCTATACAGGGTCGCTATGAGCTAGAACTGACTCCACAGCACACCAACACCACCACTGGTTTAAGGATGTACACTTCTAAGGCATTTATTTTATAAAATTGTTAAAATGGTGTGGCAGGGGAGTCTGGCCTCATCTAACTTCACTAGGGAGTTGAGTAAATCCACAGCCTTATCAGCCCAAGGCTAGTTCATATGAAGCAGGGGTCAGACATATGAGTATTTCTTCTCTCCAAACTTTTTACCAATTCTGACACCAGCCATCCCTGATACAACACTTTCTACTGGAATCAAAAAGTCACTACAATGGTCACAGAAAACACACAGATGATATTTACGTTCGTGGAGCTTCTTAAGGAAATAATTAGGGAAATAATCAATTATAATTGAAGACCAGGAACAACTCAGGATAGAATTCTTCTGTCAGGACAGTTTCTCAACTATGCCCATAGGCAGGTCACTCCCCAAGGCCTTGGCATCTTGACCTCCTGGACTAGTATGACCTCTGCATGCTTGAGCAAGTGCCCCACTCTGGCAGTAAACATTATCTGGAAGGCACTTAGCTCTCTAGCTTCTTGTCTGGAAGCTAGCTCCACCAAAAAGTCCTGAAGACACCACACTAGTCTTAATTATCTAACGCTGCTGTAACCTAAATACCACAAATGGATGGCTTTAAGAACCTGATGCCATGTTTTTCTTCATATAACCCAGCAATGTATCCTCTTGCAGCAGGAGAATACATTTCTCATTCTCTGAAACTCAGAGAAAATGGCTCAGGGTCAAGATGCCCAGAAGAGATCTTCTGCCTCCTGACTCTCTGCTCTTTGTAACTGTATGTGCTGCCTCTTAAGGCATTTGAAGATTGAAAGGAAAGGAAGGTAGTGACAGAAATCAAGAAGAAGTTTCCCTGAAAGAATGAGAGAATACTGTCATCAGGGATAGGAATCCTATTGATGACAGTTCTACAGGCATTGGCTTCACTTGCTAAGCTATCACTTTTCTGCTCTTTTCTGTTCCAGCGATTTCCATTATGCAATTCCCCTTTGCCTTTTCCCATCATTTCCCCAACACTTTCAGCAAAGACTGAGACTTTCAGAACAAAGTAAAAACCCAGCAACCCTCAAGGTTCATTTTGTTATGTTGAGGGCAACACGAAGATCAATACTGTAGAAAGGATGTGAATGTCTACAATAAAACTGAAAACAAATGCAAACGGAAAAAGAGAGTGATTAAATGATTTCTCAGATGACCAAAGGAAAGCAAATCACTATCAGAGACCTTCACCAGTTCCTTGCTGCTCTTCCCCTCATCCCGTTTTACCGTCAAGCTACAGGAAAATATCTTTTAAATAAGACTCTCTCATCTCCTGCCCTCACCCCCACTATTATTGTTACATAATACCACAGAACTCTGGGCTTTAAAAATAATGCCTGGGCAAAGTGACAAATCAGTTGTTAATTCCTCTTCAGCAAAATGAGACCGAATGAGTAACAGAAAAGGAACAGTTTCCCTAGTTTGCTATTACAAAGAGAATGCAGCAAGTCCCTGTGCCAAGGTATTCCTGCCACATTAGAATAGAGGGCCCCTTGAGTGAGAAACATCCCACACACATTATATAGTTTTTTTGACACACAAAAAGTTGTATTTTAAACACTGAATCAGTTGCCAGTGTTAAGAATTTGGAGGTCTTATATACAATTTCTCGTTTTCTGGCATCTCTTCAAAACAACAACAACAAAGAGTAAGGTGGCAACCCAGAGCCCACCTTGCCACATAGCAACAACTGTCAGGGAGTGAATAACGGCTGCCACTCTTAGATAGCGCTGGACTCTTCATTCCAAAGCATCCATACCTGACACACTCTACTCACACTTGACAGATTCAAACCTATGAGTGCCGACATCTGCCAGAGCAGGTGGCTTCATGTTGACAAGGGTAACACATTCTCTAAATGTTTGGATGGTTCACCTCCATTATTAGAAATATTTTTAGTATGCAACTCACATATAAACATTTTTATTTACCAAACATACACCAGAGTTACAAACTAAAAATCATAAGACAAATGTATAATTAATATATATTATAGAAACGATGTGTACTTTTTATTATTCATTTACTTCACATGATTTTTCTTCTCTCTACAGTATTGTTTTGATAGTTGTTAAATGATGTAATATACTTTATTGATTCTGAAATTTCTGACATTAAACTTGTACCATTTTATGTCGGTTTTACTTTACGTTGCCAAGTCAGTTGTACGTTAAAGATGCCTACAAAACACAGTATAAATAGAAGTTCAAATACTTCCACCAAGATGTCCTGAAGATACAGTGGCTAAGTACTTGGCTTCTAACCAAAAGGTGAGTGGTTCAAATCCACTAGTACCTCTGAGACAGAAAAGACCTGGTGATGTGCATTCATGAAAAAGCCAGCCTAGAATGTCTCCGGGGGCAGCTCTCCTCTGTCAGATTGGGTTGCTATATGTCAGAATCAACTTGATGGCACACAGCAACAACAACAAGGCTGCCACCAACCTGCGTGGTACAAATGGTTACTGAACTTGGCAGCTAACCTTAAGGATGCTAGTTACGTTTACCCAGAAGCACCTCAGGAGAAAGAGTTGGGGATCTTCTCCTAAAAAAGTCATATAGTGAGAACACTATGGAGCACAGTCCTAGTCTGGTACACACGAGATTATCATGAATTGGAGTCAGTTTGACAACAGCTGAAGTTTACTATTTCCACACTAATGGATTGGCATGTGTACTTTGATAGGCATGTGCCACCTCAGAGGCCATAGGCAGGGGTGGAAGTCTCATCATTATTGGTCCAATGAAATCAGGGCAGCTCAGGCTCTAAGATATGTGTACTGGAGTCCGACTGAAGCAAGCTCAGACTCTGGCTCTGCTACTTACTGAATGTGGAAACATTTATTATCTATTTCAGTCTCAGTTCCGTCAACAGTTGTTGTTGTTAAGTGCCATCAAGTTGGTTCTAACACATAGTAACTCTTCAACAGTATAATAGGGAAAATGGTGACTATATCACATACATTACTGTGAGAGTTCAATGAAATGACACCTATAAGTTGATTATTGATCTCATATTTCAGTCTGTGAGTAATAACAGGTAACTGATTAATCCTATTATTTCCAATTTATTTCAGCTTATTTAACAACACAATTATCTCTGGCTGACTCTGTGTCTTAGCCATTTCTTTGGTAAAACCTGCCCCCTTTACATTTTTACTTCCTCCTCTTCAAATCTGAAGGAGCCTTGGTGATACTGTGGGGTAGGCACTGGGCTGATAACAGCAAGGTTGGTTGTCCAAACCCATGAGTCACTCAGTGAGAGAAAGATCAGGTTGTCTGCTCTGGTAAAGATACAGTCTCAGAAACCCTACATAGGTTCTCTATGAGTTGGAATAAACTTGATGGCAGCGTGTATTTTTGGTTTCTTCATATCTTACACAATGTGTATATATAACCCACTTCATATATATATATGAAGTCCTGGTGTGGCACTGTGGGTTAATGTGCGAGACTACAAAGCCGCTTGAACTACAAGGTCGGTGGTTCATGCTCACCAGCTGCTCCTCAGAAACCATACACAGGATTGCTATGGGTCAGAAGCGATTTGATGGCACTTAACAACAACAACATATATATATATGTGTGTGTGTGTGTGTGTGTGTGTATATATACACATGTTTAAGATATATTTAATAATAAGAAGCTCTGGTAGCATAATGGTTATGAAATGGGCTGCTAACCTCAGGGTCAACAGTTCGAAACTACCAGCAATTCCGTGGGAAAAAGATGAGGCTTTCTGCTCCTGTAAAAATTTACAGCCTCGGAAACCCCGTACAGGGCCGCTATGAGTCGGAACCGACTCCACGGCACATAGGCACATAACAACAACAATAACATTATATATAATGGAATTTTGAAGAATTGAATCATCATAGTCTGGTAAATGTATTCTTTAGGATTATCAAGCCATTGGTGTCACAAACACACACATACACTCACACTTCATTCACAGAAGACTGTTTCTTTGCAGAAAAAGAAAAGCTCCACTAGTTTTTTTGGGGGAAAAAGTCCCCTATTAGCTAGAAAACAGTTTCATTTGGTTTCTCTTCCCATTACTCAAATATTATTTCCCAGGCATTAATTTTTCCTGTGGTGTTGACTACAATTCACTGAGTAAAATGATGCTGGAGGCTAGAGAATTACAAGTCAGAACCTAATTGAACAGCAGGGATAGACTGATTGACATTTGTAAATACCTCTTTGGGGATATCTCCAGTAGGGACTGCCTGGTGTCCCAGACAATGGCTGAGAATAAATTTGGTGCCCAATCACCTTGAATGCTTGCTTTGATTAGGCAAATAGATGCCATTCACCCAGTTTCATTCCAGAATGGTCAAATACGTCATCAAGCATCTACTAAACGTCCTGGTGTGGCACTGTGGGATAATGCACTAGAGCACAAGGTCATTTAAATCACAAGATTGGTGGTTCAAACTCACTAGCCACTCCTCATAAACCCTATACAGAGTTGCTATTAGTTGAAACTGACTCGATGGCACTTATTAAGGGTATATGAAACAGCGGATTTGATAAGGTTTGCTATTTTATAGAAGTCACACATTTATTTTTTCTATGAATTCTGGATTGAATACATAGACCTGTCCTTCACTATCTATTTGGCTTTGACTTCTTTTATCTTTATCTTTAAAACTGATAATATGTCTTGTTTCATAGGCTTTTTGTAACTATTAAATGAGACAATTACTACTATTTTTAGTAAGTGAATATGTATGTTGGTTTCTTGAGATCACCTCTTGCTACCAGGTATATAAATTGATATTTATTCCCTGAGGGAGAAAGCACATATATAGTTAAAATAAAAGACAATATTATAATATAAGTATAGATCAAATGCAGTAACAGAGAAAACAAAACTACAGTATCCTCTCACTAAAAAACCTCTCGAGCTAACATACTCCCTAGTAATATGAATTCAATACAGTTAGAATTTCTCAGTGGCAATTACCTCTCATTCTCTGATCAGCCCTTATTCTCAAACAAAGGAGAACTTAATAATTGCTTATCTTTCGGAAAGAGAAAAGCAAGGAGAGAGGGACAAAGCCAGCAGGGATGTGGAGTGGCTCTTTGTCAGGAATGAGAATGGATCCCCATGTGCCCAACAGGTCTCTTAGACCAATTTTCCCGGGTCATTCCAGACAAAGGGTGACAACTAAGTAGAACATTTCTGGGACAGCTGTCATGTTTCTGTCAAGATGCAGAAACAAGAGGTATCCTCAGTGTGGCATTGAGAAAAGAAGGACAGATGCCACCAGGTGGCATCCTGTAGCAACAGGCCTGGGTGGACTGGATCCTGAACAGGCTGACCTGTGAAGAAGGCTCCTTTTGGTCATTTCCTCAACTTTGTTATGAGGTAACCTTTCATTTCATACAACTGAATATTTTAACTACCTGTTTTTCTAACACATAGCTTTACAGTATTTGAATTTTATTAGTAATATTGACTTGGGTTACAACTCCGTACAGAATTAATAAGGAATAAAGAAGATGAAACAAAGAATTAATTCAATATTCTTAATGAAGACTATTAAATATACCATGAATTGCTTAAAGAACAAACAAATCTGTCTTGGAAGAAATACAGCCAGGATGCACCCTGTAGAGGAGGAGGCTGAGACTTCATCTCTTGTACTTTGGATATATTATCAGGAAGGACCAGTCCCTGGAAAACGACATCATGCTTGATAAAGTATGGAGGTTATGTGCCCTGGAGTCAGTTCTGATTCATAGTGGCCATGTATATATAGGGTTTTCAAGGCTGTAAACCTTTACTGGAATAGAGAGCCTCATCTACCAACCACTGGCACTCCCACTGAGTGGCTGGTAGATTTGAACTGCTGACTTTATACTTTATAACCCAAGTCATAAACCACTAGACTACCAGCGCTCCTTGATAGGGTATTGTCAAGTGCCCTGTTGAGTTGGCTCTGACTCATAGTGACCCTGTATTGGGTTTCCAAGGAGTGGCTGGTGATTTTGAACCACCAACCTAGTTTATCTCATAGTGCCACACAGGATACAGGGTCGGCAAAACAGAGGAAGACTTTCAATGGGATGAATTGGAACAGTTGTTGCAAAACTGGACTTAAACACAGCAACAGTATGAGGTTAGTGCAGGGCCAGACAATGTTTCATTCTGGGTACAGAGTCTGTGAGAGTCTAGCAATAACAATAAACTCTGGACCCTCCTTATACTTCCTCTCAAAATACAAATCAGCAAGTACAGGGCATCACTTTATGTCTCTTCTAACCATCCCCACTAACACTGAGTCGATTCCAATGGGTTTCTGAAGCTATAAAACTTCAATGGAGCAGAATGACTCCTGTTTTTCCCTCAGAGCAGCTAGTAGATTCAAACTGCTTACCTAGTGGTTTAGCAACCCAACAATATGCCATCAGGGCTCCTTTATTCTAGTCTTTGTAAATTCCCACAAAACAATTTTTTCTTGATGGGTCTGGGTAAGAGAAGGTAGAGGAAGATGTTGATGAATTATATGATTCAGTTGTATGTGACTGTTAACAGGACTAATTACGCTTGTAAAAACTTGAAACTCTAAAGGCGCCATCTTAGAAGCAGGAGCAGGATATCTTACTACCATTAAAGAAGAGCAAGGAGTGAAATACACCCTCTTATGGTGACATTCCTGTGCAATGAACACTTTCAGCCCAGGGAGAGAAAGCTATGGCACTGGATGAGTGGCAGAGGGCGAGCAGCAAAACCAAGAGCTAGAGCACGAGACAGAACAGCGAACTTCTCAGCCCAAGGAGCAAGAAAAGCTGAATGATTTTGGGGCAGGAAATTTGCTTGCAGAATGGGGTGCCTCCAGAGACTTAAGTGGAGGAGCTTGGTTTTCAGACCCTAGGAGTTAGAAACAAGTGGTGGTTATGTGGAGTCAGTTTTGACTCATAGCGATCCTGTACAGGGGTTTAAGAGGCTGTAAATCTTTTTGGGAGCAGAAAGTCTCATCTTTCTTCCTTGGAGCAGCTGGTAATTTTGAACTGCTGGCCTTGCGGTTCACAGCCCGATTCATAACCTCTATGCTACCAGAGCTCCTTAGAGCCAAGTGCTTCAGGTTAAAGCTTATGACGGAGTGGTATGCCCTGTGGCATTTATTGGCAGCCTTAAAAGAGCCTTGTCCCATTACCTGATCAGGGTAGAGTTCAGGTCAAGGGACTGAGAGCTAAAGAGAAATCTGCCTGCAAGAGTTTTAACTTTACCACAAGGGTTTCAAAATAGGGATAGTAATATCTTCATCATGACATTGTTTGAGAATTCATTGATCTGACATTTGTAAAGCTCTTGGAAGAGTGCCTGGCACAGTAAAGACTCAATGTATTCTAGTTGTTGTTATAACAATTATTAAGGTATTCTCTTTAAACTACTCAAGCAAATTTGTTCCCTGACATAGTTCATTCCTATTTTGAAACCCTTGTGGCACAGTGGTTAAAACACTTGCTGCTGCCAGAAGGTCAGTGACCCAAGAACACCCATTGCTTTGGGGTAGAAAGATATGTCAATATAGGCTTTCTTAAAGATTTACAGTTTAGGATACCCTACAGGCCAGTTCTACTCTGTCTAACAGAGTCAGTATGAGTCGAAACAGATTCTACTGCAGTGTGTGGTGGGGATGGATCCCTATTTTACAGATAAGGATATAGAGGCTCAGAGATGTTATATAACTTTCCCAAAATCACACAGCGAGGAAGTAAAGGGGGTGAGATAAAAACCATGTAAGCTAAGCCTGGCTCCTTGCTTTTACCTAAAACTACTACTTTAAATCAAATACTGAAAGTAACAAAAAATAACATTTCTTTTGAAAGAAATCAAGAAAAATAACAGAAGAGATGGGCATAAGTGCCAGTCAATAAGATGGCTGTTGTTATTGTCGTTGTTAAGTGCCATCGAGTCAGTTCTGACTCTTAACAACCCTGGATAGGGTTTCCAAGGAGCAGTTGGTGGGCTTGAACTGCCGACTTTATGGTTTGCAGTCCAGTGCTGATCCTACAGCACCACACCATGTTGGTCACATAAAAAAGAAGAAAATCAGTTGCAAGGTGGACAGAAGGAGAATAGAAATACAGCAAAGAGGTGAATAAGGAATTCTTGAGAAGGTCCAAGAGCTCAGTTCTCAGATACAGCTGTATCTTTTCATGCTACCAGAGTGTCTGCCATACTTAATGATCTCCCACCAGTCTGTTGTTGTTGTTAAGTGTTGTTAAGTGCCATCGGTTTCAACTCAGCGACAATGTATAGGATTTCCCAAGAGCAGCTGGTGAAGTTGAACTGTTCACCTTGTGATTCGTAGTCCATTGTTGATCCTATAGCACCACACCAGGAGTCCACAATCTAGATCATGATATTTTGGCACATTTGAGTGGAAGCAAAATATAAAGCAATTTGTCTCATTAAATTGTATTCAGGCTTAACAAAAACTCCTATCCTCACTGAGTTGATTCTAACTCATAGCAATACCCTATGAGAGAGCAAAACTATCACAGAGGATTTCCATGGTTGTAACCTTTATGGAAGCTGACTGCTACGTCTTTCTCCTGAAGAGAGGCTGGTGGGTTCAAACTGCTGACATTTCAGTTATCAGGTGTGTGCTTATCCATTATTTCCATTACAGGGCTCCGTAATCCAAGGTGGCAGTGGTTGGGCTGTGCCGTCAGTTCCAGTGCACAGTGACCCTATATAGGGGTTCTAAGAGCTGCTGGTGGGTTTGAAGAGGAGACTCTGTGGTTAGTAGTCCAGTGCTTATCCTACAGTATCACACCAGGGCTCAATCCAAGTATGGTTCTCAACAAATGCTTTTCTGTCAGCCCAACTGGAGATATGTAAGAAGGAAAAGACTGACATATACACAAAGTCTCTATTGAGCTTTCTTTCATGCTTCAAAACAATTTAAATAGAGGAGAGAAATGGAAATGTGCTCAGTTCAAGTTTATGAAAATGCTTCACAGATTTCACAGAGCATATCTAAATTGCATTTGGATTCTACACTACTCCTGTCTGGCTACACGTGGTGTTTATTGAGTATCCAGCCACCACTCTCTGCTTTTCTGCACATTTATAAATACAATTTTTGAAAGACATCCATTACGGCTTATGATCTATAATTGGAAACAAGATGTAGCCAGTCGTGCATTCACCAACATAGCAGAATCATGTAAAGTCCTCCTGACCTATTCCTAGAGGCCTAGTGAGGTCTTGTCATTCAACAAAAATGCCCAGGATGTTAATTGCACTACACTCTACAGCCTTCTGAATGAGACTTTCAGTACACAGGTTAACACTGTGTACAAGCATTCACTATCTCTCCTAATACATAAAATGCAAGGATTCACAATATAATCTGAAGTAGGAATCCCCAGTCATTTTGGAATTAATTTTAATCATCACAAGGGCAATGGTAATCTTAGTGTTTACTAGTTTTTATTAGTAATCTATACATACAAGATCTATCCTTTTTTTAGGAAATATGGAATCATCAAAAGAAGTATGAAAGATGACACAGTAAAAACAAACATCAATGTGTTATCTGGGTTACATGTAGCACTGCTAACCTCAGTGTCAGCAGTTCAAATCCACCAGCCATTCCTCGGGAGAAGGATGAGGCTTTCTGCTCTCATAAAGATTTATAGCCTTGGAAACCCTATTGTTGTTAAGTACCGTGGAGTCGGTTCCAACTCATAGTGACCCTGCACAGGGTTTCTGAGGCTGTAAATCTTTACAGGAGCAGAATGCCTCTTCTTTCTCCCACGGAACCGCTGGCAGCCTGACTCGTAACCACTACGCTACCAGAGCTCCTTTGGAAACCCTATACAAGGTCATTATGTGTAGAAACCGACTTGACAGCACACAGTATCAGCAATATGACTGAAGAGCCTTCTGTCTGCCTGCCTTCTTAGAATGAACCAGTATTTTGAGTGCAGTGTTATGATTCCCTTCGTTTTGTATGAATTTCCAAAGTGTATTCTCATTTTTCATTTTAAAATTGACTGCAGAATTGGCACCTACTATTGTAAGTTTCTTTTTCACTTAACATTGTTTTAGCATTTACTTACATTGAGGTAATAAGCCTAATTTGTTCATTTTCAATTGTTTTTGTTATTAAGTGCTATCCAGTATGTTCCAACTCATAGTGAACCTCTTTCCAAGGAGCAGCTAGTAAGCTTGAACCACTGATTTTGAGGTTCAAACTGACCTCGCAGTCCAGTGTTTTACCCAGGACTCCTCATTTTCAGTAGTCTATTATTTTCAATTCACTGATGGAAATTAAGTTATCCGATTTTTGCTTTTATAATCAGTAAGGCTATCAACATTCTTGTTTTTGTGTACGTATGCAAGTGTCTTGAGCATCCCCTTCGAAGTAGAATTATTGGGTAAGAGTATGTACACAGTCACTTTACCATATGGAGAAATCATTACCAACCATGCCTATAAATGTAGCCTTCAGTCCTAAGTGTGTAATTGGTCCTGCTGCTCCACATCTTTGTTAACAGTTGGTCTTGTCCTATGTTTTAAGTTTTGCCACCCCAATGAGTATGAAACAGTATTTCATTGTAGTTTTATTTAAATTTGATTACTAGTGAGATTGCTTTTCAGTATGTTTGTTATTGGTCATTCTCTAAACTGTCAGTTTACATTTTCTAAGGAGTCCTGTTGTGGTGCTGTAGGTTAATGCACCAAACCACAAAGTCGGTTTTAACTGCAAGGCCAGTGGTTCAAGATCACAAGCTGCTCATCAGAAACTCTCTATACAGTCGCTATGAATCGGGATCAACTCAACAGCATTTAACAACAATGCCATATTATGTTGGTTTTCCTTTTTTCTTCTAGATTTTGAAAAGTTTTGTTAACATGTTAAATATTACCTTTTTATATCTGCTGCAAATATCTTTTTTTCCCATATTTTCATCTAACTTTCAAGCAGCTGTTGCAGTTTTTAAAAATGTTACTTTATTGTAGTTCTGATGAATATTTACACATCAAGTTAAGTTCCCAATTGTCAATTTCTACAGAGATTCAAACATTCTCATTAATTGTTTTGACTGTTCCCATTTCCAGTAGTCTAGCTTCCATGCTAGAGTCCTGGTGTGGTGCTGTAGTACACCGCTAACCACAAGGCCAATGATTCAATCACACCAGCTGCTCCTAGGAAACCATACACACGGCTGCTATGAGTCAGAATAGACTGGATGGCACTTAACAACAACAAATCTCCATGCTTTTTAAACTCCTCATCTTTATTTGAAAGTAAATGTTGACCTTTTAGTCTCATTTTTAAAAAACAGTAATATCCCTTATGTCGTGTTGCTGTTGTTGTTGTTAAGTGCTGTCCAGTCAATTCAGACTCATAGGAACCCTGTACAGGGTTTCCAAGGCTTGTAAATCATTGGTAGAGCAGAAAACCTCATCTTTCTCCCCTGGAGTGGCTGGTGAGTTCAAACCACTGACCTTGAAGTTTGCAGTCATTGCTCAACCAATAGAGCCACCCACTCTGTTATTTCACTAAAAGATAATGTCAGGGAATAGTTTTGGTTCAAAGTTTTAGGAGCAGCTGTGGGTGAGATTCTCAGGGAGTCTTGTAGTGTTAACTGGTCCAGCTAGTCTGACCATTTTAAAGAATTTTTGTTTTCCATTTGTCTCTCATTCTATCCAGGACCATCTATTGTGTCCCTAGTCAAAATGGTCAATGGTGGTGACCAGGTTATTCTTGTCTCTGGATACATAAGGAGGCTAGGGATCCTACAGACTTGTTGCTCTTCTGAGATGCTAGACAAATTACTTCACAGAGTTATAAGAAACTGTTGTTCAGAATGTTTCAGGAATTCCATTTCATGAGAAATACTCTGCAATCCTGAGTATGAATAGTATCTTTAGATTGTGACCTTCAATAAGTTTCTTACACTTGTCATGCTCTGAGGTAGGTTCCTTGGGTCTAGAGGTGTGGAAAATAGATTACATAAATATGTTGCTGTTTTTGTTAAGTGTTGTCGACTTGGTTCTGACTCATAGTGACCACATACAGGGTTTCAAAGGAGTGGCTGGTGAGTTTGAACCGTGGACCTTGTGGTTCAAACCAACTTTTCAGTCCAGCACATTAATCCACAGCACCATATATATTTGTTGTTAAGTGCCATCAAGTTGATTCTGACCCATAGTGACCCTGTATAGGGTTTCCAAGGAGCAGCTGGTGAGCTTGAACCACCAACCTTGCAGTTCAAATGGCTTTGCAGTTTGGCGCATTAACCCACAGCACCACACCAGGACTCCCACCATATATATAGTGTGAGTTAAATATGCAGAATATGAACCCATCTAACAAAGTGCTTAGAAAATAATGTACATTTAATAAATGATGTGATGAACCCTGACTCTTGTTCATTCATCTCTCCCTTTGGCCAGTTAGAAGGATAGCCAAAATCAAAGGGCCCTTGTCTATTGTTTCTCTAGATCATGGTCCTAAAATCATGGCATTTGTTCAACAAATAAATATTTACTGCCTCCTCCATGATAGGCGGTGGGTCATGTGATAGGAATCGCTCTTGTTGTCAGCTGTACACCACCCTAAAATGCCATTTGGTCCTGTGCCATCCCATAATCAGCCATGCATCAAATTGTTGTAATTTACGGGTTTTCATTGGCTGATTTTTGACAAGTAGATCACCAGGTCTTAGTCTGGAAATGCCAGTGAAATCTCTTCAGCATAACAGCAATAGGTGATGTTTGTTCATGAGGCATACTGGCTGGATTGAATCCTGGTTTCCTCTCAGGTAAAATTTTACTGAAGAGTTATGACTGTCTCCACTTGTGTGGGTCTAATGTTGCTCTTTAAGCTTTGGGGATTAGTATGTTCAGGTTTATACGGCTTTTTAATTTAAGGTTTTTATTGTGGATTAAAAGGTTATGTTCAACAAATCATACACCTGTTCCATTGCAATTAAAATGATTATAATCCCTTCCATGTACCATCAGTTAACAGCATTTCTCTTTATTCACTGACGCTCTTAAAAAAAACACCCCCCTCCCAAAACAAAACAAAACAAAACAAAAAAAAAAACCACTCAGGCATATATAATAATTTACACCCCTAAAGGACACATTCTGCAGGTCTACCTCCTGGCTGCCAGTTCTTAATCTCTCTCTTCTCATGAATCTAGTGTCCTCAGCTGCTCTCTCTCTCTCCATGTCCCCATCTCTGGTGTTGCTGCTTCTCTGGATAAGGTCTCACATTCTACTTATTCTCTTCTCTCTTAATGATCCTAGTGTCCTTTGTCTCTGGACTATAAGATTACCCACTCCCCTGTTTTTGTTACAAAACTTCTACCTTTACAATTGTGACATTTGCAGTCAGGATAACAATTACTCACTACTGAATCATAAGAATCTTATCCCCATCTCTTAATAACACCGTCTAAACAAAATGAAATTTTTCAGTGGGGACTCTTTTCCCACACACTATTAAAATAAGCTCCCCATTGAAACCTTGAAGCTAGTCACTTCATGCCTTAATTGTTGTTGTTGTTGTTGTCAGGTGCCATCGAGTCGGAACCGACTCATAGCGACCCCATGCACAGCAGAACGAAACAATG